>NC_091504.1:10275642-10618142 GCF_947461875.1 Haliaeetus albicilla | reverse complement strand
TGATGGGACAGGCTTATTTCTTTGCATATCATCAAGTACTGCCTTATTTCAAATATTAGCAGACTTGCATCTTTTACCCATACAAAGAAAATTAGTATACTGATGATATTTGTGTTTGCATATGTGCATGCACCTAGAAGGCATCACTATCATGTTAATCTCAGCTCACAGACAGTAAATGAAAAAACTGATCATATTTAACAGGTGTCAACTCAAGTTAACTGCAATACATTGATAGGTGCTTAGCTGTGTTTCAGACTGAAAGCTCTTTCTTGGTGCCTTTAAGGAGAAAAGTAGCTGAGGAAAAGACCAAAATCAGTGTGCTACATTGCAGCGATTCATTCTATTACACTAATGAAGGCATTAAGTTGTTGAACTAAATAACTGCTGAGAAAGTATCTTTTTTTGACCAGACATTGCAGTCCCCAAGCCAATGGGACTTTTTCCTGTTTGACGGTGAGGTGTGGGGACTGATAATTCACAATTTAGACTCTTCTTTATATTCCTAAGCTTCTGCCACCTTCTACCTAAATTAAGATCACATTCACTGCTCTTAAAAACTGGCATAGCTCCATTAAGGCACAGTTCCATTAAAGTTTATGAAGCTCTGCCAATTTACATGGCAGAGAACTTGGCCTGCAGTTTGTTTAAAGGTTATAAGCTTTGCCTGCAAAGATTACAATTCCATGTGGAATTCAGGTAGTCTTTAATTTATACAGCTGCCCATGTCAGCCAAAAGGTCTTTACTTTAGACAATCAATGAAATAGAACAATGAAAATTTTAACCACATTCCTATATTCTTATTGGTACCTACGAAAGGAATTCTTTTATCACATTATTTTACATTGTACTGATGAAATTCCATCCTTTTCCCCTGCTGTTATGAATTGGTTTTGTTCAATATCAAGGGAAAAGAACACTTTTTTTTTTCCAATTATAGAAATAAAATAAAAGAAAAAACTTTATTCACTACACTTTTCAATAACAGAATTTCTAGTGTAGGTTTTCAGTGTATAAACTGAATAACCAACTGTACCCTTGATAACCTGATTTAGAATAATTAGTCAAAATAAAGAGAACAGTCCCCAAACAAATTTCACTATGTCTGAGGATGGAAGAAAACCTTTATAAGCATCAGAAAGAAACTTACTTGGAAATGGGTGGCTTCTTATTTTAAATAACCAATGGTGAATACTAATGTATTTTCAACTAAAATTTCCTTCTGAATTTTTTCTGTGATTACACTTTCTTTGCTAACTATGTACTTCATAAACATGACAATTGTTACGAATGATTTTTCACAGCATATGGCCAAGAGATGCATACAATTTTAATGGAAAGAGTGTGCAAAAGCCTTCTTAATGTTAATCCTTGCAGCAGGAAGAGGTTTATCTTCAAACAAAGATCTACTTAAAGATGTTTGTGACAGCTGAGGAATTTATCTCCAATTCTTTTTGCCTGTGGTGTGCCACATTGCTATTTTTCCCATAGCAACGTGCAAGAAGCAAACTAAGATGTCATATACATAATACAGAGATAAAAAATGACCCTATTTCCATGTCCATGTGATAAATGGAATGAAAGTTCAGTGAACACATATTTGCACATTAATTGAACTGCACGATTCTGTCCTGTTCAATCAAGTCACTACTGTATGTACCACAGGGAATTTTTCCCAAAGAATCATTAAACCAACTTTATCGCTCAAACACATACACATTTTCACCTATTTATCTTCTTGCCTTGCCAAGATAGAAAAAAAAAAAGTTACCTCTGCATATTCACATGATTGAAAACACATACACATGAATTTATATATTACTACATCATATTAATATGATGAGAATCTGAACTAAGTGTCACCGTTCACTGTAATAATCAGAGAACAAAGGCACTTGATCAACTTTTGTAGCCTATAAATATTTAGGAGACATTCAGCTTTGAGAATATTAAGTTTTCCCTTAGAAATCAAGTTTCCTTTGGCTGATTTAATCATCAAGATCAATATGGCACATCTACAGTTCTGACAGTATGATACTCTTCAAATTCACAACAAAAGGACTGAGAAAAGTGTGATTAATAGAGCATCTTTAAAATCTTCATCAAAACATGTTAAGATCCTTGTATAGGGAGCGAAAACTTACAACTTTTAGCAAGAAGACATAGAAGTAAACTAAGAAACAGAAACAATAAACAGAGTGCACTTTGTAGTCAATACTAACCCTTTAGCAAGACTAGCTTATATTCATTTCTGTTGCCATCAAATCACTGATACACATTGCTGAAACATATTCTGGAGCAACATACTATTAAAAGTGTGTGCGCGCGCGAATACACACAGAAAAGGCATACATGACGGTTCACAGTTGTCATTATTTTATTAAATCTAGTTATCTTCAAAAGCCTCTGTAGAAGTCCTGTCCAAACAGATTCTGGGGTGTGCATGGGGGGACTTCCCCTTTAATAGCGCACTTTCCAAAGTACAATGAAATACCAGTCTGAACAAAAAGCCAGACTTATGTCACACTATGTTCCATACACAGCTTTAGAGTCCTGACCAAAGGGCCTAAGCAGCATTGGAGTGACAAAAGGACAAAAGAGAAGCCTAGGAAAACTTAACAAAGCAGACCTCGAAAGAAAGATAAGAGGGTCTAAAACAAACCAAACCAAACCAAACCAACAAACAAATCTAAACAAACAATTAAAAGACTGTTTCCAGAGATAGAGACTTTATTAGGGAAGATTGTTATCTTTAAATTAAGCAAATTTAGGTAGCTGACTTAGTCCATGAACCATTTTTCATACATGTCGTGGTTTAACCCCAGCCAGCAACTAAGCACCATGCAGCTGCTCACTCACTCCCCCGCCATCCAGTGGGATGGGGGAGAAAATCAGGAAAAGAAGTAAAACTCCTGGGTTGAGATAAGAACAGTTTAATAGAACAGAAAAGAAGAAACTAATAATGATAATGGTAACACTAATAAAATGACAACAGTAGTAATAAGAGGATTGGAATGTACAAATGATGCGCAGGACAATTGCTCACCACCCGCCGACCGACACCCAGCCAGTCCCCGAGCGGCGATTCCCCACCCCCTCTTCCCAGTTCCTAAACTGGATGGGACGTCCCATGGTATGGAATACACTGTTGGCCAGTTTGGGTCAGGTGCCCTGGCTGGGCATGAGAAGCTGAAGAATCCTTGACTATAGTCTAAACACTACTGAGCAACAACCAAAAACATCAGTGTTATCAACATTCTTCACATACTGAACTCAAAACATAGCACTGGGCCAGCTACTAGGAAGACAATTAACTCTATCCCAGCTGAAACCAGGACAACATTAAAAACAAAAATCCTAGTCTGAAACCTGTATAGGTGATGGGAGTCTCAGCTATCAGAGCCACACAGAAGAATCTGCATGGTATAGTAATGATAAAGATTTTAGTCAACAAATACTATGATGTTGTTTTGCAATCACTCTCCTAGAAGCACCATGAAGCACTTGGGTATACCTTCAGACTGTACTGGGACAGCTGAAAAAAAGCTCAATTTTAAGAGTTTACAACCCCAAGCTTTTGTCAGTGGAATTGAGTAAAGACAATTTATGTGACCAAGTATCTGGCAAACTGGATGACAGCTAATGCCTAGCACTTATTTAAAGAAATACAAAACAAAGGCTAAAGTTCCAATCCTATCTTTTACAAATGCTCTTTTTAATAATGTATAATCAGTAAATTAGTCAACTGGTTATGTCTAAACTGATGTATTGCATGATTCAATAGATTTGGGTTTTTTATGAAAGTTTGCCATTTCCATTCATTATCTTTTGTTGAACTATTTGCTTTTCAATGGTAGAAGCTTCTGCTTCTAAGAGTAAAGTAGTCCCCAAACCATAAATTATATCCTACAGTTTTGACATCATTTATTTTCATAGCATTATACATGCCAACCTTTTGACTACTCAAGATCAAAAGAGTTGCTCTCCAGGCTCATATTTCACTATAGCTCTCATATTTTATGCAGCAAATTAGGTTTTACAGTAGCAGCTACAGCAAGACCGTCTCTCGCACTGCACAGCTTAAAATTACTGTAGAAGATTTCATATTGAAGGAGCATGATCCTATAAATTCATACTCAAGTAAAAAATGGATGAAAACTTTCTATAATTCCTTCCCATCCATTTTGTACAGGTTTTATGCATATATATGTAACTATTGTGCTTAAACCTCGAAAATATAAAAGGTAAGTCAGGATTCTGCCTTTGGTAATAAAAGTTGGAGGGGAATCTAGCAAATACTAATGAAGGCAGGTATTTTAAGTGTTCAGAGGGGGGTGCACTCAAATCACGTTCAAAGGTCACCTACCAGGCATGCACTGCTATGAATTTCTTTTCTGCCACATTTGGAATGTCCATATTAACTTGTCAAGATAATTGCTACAGCTGGGATTTCCCGTCACTGACAATCAAGAGTTTATTAGGTATCTGAAGACACAGGTAGGTGCTCAGCAGGATTTATATGTGACACTGAATTACCCGTAGACACCTTTCAGTGCGAGTTCAGACCCTTACTCAGCTTATATACTCATAAAATACTTTTCAGTGGAAATTATTTACGGGTAAATATCAAAATAACTTCTGCACAGTTTTAACTGTTCAGTACTAAAAACTGGAAAAGCAAAAATTACTCTGACACATAATTCTTGAATTTACACTTAAAATTATGAATATTCTTAGGAGTAATATAATAAACAATTATCAAGTGATTGCAATTATCTTTTTTTTAAAAAAAACTAGTGATACCTATTCATACACAATTTCTGACAGCTTATGAGTCAAATTTGAAGGGATTTCAACAGATCAAGCAAAAAGGACCATCTTACTGTAATAATTATCCTCTTGATAAATTCTAAAGTCCTGCTACAAACTATAGAGATGGTAAAACCCTTAAAATAATCGTCATTATAACTATATGGAAAGCATTAGGCTACACTTGTATAGAAATTGCTACTGGTCTTTAAAACGCAAATATTTTCTTGCTCTAAATACATTAACGATATGAACATTAAAAAAAATACTAATAGCAAATTCTTTATCAGTCATCATAATTGACCACTCAATGCCTCATTCCTCTTTTAAGGAAGAGAAAATTTACAGCTGGATAGGGTTAACAATGCAATAGGTTCAATCAAGTGCCTCGTCTGATGCAAAGTATTGATGCATCAGAAAAGGGAGAGGCTATAACCTATTCATTCATTCTGAAAAAACAATCTGAAAATAGAAATGGAAATGTCTTCTGTCCTGAGCATGTACTTACCCCGGAGTGATGGCAGGCTAGGTCCTTGCATGTTAAGCGTGCTTTGGAGAATAAAGTAGGACACAGAGGCTAGGAAGACTGAATGACATGTTTTTATCTACCATGGATTTTTAATACAACACCTACAATTTATCCTAAGAGCATCCAACCAAGTATTCATGTTTCCCCAAATAAAGTTTCCATTGATAAAATAGTTTTCCCACAGAAATAAATCAGCCAACAGGATTTAAAAATTACTCGTATACTAGCAGAAAGAATTGTAAGCCTACTAGGAACAGAATGCACTGCAAACTATCGAAACAATAATAGTAGAACAATATTGGTAGATGCATATTTTCTTAGAAAGTTCTGCTAAGTGTTTACACACAGTCTTTTACTGTCTCCTTTTCAAAAATGAGTTAGTTCACTTCTGCATTAAAAGTTGGAAAAACAGATAGTATGGTCCTACCGGAAATGAAACCCCGTGGTTCTGCTACTGACCTGCTACACAGCTTTCTTCATTTTGCTCTAGCCATTTTATGTATTATCTACGTAAGTGCATAAGACCTTCGAAATACTGTGTAATGCATGCCCGTACAAAACCTGAAAGACTATGATTCCAACTGGGGCCTCTAGGCATTAGTGTAATGCAAACAGACAATAATATCAGCAAGTACAAATGCGCTGAATGGCTTTCAGACCATATCGGCTTAAGACACCTTGCATATGCATCTCTCACATCATTCATGCAAACATATTTCCAGAGCAACACAAGCATACATATTTTTCATAAACATTTTATGAACAAAAAATAAATGAAACAATTGTCAGTCCTGTCACAGGATTTTTCTCCACTCTCCACCCCAAGCACAGAGCAGCAAAAGGGTGACTCCAGTGTAATACATTTATTGGTCTTTTCAGAAACATGCCGCTCACCAGGTCTGACCTATCCCTTCCATGTAAGGGAAGTGGGGGGGCTTAACAATGACATTTCTGATCAACAAGGACCTTATGGATTGCAGTATAAATCAGGTCCAGTTTTGTTATCGTTACAGCCATATTCTGCCTACTATTCTGAGGTTTTCCTTAAACTCTGATTTAATAACCTCCTTGGCTTTGAGCTGATTTTGATTTCCAGTTTTATTGAGACATATTGACAGCCTTTTCTTTAGGAGAGTAAAAAAAGTCTGCCTTGACATTCTTCACATAAAAGCAGGCAGAGAGCTTACACACAGTTACACTAAACTTGTATTTCCATCATGCATGACCTCTAACTTCTCACAGGAAGGTGGCCTTGAACTTCACTATCATTTATTCAAAAGTTGGGGAGGAAAACAGGAATTATAAGCAGCTTTCTGTTCTCTATTTTGGTAACAACTTTTGTTTCAAAAAGAGTAAAAGAAATTATACTTTCCTTAACATAAAGATTATTTATACTAACAGCCACTTAGAAAGAAGGACACTCTGGAATGAGTCACATAGTTTACTGAATGAGATGTCTTTTGAAGGGGACAAATGCATGTTCAGAAAAGCAATAAAAGGACTCAACTGCCATATACCTCTATTAGATAAAGTAAGCAGACCTGGAAAAAGTCATTCCTCAAACTATGTTGTTTCAGTGAATTACATGAAAATTTTATTATAAAGTATTGTGTATGTTATGGCAGTTTATACAGTGTATAGCTGTATTTGAGACTGTTCTCAGGCCCATTTTGTAATGACATTAACATGATCCGTTATGTGTTTTATTGTGCAAGAGACCAGAGTAATTTGTTATAAAAATCTTCATATTTGACTACCTATGTACGAGTTACTCTTTTTTAAGATGCTTCTAATTTGCATATTTACAAGACCATGACACTAAAAGACACAGTATAGGCAGATTCGGCAATTATTCATGGAAGGCTTTGCTGCCTACAGCTTTGACTCTGTCACTATTTATTGCCCCTTTGTGTTAAAAGATAGAAGAAAGGTCTTTGGATTACTTGACAGCTTCCTCTAGATGTACTTGTTTCTCTACAGTTCGCATCTGGCAACCAGTGTTTGGAAAAAAAACACACTCTTGTTTGTATCTTCCTAAAACATTCAATAGTAATACAAACATGCTAAGTTTTCATTCAGACTTCATACAAAATTCAGGAAGGGAACACAGCTATGTCAACTAAAAAGAAGAGGAATAATCAGATTTCAAACTACTTGGATCAAGAAAAAACCAAAGAGTAGTTCTTATAAAAGATTTTAGAAAGCAAACATATGTACTTTTTTTTTTTTTCAAAAGCAGACTAGAGATCTTGTGACACAAGCACTATATGGTAGCAAAGAACTGAGGAGCCCAGATGAGTTAAGACACGATGCAAAGGTAAGCCAGAACAAGGCTATTTTGGCTTGTACCTTTCTCAGAACTGTTCAGGAAGACCAAAGAGTCAAAAAAAAAAAAAAAAAAAAAAAAAATCAGTCAAAACATGAGATCACTCATGTACCACTATTCTCAAACATGAGGAAATGTTTTCTATGTCATCCACACAGTTATTTAACGCATGTTAGCCTCAAAATACACCCAAACTGTTATGCCTAATATAGAGTGTGCTATGTAGGTCCCTGGAAGAAATCTTGGGAAGTTTGCCATCATGTCAAAGAAGTCAGTTCCCTCAAGTTGAAAATTGTCTCTAATTCAAAAACTCAGCAACCAGTTCTGCATGCTTTTTATTCTTTCTAGTTGTTATTCTTGTGAGTTATTCCACTGAATTCAGTAAGACTATTTACAAACAACACTACTGTCCTGATTCAGGAAAGCACTTAATTATCCTTCACCTTCAGTTAGGATTTTCCTTGTATTGGGGAACTTGGGCATTTCTTCTGAGTATTTTCATGAATGGGAGAAACAGCATCTAACAATAACCTCTTACATATAGATTTGTGCCTACTAAGTCAGCTGGTCCATAGGCTGAAGCACAAAGGCCAGCTGAAAAGCTTTTTTAAAGAACAACCAAATGTGTTAACTCTCTTAAGGTTTTCAAATGGTGACAGTACTAACAAAGCAACACAACTGACCAGCTCAGAAACTTGTAATATTTCTAGAATTCTACACACACAAAAGAAAAAAGTATATGGGAACATTTTAAAAATAAATGAGAAAACAGACTTCATAAGGGAGAAAAATTGATAGTAGAAACTGTACAGTGACAAATCTAAGCCCCCCAAAAAACCATTACAAAAAAAGGAACTGAAAATACTATTTATTAGTGGACTTTATTGATATAAGAGCAATAGGCATTTTAAATAGTGCAACAATGAAAAACCAGATATAAATCCTACTCCCAAAATTCTCTGAGACAAGCCAAGTATGCAATTGAATCAGACCAGCAAGACTGAACGCTAATACTACAGTCTTAATCTAAATAAAAATGAATTATGTCATTCTTTTACAGTATGCAAGTGAACTTGTGTCCTTGTTCTTTAAAGTCACTTGCACAGTTTATCTATTCTCTTTAATAATGCAATTTAATTTACCAAAGGTTCGTATTAAAAATTTATCTGACTACAGCAGTTAGAGTCACCTAGACATTTTGTCATAGTTAAACATTAGCTTTGGAGTACATCACAAATTCCCTACTGTGAGTCTGAGACCTGTTTCATATAGAAACGCTCTGAGCGTCCAATTGACATTATATTTAAATGAGTCAGTAACTGTGCACTGAATAAAAATATCTGTCAGTTATTAAAAGTGCAGTGACTTATTCAACAGCAATGTTCAAGAGACAAATGCAGTATAACACATGTTAGTGGTCACAAAGGACTGCTATTTTCACTTTAGCAATCAGTTATTCAAAATATACTCCAATAATCATAATATTTTCACCTCTAAGAATAGTTTAGACCCATTAAGACCATGTAAAGTACTCACACATGAATAGAAAAGCTGACAAAAAAAAATGCAAATCCAAAATGATCAACCTAAATTATAGCAACGTCAAGTACCCAATGCAGGCAACATACAATACAGTTAATGTCATTCCAGAATTTAACAAGAATTCAGCTAGTGGCATTCTGTCATAAAACTAAACTTCCCTCTCACGTCCCAGTCTGTTCACACAGCTTATGTCATGTGGTACCAGGTAAGTGAGGCAAGCTAGATATGGACTCAGAGGGAATGTATGCCAACCACCAGAACCGACTCTGGAGCAGATACAATACCTTCTTTGCTGTGAAGCAAAGTAGAAAAATTGAAGGGCATAGGGAAAAGGTCAGATAGCCACCTTCTGGTGATGGAAAATTATAACACATGCTTAACAAAGCTCTGAACTATGTGGTTTCAATGCCATGGAAATCTTCAGAAAGACCTACAAAATGGTAAAACTTCCCTAGGAGGACTTTATCAGCTTAAACATATATTATATGTTATAACAAGACAAGAACTCCAAAGATTGGCTTGCTGAACACTAGAAGCAGCACAAGTGCCATACTGAAGTCTCTTAAATTTTCACCCCAAAACTGTAAGAAAGCTAGCCCCACTATCAAAAGCGCAGACAGCTATTTAACATTCCACCAGTATAAGACAGGATTTCTTACCTCAGCTTTGCTGGCAGCCAGCGTTGTCAAAACCTGAAAATTACAGGAAAAATGCATTAGTATTGATTCAACAAAACAGGAGTGGGATTAATTTGCTTTTGAGGTAACTGACATCAATTGGCTGTTATGGCTTGAGGGAATGGAACTGAAAAGAACTGTCTTTCACGCTGTGAGGAGACTATTCACCTTTCATGCACATCAGAAGGAAAAACCAGCTATAAATTAAGAGTACAGTAATATTCAGGAATACTGGGTAAAAAAATCAGGAAACATACCAAAACAGAACTGGAAAAATATTTTTCTATTTTTACTAATTTTTAATTTTTTTCTGAATGGAAATGATGAGTAATACAACTATAAGCCATTCTAACACATCAAGACAATTACTAGGATACACTTTGAAAACAAGCCGGCTTAGCTTCATGGTGCTAGAAGCAACAGCGAGTTTGAAGGACACATTCCACGTAAAGTGTGACAAAGAAAGACTTGCCAGCTTCTTCTCACTAGTGACATACTGTATCGGGTGCAGGTCTCTGGGTTCTGGCAGCAAGGGAGCTGCAGGGGCCCCAGTGGGAAGAGGCCGGGCGCTGCTCCAGTTCTGACTTAGAGCAACCAAGGCTGTACTTAGCACAAACGTACTTCTCTCCCAAACAGCCATGGAACTGCAGCAACTATTTCTCTCTGTCAGCCAAGGAATTAAATTGAACTTTGTATCTCTCTAGCTTTAGACACCAAACCATAACTAAATCAACTTCTATCACAAACTTGCACAAAATTCAGTTCAAGCAATACAGATATCATTGTCGTTTATATTAAAGTACCTTTTACTCAAACACTTTAAATAGACACAGATATACCTTAATATTATAGGTCAAATAGCACACACAAAGTTAATAAGCTATTATTAGACCATGAAAGCCATTAAATTGTGTTTGCAACTTTATTAGGTTGAAAAACCTTTAATAGTCTCCTCACAAATTTAAGACTGACACCTAGCTATAATTCTGTCATGAGAATAGATCTTTCTTTATATTGTTGTTAATAATCACTTTTAAAGGACATCACCAATTCTCCCCAGCTTTTAGGAGCAGGAGAGGTAGTGACCAACCATGACTCAGTTGGAGGGGAGGGGAAGGAAAGCACAGAGTTTATTGAATGGAGCTCAGCCTGTATAGCAAAAAAGAAAATTTGTGTGCAGAGCTGCTATTCAATGGAAGACATCTGTGGATTCATCAAAACATGATTTCAAAGGAATTTAGGAATGGAAATGAACTCCTGTCACATCACAACAAGGTACCTGCAATCACAAACAGTTATTTAATTTACCCTGATTCAAAAACAGATTCAGCTCCATTTGAAATGTGTATCTTTTGTCACTAATAGGATTTTTGAAAGCTGTTCAAGAATTTCTCTCACACAAGCAGAACTTACCCCATTTAAATTCCATTTATTTACTAACAACCTATCACCTTTTTTTTCTTTCTTATTCCTCTTCTTCATGATTCTTTAGCGTTAGTAGTTATTTCTCCTTTCCAACACAAACCTTACGTAAAATTGTATCTATTCTCTGCTAGCATTCCATTAGGCTTAACATGTCACTCTGTTAGCGTCCCCTCACAAGAAGGTCTTTCTACTGATTAGGGTTACACTCCACTTACCACAATTTAAATACATCCATCTTGGAGGCAAATGACTAAAAACATATACTGTAGAGGATATACCCAAAACCTAGCTTAACTTAAAACACCTGAATTTGGAGTGGCGTTTCCTGAAGCTCTCATAAGTCCTGCTCTAAACCATCTTCCAGAGATGCCTATCTCTATCAACTAAGTAATGTGAATATAACTGAACAATGTGACTATTCCAACCAAGGACTCGCTAATGCCTTGAAATATAATTAAATACTCTTCTATTTTAATAAATCACCTTATATGTCCAAAGACTGTATTTCTCTTTTATACAGCTATATCTTCCTGTTGCTTTATAGTCATCCAGCGGTCAACTGGACCACTGGACATACTATGCCCATATTCTTCTTCTCCAAGTTACTGTCTGATAAATCCCTGTTCAGCAGTTGAATTTGCATTAGTTCCTAGAAGCATGACCTTTTACTTGGTATTACTAACATTAATTCACTTCTTTTATTTCAATCTGCTAGACCATCCATCTCTTCCTGGATAACATACCAGGCTCTTCTATATTAGCAATTCCTCCCAGCTTTACATTTTTATCAAATTTCATTAGCACATTCTTATGCCAAGCATATTAATGAAAAATTATCAAATGAAATGACAAATAACTCAATACAGTCACGCTGCTAAGAAAAGCATTATTTTCAGCAATGCAGTACCATGCTGACACCTGTTCAGCAGGGCAGGTTACCAGAGTTATATTAGTGAAGTACTTCACCAGCCCTAGCTAAACAGCTGAGAAAACTGTACTGTATCCAGGCTAGACACAGGGATATGAACATATCCAGAGATATTTCAGAAAACTCTGTAAAATAATCCTCATACCAGAGGGACTATGATCTTTAACAGTATACTCATCACTATATAAATGGAGACAGAGATGGAGTGTTACTATTTAAAATAATGACATTCCTCAAGCTAATGTTTAATTAATAAACAGTAAAACACATTAATTCAATATTAGAGGTCAAATAACACTCATTAAATTAATGAACTGACTACTGTTAGTCTGTGAAGACCTGACAATTATCTAAAAGTTTTAACAGAGCTTTTTATTTAAGTTTAGGTATCTTAATGTAGTGAACTACCATTCTATTTGTATGACTGATTTCTTCCTCCCCTTCACCCCTAGCCCCCTCCCCCAGTTCCTGAAACTTATAATTTCTAGACCAGCAGCTCTATCTTCTGTCATGTTTGAGAAGTCAGTGAATAAAGACACAAGAGTAGTATAATGCATATGACAAAGAATAGCAGTTCGGAAGTCATTCTTTGCTGTAGGCTTTTGCAAAAAAATGTCTGTATGTCACAGTGTGATTGCTCAATTAAATCCTCTGAGAAGGTATTGCCAGATTTCAAGCTCCTTAAGCAGAGCACCCACTGAGATCTGCAGCCAAGTCACCCGAGACACAAAACCAATTTATTCATCCCCATCCTGGGCAATCCTGGGTAAGGAAGTACCTATAATTATGTCTCGATAATAAGCTAATTGTTACAGAAGGGGGGGAGTGGGGACAAGCCAAGGGGAGGAGCAGGGATCGAGAACTGGAGTGTAGACAATGTGCCTGTCACAACTAGTTGAACTTGCTTTATAAAGCTGGTGGTTTCCTTTGTAGATCATCCTACCTGCAATAGCCTATTGTTCTTACCGATGATTCGTATGAAGTACGACGTTCGTTTACTGTCTCTTGCTGTACCCCTGACATTTTATGTACTAGTTAAGACAGCAGCAATTTCATCAAGAGAAATCACAGCTTGGGTGAGGAATTCCTGTCTTGCTCACAATAATCCCTCTGTGACATAAAAAAACCCAATGGTTTTATGTCACTTTCTCAGGGAAGCTGCAACATATTTTTCTTGTGCTAGAAGCTATACATGACTGACAGAAAACATCCTTAAGAATGGCTTTTTTGCTACTCATGAAAGTTGCACTCAATTTAGAACTTCCCATTCTACATAAGGAATCCCATGAATACTGACAAAAATGTAGATATGGTGGTAACGCTGCAAATACAGTAAACGGTCTTTCAAACTATGCTTACTGGTTTTAGCATTTAGAAAGGTCTTATCTTTAGGTGCATGCAGATGTAGTTCCTACTCTCCAGAATTAATTAAAAGGACAGTATTTGCCATTCTAAAACAGTATCCAAAGAGTTGCCATTTGTTATGTATCTCAAGCCAGCACCTTAACACAAAGAAATAAAGGAAACCTTCTTGAATGAAGAAAGCTCCTGGAACATGAAACTGGAAAGCTCATTTAATGTAATTTTTGTATTAAATATACATGAAATTTCCTGTGTAAAAGCTCAAAGATAAAAAAAGCAGGAAAAAAATGAAAGGGACACATTACGAGCCAGGATTTTCATGTATCACTTGCCTGAAAGTCAGTAACCATTTCACCAAACTGTCTCATCTCATTAACATGTGAAGCCCTTTTTCTGCGTTACTCATTTTTCTAGAGAAGATATTTTCTTAATTTTTTCAGCTTCTCACATCAACCTGAATCCTATACATTTTAAAAACCACACTTTTCACCTTTGATATATTTCCACCTTCCTAGGTTCTTATGGAATGAGAGAAGGGTTATTTCAGTCCTAGTATAGGGAAGAAAATGCATGGAAGTCCTTCACTGTCTGCTCACGTTTAGCTCATCTTGTTTCAAACTCACATAAGGCACACGTATGTGCTATGTTACAAGAACACGCATTGAAAGAGCTGCAACCAAAGGTCCTTTAGTTGAATGAGCATCTTTCCTGCACTTCACTGTGAACACCATCTATTTCCAAAGAAGGATTAAAATGCTACAAATAAACATTGACAATAAGCCTAAGAAAACCATCTCCTGTACTTTGGGCTTTAGAAATTCTTTTAGAATATTAGGCAAAGAGGATTTTGAGAATGAAGAAAATATATAAACCTAAAAGAAAAAAATTAACAAGATTGGAATTGTCAATGACAAGGAAGAATCGGTTTTATTTCTTTTTCTTCCATCACTGATATTAATAAAGTGACATGAGAGCTGTTTCCTTCAACAAACAGATATTCTAGAAAATAATTTTATTAGAATACAGCTTTTGATGTATGTAAGCCACCTCTCATGTTTTTGCAGGGCTGTTAGAAGACAAACATGAGTAGCATTCATGTCATACAGTATGACTGAACTTTTGTGTAGCAATGAGTGGAACATATGGCTGAACATGCAGGTCATGTTTCACTCAAACTCTGCCATGAGAGTTAGAAAAGTAGGAGACAGTGAGTCAAGTTACGTTTCTTTTTAGAGGCAGAGTTTAATTTCTTAGGCATAAAATACCTGACCAACAAACAATTCTGGAAGAGACTGTCGCTCTCTCTCACTGTTCACCAACACCTCCACTGCCTAAGTAGTCCTGAAACTACTGCAGTAAACACACCTGCAACATAACTAACTAAGATTTGCACTGACAAGGAGATCAAGGGCAGAAATTTGACAAGGTTTTGTGAATGGCTTGGCATTTATCTAAACAATTGTGAAATACTACTCTTAAAGGTTTGTCTCACTGAGCTTGGGCAGTTTTAAAAATTACAGTTTGATAATCACTGTGCTGCAACCTTTTATTAATTTCTGAATTCACCTGTGGGTTGGGACAGATGTAAGATTGATTGTCTATGGGTTTTTCCCCTTCTTCATTTGGCTGGAGCAGTCCCTAGTCTGGTTCCTCAGGATTCAGAACATATTTCTGATTGAGATTCACAGTCCATACCACTGAACAGAATTTGAGCTGTTGGAGCTATTTTGTGACAGGTGTGCAAAGAAACCACCCTTATGCTGAGTATTCTTCACTACCTCTGCACTCTATTATGTGAACAATTACCTACAATATCATTGGTTCACTGTGATAGACAACAGCAGTGGAACAGGAAAAAAAAAAAAAAAAGAAAAAAACCCAAACCAACCAACAGGCCTACCCCTTTAGTAACATCACAGTGTAATGTCTGACACTTTCAGTGTTGAGGAGATTAAAAAAAAAATAAGCAAAACCATATTGTGATACTTTACTTCCTAAAGCACTATGCCTATGAAATGTGAAATTCTAATGTATCTAGTATGTAGCAAAGTAATCATGATACATAGAGCTATAAATCTAAATTGTTCTTTTAACACATTTGAATCTCTCAAAAAATATGCACGCAAGAGATACCAGCAAGAGATAGCACCAAAGTCTTGGATATTTTTTTAAAACTGGCTGTAAAGGCTTTAAGAGGTCTACGTATAGCAACTCCTCCCTTGACAACAGTGAATAGGCAAGCTGGCCAAATTCAGACTCTCTGGAAAAGATAAATTTTGGTGTAGTCTCAACATGGACTGTTACCTGGGCAATGAAAACAAACAACTATAATTTTAAAAGCTGAAGTTTAATTTTAAAAGTAATCTGTAGATTAGGCCAGCTAATGAAATTTATGCTCATGCACACATACATACACAGAAGTACATGAACCTCATAAACTCAACTATGGCTGACGGGCCATGGGCGAGTGAGGCTGCTCAGAGCAACTAAAGCTCATTAGTGCCCTCAGGTTTTGCCTAAAGCTAGGATTGGTGCTGAAATGAACTGCTCAGCACTGAAGCCAGTCAGTTCATGGCTACCGTAAAGCAGCTCTGCTGCGGCAAGTAGCTATCCCGTTCTCCTCCTGCCCTTGGCCATTTTTCCTATGACTCCATAATTATCCCCAAATAATTATTGTCCTTAAATAAGCAGTTGTGTGGGTATACACCAAACTGGGCAGGGAACTCACTTGACTTAAAACTAGCAAAGTCCTCAGACCCACAGCAACCGTGTGAGCTAAACGCTCTTCTTCAGCACTTGCTCCTGAAAGCGCATTTGAGAAGTTACTTGAATATACTGCAGGGCCAGCTCTCTGGGTCTTCCAAAACGCTAAACATAATATTCTATCTACGGCTGTCACACATGACTGCCCATTAAAAAAATCTAATATATTAAAGACATACATGGGTGGAATATGCTGAATAGAGAACAGGTAGAATCAAGACTCGTATTTCATAGATATGTATCTTTAATTAAATTTTGCTCAGTTTACTGCTATGGACAACGGTGTTAGATTATTCCAAATTTATGGAAACTCAGCAAGTATACAGGCAATGATTTTAGCAGCTGGTGAAAATTACATCTGCCCTTAAGTACTTCATAATAGTATTTGTGATGCTCAGTTAATATTGGCTGTTTAAGATCTTTCAGCTAAAATTGCTATATAAATCAGTATGCAAAACTTCATGTGAATTATCATGTCTCAGTCATGTCTTTTTGTTTTTTTTTTTTTTTAACTTCTGTAGGGCAATCTTGAGTAAACCCTGCCAAATAAGTAAGTAAATGGAAAACAAGCCCCTAAACATTTGTTTTAACTAACATATACAATGTTCTTTGTGAGATATGCTGTAGATTTGCGTGTCTGTAACAAAGCAGTTTTAAAATTAGATGGTTTTCTCTTTGAAATTTGAACTCACTTTTACAAAGAAACCTGCACTAGACAGAACTTGCCAAACAGGTCCTCTTTAACGTTGGGAATAAATCCCACTACTCTTATAATGAGAGAAAATGTCAGTGCGTAACAAGTTGACCATAACAAGTACCAAGTTTTTGTGTGTAGTAAAAATGTATGGACTTTGTTATCTGTCCTTTTAAAAGTAACCCTAAGCCTACTTTATCCATAACTTCAGCAAAATTTCCACATATACTGCCGCATGATAACCTATGATAATCTTGCAATTTCTGTAAGTTAACCAAAACTAGGCTTTTGTACTTAGCAGAAGTTTTGAAAAACCCAGAGCGTAACTGCAATAAACTACATCTGAGATTCAAGGTAAATAAAGCATTTTCAAGTAAACCGTTGAGCCACTACAGCTTTTCCATGGATTCTGGGAAAAATTACATTAATGCTCCCTGCTTACTTTCTTAACTTAGCAAAAAGGAAATTAACTAGAATATAAGCATAAACACAAAGATCTCTGGTGATTTTTTTTGTCACGTGTCAGTAATTTTGTAAGGCTACAGAGTACTGAGGCAAAAGGACAGTACAAAAAGCTAGCTCTGAAACAATTCCCTTACCGCCCCTGCCTCACAACAGCCCAGCAGCACTATTAGCACTATTCATTTCATCCAGGAGCAATAAACTCAAATTTTTTGGAATGTCCACATTATGCCAGAATAAAATAAAAATAGATGATGAAGCAAAAATGAGATAGATTCAGCTCCAGTGTCCACAGTAGCTGCCATAATTGCACAGCTAGCTCATTACAGAAAGTCAGTCCCTTGAGTCTACCATGTCCCAGTTAAGCGACAGTAATAGAAAGCAGCTGTATGAGGACATTAGGTCAGCAGAATCATTAGCCCCTAAAATTGCGTCACCATCGCTCCTCTTTGGCAGCAAGGCTTTCACACATCATCAGGCTCCTAAACGGGAGGTCAAACGTTGCGATGAACTTAACCCGGTAACTCCATTAACGATGAACTATGGCTCCAAGCTCCAAGGAAGCACGCATCTCTTGAAACTTTCAGGAGTTTAATGAATTTCAGCCACCTCCCTGTGCCCCGGCCTCCTCTGCCCCTGGGGCTGCTCTGGAAATCCGGGAAAGCTGACTGGAAAAGCTCCAGCGCCCAAAGGCACGGCCCATTACCTTTTGTCTCCTCGGGGTTTGCCACACAACCACCACGAGCCGCCTCCGTTTGGAAGCCACGAGCAGCGTCGAGACGCCGCAGCAGCGAGAAACGCCACACGCCGCCCGCCCACAGCGCGCGGGAAGGCGGCGCCATGAGCGGCGGCACCGGCTGCCGCATGTGGCGGCGGCGCGAGGCACCCGAGAGGCTTCCGCGCCCTGGGCAGGGTGGGCAAGGGAGCGGCCGGCGGGTCTCGCGAGAGCGGGGGGGGAAGCGGGGGTGGTGCCGCGGGCGAGTCTGAGGCAGCGGTGGCTCGTGGCCCCCAGCTGAGGGGAGCCATGGTCTGGGGTAAAGTCAGGGCCCAGAGATTCCCCTCCAAAGTAAACCCTTTTGTGAGTGCAATATCCTTCCTGAGAACAGCAGCCGTATCATTTCGAGTTAGCGGGTTTAAGTGGAGTGTTTGAAAGAAGTTTGTCATTCTGAGGGACTGTAACGGGAAGCGGCACGAAGTTCCTGGACCAGATCCCTCAAGTGACAGAAATCGGCATGGCTGCGCTGTAGCCGATTTCCACTAGTTAAAGAACTGGCCTAGTGCGTACATAAATGCCCGTATTCCAGGGGGATGCGTTGCCTCCTACATAATTTATACTGCTGTGCTTCGAGGCTGTGAGGCACAGAAATGAAGACAAAGTTCTTTGTCAATGCTCACATGCATTCTGATTAAAAAGGAAGCCTGTGAAGTTAGCCAAGGTTTTCTGAAGCCTGGATGCTCATTTCCACCTTTTACAGGGGTGAGTCAAAGTGTCCCCGGTGGGCTGAACGTTCCTGCAGCACTCACGTAAAGCGAGGGCCCTGCCTTTGTGGTCATGAGGAGTTTCAGTCAGGAAAGCAACAACCCTTCTATCAATGTCAAAGACTAAATAAGTTTGACTATATGCTGATGTTCTTCAAATTGTTTCTACTAGCAATAGTTCTGGATGGTTTGTTTTGGGGAAATTAATGATGATACACCAAGGTCGTTGTACCTCTGCTGTAGTGAACAGATGTTAACATATTAGTGCCACCTTCCTGTGCTGCACTAAGCTAGAGCTGCTCCTGGTTGTCATTGTATGAGGGGAGCTAAAACCAGCCAAACAAAAAAGCCCATTCTAATAAATTCAGTCTAAAATGCAAACATTTAAAGAAAAGAGCTACTGCACTTTCAAAAGCTGTTACTCTGTATCATCCTCATCAAAACATGCCACTTTTTTTTTTTTTTTTAAATCAACCCAAGGAGGCAGAACAATAAGAAACCAAATCTTTTTTCCTCTCAGCAGTATAGACCATTTTCAGTGCCATTTGTAAGCTGCCTATTTATTCCTGACATTCACAGCTTGAATATATCTCCAGCTCATGTTGTTCTGTTACACCGAGGTAGAAATAATCAAGAATTTTTCCATCTTTTTGCTGGGAGTCTTCAGAGCTCTGTTAAACTGGTATGAGATTATTGTGGTAAACTCTGCATAGGAGTAAGACATAAATACTTCCAAAGACTACAGTTAGTAGAGAAGGCAGTAGCTTGCTGACTGGGAGGGAGGAGGACTGGTATAGGTTGGTGTACAAAGGTAAAATATAAGACATTTTGACCCATAAATCCCTGTTGTTCAGGTGGTCTTTAAACCAAATTTCTTTCCTCCTCTCTACACCTTATGTTATATCATGGCAGTCCCAGACTGTTGACGTCCTTGATCTAAGCTTCCCATTTTGTTTAAATAGTGAGTTGTTGTCAGAATATTCTTAGCAAGGCAATATTTCTTATCTAGTACACTGGACCTTGGTCCTGGTGATCTTTGGGATATGCTACAAAAGAAGACTTCTTCCCTCAATCTGTTCTAGGGAAGAGGACGGGCGTTCATTTATCTAGGGAACAATTCACCTAGCATGCCTGATTCTGGCTCTCTCTAGAGAGCAACTGCATTTTACAACTGACATTATAGACCTCTGTGGCAAAAATGTGCACAGTCTAAAGCAAAGACATGAATGCTAAACTGAAATAAACACTTTCTTCTTAATAATCTCATAACAACAACACATTTGCAAGTATGTTAAAAAAAGGACTGGGGATAGATAGGTATGATGAAAGCAGTGAGTTACTTCACCAGGACGAAGGAACACACAAGGCCTTTACTTCAAAGGGAAGTTTAAGATTTTTGGTCAGTATTGGTTAAGTTTTAGCTACTTAAAAGTACTTTCTTTCAGCTAATTTTATAATATTTGGAGGACACTACTAAAAAATGAATTATGTAAAAGGCCTCAGTGCCCTAAGAGTTAGCTACAGAGAATGAGTGCCATGTGTCAGAAAATTCAGAATTTTGAGTCATATTTTTAAATATCTAACTTCTGACAAAAAGATAGTCACTATAGCTGGGAAATGGGTAGCAATTCTTCCATCATTCTGGCCCCAAACAGGGGACTTAACATCAGCACAGCTTGAAAGCCCATTTAAACTGTAACAGGGCTGTAAAAAGCTCTTAGCATAAGCATTTCCTAACAGAAATTCTCATCTGTTTCTAAGATATGGCTTTTGTTTATTCAATACTGATAGGCATACAAAATAAATGAGCTATATCACTCAGTGTCTCAAACCTATATGTAAAGCTAATTAAAATCCTTTACTCTGGATTTCTCGTCATTAGTAGGTTTATACCTGTCTCTTGGCTATACGTTTAATACTGGCAAGCTTTCTTTTCTGTGAACTATGACAGTCAATAGATTTGAAATTTCACCCATAAATGCTCCCTTAGCGCAGTTATGCTATCAGTGGTGGTATATCAGCTAACTTTGCAGCCTCCTCTGTCACTTCTGACCATTACACAGAGCTCACTGACACAACAGTTATTAGAATTCCTAAAATTTATGAATATTAAAGGAGTCTTAATCCTTGGACTGAAAGATCACAGCAAGAGATGCTTATAATTCCCTAGGGCAGTAAGAAAATAGTGCAATGAATTATGTAAAATACTTTAAATATGTACACTACTGAAAGCCTTCATTAAGAAGCAGAAACTGTCAATAAGCAACACCTATTCTTCTCTTCATGAGATGATCCTTTGAATTTAAAGGTATGGTTAAAAAGCAGGATGTATAATATTCTGTACATTTCAGGATTTAAATCTAAACAATGTAATAAAATCCAGTAACAAGTGGTGTCCCTCAAGGGTCCTGCAGAAATGGCTTTGTCTTTTGGAATCTTCCCTGTGTACAGAACAAATTTGAAAATAAATCAGCTTTTCTTTAAGCTCTCTGCTCCAGGATTTATGTACAGTGAATGATTTAAAAAATTAAGAATTCCATGTGAAAGCTTTTCAATTACAACGTACGGCTTAAACACCTTTGATCAGAACCTCCAATAATTTATGTTGGCTCTAATACTAAAGTCAGGCCTTATTGAAAAGCCCTGGCAGATTAGAAAAGCAGTGTTTAACTGCCTCCAGTTCTGTTTTGTCCAGAGAAGACCAAGGATCATGGAATAACATCTCTGACAATCATATTTTCATTTTGACAAAAAGAGGAAAAAAAAAAGTGAGGTTTCTGAAGGAGTACCAGTACCAAAGATGACCTCCTTGCATCTCAGTTTCCATTTCTGTTTTTCGCAAAGTACTTATATTCCTGTATAAATAAAATTCTAGCAGACAAATGAAGACTCTTCACTTGTTTAAGCCAACTCTGCTTGACCTGTATGCTGATCTCAACCCAGGTATGACTCTTTCAGAGCAGATGAAAGCTCTCCTGCCTGTGAACCTCGAATCAGGTCCTTACATCTGTTTACACCAAGGGAACATTACAGGGCTCCATCAGTTCAAGATGATAACCCAGCAAAAAAAAAAAAACAGATTCTGTAGAAAGAAGTCATATCAGTATAAAAGAAATGTAAATTCAGTTTCACTTAAAGGAGATTTTAGTGTTAAGTTACCATTTTAAAATAAAAAGAAAACAAAGCATCATTGAAGCAACAAAGAATACACCAAACTACAGCCAAACTGCATCCAGGATCACACAGGAGTCCACAAGTACACACTGATGTGGAAAGCATGGTGTGCTTTGGCCCTTGGAAAAATACACTGTACATAATTTGTGTGGATACATACTGTCTGCTCAATTTTTTCCTCTGATAATTATTTAATTATGAGGGAGGTGATTGGTTTAAACAATGGCCAAGGCATCAAGTGATGTTTTGGGAGTGAACAAAAAAATTAAAATAAAACCTGTTTCAAACCAAATGAGGCTGAGGTCACCAGACTAAAGGAAGTAGTTTATAAAATAATGGTAATGTTTAGTATGAGTCTTGGCATCACAGGCAATTTCTACTTTAGCTGTTACTAAGAAACAAACTACACAAGAGTTCCGTTTTTCACTTTTGTTCTTCTCAATAACCATCATTGTTATTCCACAGTCTAATAAAATGAGGCTGTCACCTGTCATTTGATTTCACTGATCAAGGCCATTCGTTATCCCTACAGTGCTGTGGATGCCCATTTCTGCTGGTTTACTCAGGCACCCTTATACCCCACAAAGTCAAGCACAGGTAAATGGACCCCTCGCTAAAAGTGGGGGAGGGCAGCACAGGGGAGGGGCGGCTGCTGGGGCCGCCTGGCTGGTCTTTCTCTAAAAGGCAAACGGATGTTACCTGGTAGAGGTAAATTGTAGCTCAAATATTTATCTGAATCTCGTTTCCATGGCTGAGCGAAGTTTAGACAACCTAGCAACTCTAGAAATCCAGGAACATGGTTAAGCTACTCTCAAGTCTTAGTTCTGTGGGTAAGTGTGAAGGGCAGGGGCTTGCAGGGAATTAATCCTCTGTGGAAATCCTACAGCATTAAATGTTACTCTGAGATTTTTGTGTGCATGTATTTGTGTTAGTAACAGCCTTCTTACATTGTGCTTGTTTTAAAATGACTTGTCTCTATATACTAGTGTTCCCATCAGTCCATACTGTTAATTTTTTATTTCTCAATCTAGAATTCATGGAGGTTAGTGTGACATTGCTGCAAATATCCTTACTGCCTAGCAATGTAAATAATGGATATGACTCCAGAAATACCAACCAGCCTCTTACTGTTTTGGGAAACTTAAATCATGGCTGCCTGAACTCACCTACTAGTAAACAAATGGGCTTCTCTCTACCCTGCGGTAAATCCCTCATCTTTCAAGAAAATTAAATCTGTGATTGAAATGACTGTAGTTTTGGTAAGAGCACACAGATATTTAACTGTGACAAAGCTCGCAAAGATGTACTGAATGCAACTATTTTTTTCTCTTTAAAATAGAAATTTGAACATGCTAACAAATATTCAGAAGCTCTAGTGAAATTTAACACATAGTTGATGCATTTCATACCACATCTCAGTGAACTACATATTCTTCTTTTACATTTCTCTAAATTTCTGTCATTTATTTAAAAATCCTATAATGAACAGCTATTATTTAGGACCTATTTGTTCCTCCCATTTTCTGTTTAACCTCAGTGATTCTAGCTTCTCTTATTTCCTTTGGTGCTGAAAAGTATTTTTACAGTATTACCAACACAACAGATTTGCTAGATTTCCACTCATTAATTTTCTATGGATCTTTCAGCATGAAAAAAATAACACATTTCTGCATGAAAAATGAATTATTTTCTCCATTTCCTTACAAATTTACATTCTGAGCTCATCTGTGCCACATACTCTTCATGGATAATGAGCAAGGCATCTTCACTTAGCTGTCACTGTAGAAGTGAAATGTTTACAGTGTGTGCTTTGGAGATTCTGGCAGCATAGATTCTAAGAATATTTCTTATTCATGACAAAAAGCATTGCCCTAAATTTTTCTTACACATGAACAGAAAAAGAGTGATTTGAAGAATCCTTGAACTTTGTTTACCCCTAGTAATGCTGTTTTAAGAAATGTTAGTTTAGATATATCATGCTGATGATATGTTTCATGAGACGTGACAAAGACTGTTAGCCACCTTGATGTCTTATAGAACTTCTTGGGAAACTCCAAATATCTCTTAATTAATGGAGAGATAGATATCTTCATTATGAAGCATATGAACAAAATACCCATCGTGTAACTTTTAAATGTATTCTTCCACCACATTTATTCTGTAACATTTTGGGGATACGCTATTGACATAAAAAAGAAACCTCAGGCATCAATCTCCTGCCAGTTTTGAGCAGGAGACTTCACTAATTCATTAAAAATATTTCTCTTTAATTACCTCTCTGAAGTCATTCTTTGGCAAAGTACATAAGAATATACCTGCTGTAAAGATTATTTTAAGATTTCATTTATGTGCACATGTCCAGTTACAGGCTTACAATGACATGCTTAAGCCTGTGCGCTTTATTGAACCAGGTCCTGGAAAAAAAATATCTTTTATCCTTTGTTCTTAGAAAACCTCATATAGTTTGAATAAATCTTTGAAATGTGACCAAAAGAATCTCACACAAGATCATCTTTCATTGAAGTCATAATGTATGATTCATGTAGATACAGTTCGAAGGTTATTGCTGTCAAGTTTTGAACTTATGCTATAAAAGACATTAAAAAGTGACAGATTCTTCTCACCAGAAAGGAGAAAAGTGCCTGCATACAGCCTTCTGCAAATCTTTCCTTCCTAAGCTTAGCTCTTCAATTAACCTGAGCATACTTAAACCTACTGGGATTGTTTTCTGTAATCAATCAAATTTCCAAGTGTTATTATTAACATAGCCTTTAATTAAATGAATTAGTTCATTTGGACACATTCTAAAGAAAAGTCAGTTGTTGAATGTTGATGATTCAAATATTTCCAATGCCTTTTTGAGTTCTGATTTAGAAAAATCTGGATCAATTCTCAAATGTCATCCCTATAGTTACTATTTCTAAATGCATTTTTAAAATATATTTAAAACTACACTTTCTGTGTATTATTACTCTAAAATGACCATTGGGATTAATCACATTATGAAGAATGCAGCAACTTTTGCCACTGTATGTGTGTTGGTAGAGTGACATTTTTGACATTTGAACAGTTTTATTGTTTATATTATTTCCCCTAGAAAACTATATGGGGAAAAAAGTATTTTTTTGCATAAAATGCTGGTACAGTGGGTAGAATAGCAAACCTAAGCCTTCTCACATGTATATCAAAATCCCAATCTAAAGCGAAGTTATTAGACAAGTAACAGTACCAATTAATCTGTGACTCAGTAACATCTTTCATATTTTTTCCATTTTAATAGTAAATGAAATCATTTAAAACTATTTCTTGCCAATGATATAGCCCCACAGCCCATTTAAATTTTCATATTGACTTCTTGTTGTAAGTGAATCTCACATATCTGAGCTGACAATTCTGCATAGACAGTCTGAATTCCAGTGTTCTCTCCAATATCACTGGTTTTGTTCTTTGATGCATTGTATAGTGAATGAAAAGTACTTTCAGAATAACACCATCAGAGGGCCAGAGAAAGAAGTAGTTCCCCATTCTGTGGCAACCTCTAAATTTCTGAAGATTAAATACAGTACAAGTAATCAGCAGTAAAGGAAAAAAAGGGGGTTGTGTGAGCAATAGAAAACGGTACGTGGTATTTTTTTTGTAAACCTAATGTCCCTCTGCCTGTTGTGGAACACAATTTAGAGTAATTATAGCAACAGTCAAGAGACAAATTATTACAATAGATTTTCATACAATAGTGTTAGATCTTCAGAAGAACTGTAAGGACCCTGACAGATATGGCAAAATCAAAGCAAGCAAGCAAATAGCAGGAGATCCAGTAAAGCTAAAAAGGTTAAACAAGGCAATCAATTATTATCTTTAGTCTTAGTTTTTGAGGTCGGTGTTCTCTTTTTGCAAATAATAGAGATGCAAATATCTCAAATCAAATGTGAAGAAACCAAGTAGTCCATTTTTCCACTCAAGTAAGTCTAAAATCAAAATTTAAAAGTGTATGTTGCAATTCTAAGTTCAATTTGGAGCGCCCAATTCAGACCCAAACTTATGCAGCAAAGTTAGTAACCTTCTGCATTTTGTTTTATTTAAGATCCATTTATTTTACCCCTGAAATTTAGCTTCTCTCCTCTAAGTCTCCGAGACTCCAGAACTTCCCATACTGCCATATAGAAAAACTCAGTGCTGCTGATGTGCAAGGCCACCATAATGAGTCACAAATAAAAGAGGTCCAACAAAACACCCGAGAGAAATTTAAAACAAAAATTAGGCTTTAATTTACCTTAAAAACATGAGAAAAAATTAACGACCACCCTCACACCCACACCCCCAGCAACTTACAGTACAAGAAGTGAGACATTCTCTGCATTCTGGTGACTGACAATTTTCTATAGAAAAATGAGGGATAAAATACTTCTACAAGAAACTGATTCAATCTGAATTCTGTCTGCATTTAGAGTGTGATACAAATTCCAGCTTTTTATTAAAAAAAAAAAATAAAAAAAAATCACATGCCTCCCTACCTGGGAGAAGATTTGAAAGACATATTTCCTGGAAAGTATTACACAATTAAATTATTTTTTTACTGCTGTGTATGCTACAGAAAACCTATTGTCAGAGAAACACTGAACATTTTTCTCCACAGTTGTTTTTCTGTGCAAAGAGAATTCAAAATAATTAAAACATTTTCATTAATTTCCCCACTGTAAAGGATACTAGGACAGTCTGACTAGTAGAAAACATGTATTACTGATTTTTCTGGTATTCTTACTTGTGAAGAGGCATAATCAATTTCTTCTTTCAAGGGGGGATCTCTGAAAGCTATTGTCCTGTTGTCGGAAAGGGAGGTAGCTGTGTCTTCTTTGTATTATTCCCCTGTACTCACACTTAACATGTTACTTGCTATTGGGGAAACCTTATAAGAAGGCTCATAATACAGGAGTGAAAAAACCAGAAAACTTTCATCATTACCAAAATAATTATGTCTATCCAAATGATGCTAACAGGCATAATTCCAAACGCTCATGGAAATAAAGACATTAATTTGAAAGAATGAGGTGACATAAAAAGAAACGATCTTAAGGCTGATAATCAGAAAACTTCCTTACTGTAATTATGACTTAAATATTGTGGGCATATGCTTTGATTACCTGAACAAATCCGTCAATTATATATCAATTTGTCTTGAAAAAAACTGCTTAAATCCAACCCCTAACTTTTTTAACATAATCTAAAGCAAAACTATAGAATGTTCCAAGTCCCACCTTGCCCCACCCTCAAAAGGACTCAACTACCTCCACCATAGCTATGTTATTTCTTTTCCCCTCTTATCCAGCTAATTTCATGTAACCAGTTTAGAGAATAATCAGGTAGAAGATCATCGTAGTGTAACTGAAGAGCAAGAGGAGACCCAGCTGTTGGGTGAGCTGGAGGCAGAAATTATTTAAATCACATGGGCCACCATTAGAATCAGTCCTGAAACCACAGTGACCTCATAGCATCATTAAGAAATTCTGTACTGGAATAACTATGCTGATATGATGAGGGAAATCAGCAATAGCAATTCAGCAAAGTATCTAAACTAAGAAGTAAAGTTACACACTTCCCTGAATAACTTGGACAACTGAAGAATTAAACTAAGTGCTTTTTTCTGCCATCAGCCTTGTATTAGCTTTCCTCTTAATGCTGTCAAATTATCTTCTTTTCATCGGTTGAGTTTACACCATTTTCAACAGTTGCACTTGCATATCAATGAGTTGTCACACAGCTATTATAATTACTTTGCAGAGGTTGTTGTGCTATCTCCTACATGCTTTCTGTTTCTCTCCATTAATCTCTCCTGACTTTGCAAGAAGAGGCTGCCCAGAACTCAATATGAAAGTGCAAGTGCAGCAGCAGAAAACCTGAAAAAAGGCAGAGGGATTATACAGACCCATTTTACACTGGTCTTTTAAAAAAAACAGAATCTATCCATTTGCTGCACTCAAGTGTATTCTGCAGTTGACTATTATCTGCATGCCCTCTGAAGC
The DNA here is from genome assembly GCF_947461875.1 of Haliaeetus albicilla. NCBI lineage: Eukaryota > Metazoa > Chordata > Aves > Accipitriformes > Accipitridae > Haliaeetus > Haliaeetus albicilla. The sequence continues at coordinate 10,589,954 of NC_091504.1, read as the reverse complement.
ATGTCTGCAGCCCTTTGCTCTGGTGTCCTGATAGACAGTCTCCTGGCCTTGTACTTTCCAGAGCTAGCAGTCCAGAGTATTTAAGTTAACCAGTGCACCCAGTCTGAAAACTGTAGTTCAGCAATGCCTGTACCTTAAGTGATAGTAGTATCTATTGGTCAGACAGACAGCTGACGTTGGTAACAGCTTCAGCAGTCCAGTTTCAATCTTCTTCCATGCTTGTCAGAGATGTCACTTTGGGAAATTAATATCTTTTTGTGCATTTGCTTTCCACAAACTGGCTAGAAAATAAGGAAATCATATGCTTTAAGAGTTGCTGGTTGCCTGTCACTTATGCTGGTTTGCTTAGGGTTGCCTTTGCTAGTATTCTGATTTTTTCAGTTATCTACCTATAATTTAGTGGTGACCCCAGGGAGAAAGTTTTGGGCATCAGTATGGAAAATGAGCTCCACCATCCTTATCATACAATCTGTGTCAGTCTTTGCAAGTAATGGTGAACAACACTCAGTATAGCACGTGCAGATTTGTAATTCAAGAAGAATCAGTATAGCATCAAAATACATTAGTTTGCAACAACTCTGTTACCTGAAACAGCTGAATATAAAGGTCACTTTCAACCAGAAGTAAATAACATTCCATTTTGGGGAATCACTGTAGGTGAAAGGGAAAGAAATGAACTATTTGATTTGGGGGGAAATTGGTTAGACAGAAGGCATTTCAAACTATAATCAAAAATTAATTAGAAAAAGGAACAAGCCAAAGGACAAACATCTGTGATAGAAGGATGTGAAGAGATAAACAAATCCTATGTATGACAGTTAATTTCAGTTAAGACCAGAATCCTGCTGGGCTACATTTGGAGTAGTCTGTAAACACTTTGAGAAAAAAGAAAACTTACATTGATTTCAGCGTGAATGGTGGCAGCATCAACAAGTAGAAGACCGGAAAACCAAACCAAAGACACTGAAGATATCAAATTTCAACAAACCCACACAAACTAGGGATAACAATTAATAATAAAGGGAAGCTACAGTGATGAACACACCAATAATTTTTCAGCAGTCGTGAGGCAAGCAGACAGAGAAACAAATACACACTGCTTCTGCACTTCGGTTTCTGATGTACCACAGATGATGGAGAGAAAAGCCCAGCTGACATAAGTCTAGCAAGACAAATTACTCTTGTAGCCAGATGCCATTGGGGTCTACGTATTTTTCTCACTTACTAATTGAGAAGGATTGTAGTTTGTTAGCACTGAGATAACACTACATGGAGCTAAAAAAGGAACTGCAGTAACGGCTAGAGAGGAGTGACGTTAATTCCGCTCCCTTGCTGGGGGTTACGTGCTGATCTTCTACCCCACAGGATGTTCCCATAGCTTTGCAGTGCCCAAAGGGAACATGTCTACCTTACCTAGAGAGACTGCACCATGAAATCCCCTCAGTAGACCAGAAAGTGCAGAGAAGTGAGATGGGGGCCTTCAGAGGACTGCAGCTGTGCACTGCACAAAGCACTCAAACCTAGGAAATATTTCTTGTGATTTCCATTTCCTTTCTCTCCCATTCATGAGTGAAGTCTAGTAGGGCAGTTGGTAAATATCAAATTCGCTGTGGAGAAAAAGAGATAGAAGGATTCATACAGCCCAAATTCTCCTAATATGCTTATCACCCTGTCTTGTTTACATTTTGCTTCGCAACAAGATGCTTACCTATATGGACACACTGTGTGCAAATACACTATTGCAAATAGTAATCAAGGCAAAAGAGTGTTGTAATTTCAGCTGTTGGGTTAACATGTTTAATTTACATCAGAAAGGTGATTAGATAATTCTTAATGCATATTTTGTTCTATGGACGTTGCAGAGAAAAGCAGCAGCAAGTTGTAGAGAAACACTGCAATCTTCCTAATTGAGTTAGTTGCTGAAACAAATTTCTCAACATGTTCTGTGATTAATTCTTCAGCTGAGTTGAAGTTTGTCTGTGAGCAGTCTCAGTTAAATATACAAATCAATTTTATGACTTTGCCTCACCATAAAATAAGTGTTATTATTAGCTCTGTATGGATAATAAAATTTAAAAGTCTCTTTCTGCAAATATTCTGAAATATTTGTTGAAAACTTGCTGCCAGCATGCTCACTGAATACCTGTAAACTCATCTGCTACACTATTTGTGGAAAGCAAACACAAAGCAGGTGCAAATGAACTCTAATCATTTTTTTTCAAAACTTAAGCAAATTCTAATATTAGAAGATGGGGAGAAACATATTTTCCATATTTAGCTAACTGTAATTGCAATTTCTCTCCAAACTAGGAGAATTAAACAAAAGTAAAAAAAAATTTAGCAGCATGCTGTACCAAACTACTGTTAAAGAAAAAGAAAGAATAAGGTTCTAGTGGTAATATAAATAGAATTAATAATGTAATGTTACCACAACACCAAAACTCCAAATAAGGAAATCTAGACCAAGTTATTATTATAAAAACTTAGTAAGCACAACGAGTTAATTACTAATAAAATGATGATAATAATAATATTCAAACATAATTTAAGTACTAAACTTAGTAGTTGAACACCATCTCTCAGAACATGAATTTGTTTTGAGCAGAAACAAAACAGGGTTCTAGGGAAAGTAGATAATACCGTGGTCTGGATTTTCAACACCATGCAGCACCTGATAGCAGTTAAACTGCTATCATCTATTCCATAATTTTCTAGGGGTTTCATAGTTTGTGTAAAAATGTACATAGCTTTAGGTTAATGTTAGCTGTCATTTCAATTGCATTCCCATTTGACAAATATGTGGTTATTTGCTGCCATCACTAAACCTAAAATGAATTAGGTTAAACATAAAGGAATGAAAAACAGAGACTACAACTGATCAAGAATGTTTGGTTTGGAGCTAGCAGACAGAACATGAAGAAGAACAGCCGCTGTATATTTAATAAAGCGGCTACTTTACCTTGGAACACTTCCAGGATGATAAGCAATCCTATTTAAGGAATAGTTAGCTTCTAATTGCCAGCTTATGCAAATGACAACAGAAACAGAAGAATTAAGGGTAGTGAAAATTATTTCCAGAAGAGATGAGTACCCGTTTTTGAAGAGAATACTTTACTAAGAATAAAACACTTTTCTCCATGAACAAACTACCAGTATCTTCCTTATGGATCCTATGTATTTGATTACATTTTATCAATTATTTGATTTGACTTAAACTTTATAAAGGTTGTTTAAATATTCTCCACTATTAAGATATCTTTTACTGACCTGGGACTTGGTCTTTGACTATTGTATTGGACTGAAAATATGTTTCAACCAGACTTTCAGCTAGATTCTGAACAATCCAATGGCTACTTCCAAGGAACTCACAGATGTACGGAGGTGAACTGACTTGTCAGAGGCAACAGCATCTTCATTGTGTTCTCTAAACAGGACGAGTCTTTGAGGCATATTGGTTAACCCAGGCACACTACCCCCATGTAAGAGGCGTGATAGGTACTTAGACAGAAAGTTACTCAACAGGCAGAGCAAAAAAATTGCTAGGTAGTTAAAATCAATGAAAAGCCTTCACGGTAAGTTAATACAATTAGTAGTGTCTTCACAGGATTTTGTGATGGGCATTACAAAAGCTTTCAGACAGGTCAGTATAAAGCACTTCTTTGTTACAGAACTCAGCACTCTATTTTGAGGCAAAAGAAAGAGGCGGGGGGGTCATTGCTGAACAGAGTATCTTTCCTCTGTAGTAAACATATACTGCTATCACCTTAATAAGCTGAAAATTATGGAAAAAAACCTGCTGGTGCTGCCAAATTTTCAGATTATATTAATTCTTTCTTTAGTAAATTAGTGGATTTTACTCAATGGTGACTTTCAGAAAACATCTACTGAACTTCTGCAATCCATTTTATTTTTCTTTTAGCCAGTAGTTAAAGCTCAAGGGATTTTGAGAGCAGAGTACTAAAATTTAGCTAGACCTTCCAAATCTCCAATAATTAGCTCTTCCCCTAAATGCTTTTTGGCTGTCATTACAAAGCGCTATGCTAATATACCTTGTGTTGCAAATGTCTTACAATTCCTGCTAATCAAATTAAACTCAATTCTCAGCAAATAAACTCTCAATGCAGTTAATGGAAAACAAGGAACAGCACTACTTTGTCTGAGAATGGGTCATTACCACAAGTTCCTAATTACAAGTACCTTAATGCATAATGTAAAGCATAGTCTTATATAGGCTCTTAAGAATTAAAGCTGTAGCAAGATCAAAGATTTGATGTGTCCTTGAATTTTTTTATATGTACATTTGAATACGTATAAAGAAAAGCAACAAAGAGAAAAAGAGCAAACCTGCAAAATACAAATATACATTCACTTACCCTTCGAAATGTATAATAATTTATGCAGTTTATGAGACTGCAGAGAAAGACCAATTTTGACTCAGGACACATTCAGGAACCAATTTAATTTGTCTCCTCCTCTACCCTCTTGATAGTGAATGTTTCACACCTACCAGGTAATGAAGGATTATTACTTTCCTCTAGAGTAAGTTGCAAATACAACCAAGGTTAAAGGAAAGGACATTCATTCTGAATTAGTTTATATGATGCCATCAAACATGAACACAGGTGATTGATGACATATTGCTATTACTGCACCAAGCATTTATCAATACTACACTATGAATTATTTTCTGTATCAGTTCTCTTATTGTCATGTGATGGTATATTTTATCGAATTTACTTAACTGAAAAAATGCATAGAGAAAAGCACTGGAAACATCAGAAGGCGTAATAAATCACAGTAACTAAATTACAAAATACAGGATCTGGTATTACTTGCCAGTCAGAGTTCTGCTTTTCTGAATTACTTCATAACAGTTGCATTTTTTTCTCTGAGATTTCAGAAACAAACTGCAAGAATGGGTATTGCAGTTAATGCAGCCCATACTGCAGGGTTCTTCTGCAAGCCAAAGTATTGGAATATACCTTAACCAAGACCTACAGAGCTGATCAGTTAAAATGCCATTATGACTAAAAAAGACTGTTTCATCAAATCAAAGTATTTTTATCTGAAAATATTATGCATATATTTATTTTCTAGAAGAATTATTAACCAAAACTTTGAAACTTTCAATAAGATGAATATTTTATGCTGGATATAAAGAATTTATATTAAATTATATCTGGTACAATTGTAAAGCTTTACGATATTACATTTGCAAAATTGCTAAATGTTGTTGTTAGAGTCATACTGTCTCTTCTCATTCCCATTATTATTAATACTACATGTGTCTGCCTTCCCCTATCCCCCTGACACCATATATTCTGTAAAATCTAAGCTCTTATTTCTTTAGCTTTGTAGTTGTCCTCTCCCTGAAGGGCATGCAAGCACAGAGTGGGAATTAAGGCTATTTGAAAGAAAATTAGTTCCTATTTGGCTATCTATGGCATTGTGGAGAAGGCAGGCTCTGGAGAATCCCATCTCTCACACTGATCTTGTCCTAGGCCTCATGAAACACAAATTATTATTGTGAATTTACGAACAGCAGTTCAATACAGCAGGTCCTTCTCCACCTTCTCCGCACTCTGCCCTGTACACTTTTGCTCACCTTTACAATAAAAACTTAGAAGTAAACATTATAAATAGTAATGGAGGGATTTTTCTACTAGTGACTAGTACATATAAACATTTAAAATTCAATCATGTTGAGAAGTATTGAAGTTACTGCACGAAGAAAACAGGAATTGAGATAGACATCGTATTCTGTTATGAAGATAGAGGAGGATAGGAATGGTTCTCTAGAGGAAAGGGTCTCAGGATTAGGGGTTAAATAGACAAATATGAGGAATAACCAAGGTCAACAACAGAAGACCTTCCAAATTTGAGCCCTAGAAGTTCAAGTAGCAGAAAGCAAGCTCAAAGAACACAAACCCAAGTATTTTTAAAGTTTTCTATTCTTTCTCTACTCGTGCTGTGTTACAGATCTTGAGTTAGCAATTTTAAATGCCCAGTTGCTAGCTGTGCAGTTGTGCCAGGTGCAAGTGTTGCTGACCCTCTCTTTAGTCCGCCTCGCTGTGTGACTCCGTCAAAAGGGTGTTTATCGACATGCACCATCATACTGACTGGATGCTTTTTCCATCTTACTACATTTACATACTTTTAAGCTGAAGTCTGGAACAAGAGAAATAAAAGTAAATTTATGAGATCAAAAAAGAAAGATTCTGTATTTAACACAAAAGGATCTACTTTTTCTACTATTCCTAATGATCCCTTTTAACCAGTTTAAAAACAGTTGAAATATTTGCTAGAGTGCTGCTGAAGTAGAGTTATCGTTATCGTAAGGCCCCAGACAGCAAACACTGTGGAAGAAGCAGAACTTCATTATTGATGAGGTTTTCGAAGTTTAATACACCATTCTGTTATTTTTGGTCAGACCTACTAACAAGATTAGACTTGTGCCAAGCTCTTCTGGAAATCCTGAAATTGGTAGGAAGACAGAGACAACCCAAATGCCATTTCAAATGCTCTTGTACCTTCCAAATAGTTCAAAAAACACCAAAAAAAAAACCCCCAACCAAAACAAACAAACAAAAAAAACCCGGACAATTTCAAGATATTCTTGTGGCACTTCTCTATATTTTTCTGACGTTAACGCTTGCTATCATCTCATTATGCTTTAGAAATTTAATCATGGTAAATCTTCAATTTATCTTCTTTTTTGGTCTATCAGTTTGTCAATGTTTTTAATTTCTACTCTAGACAGCTAAGGCATTAAAATATTTCAAAGATCAATTTATGAAATAAAGGAGAACTTCCCCCCCCCCCCCAAGATACCATTGAGATACAATATGGAAAGCTTGTTTCTTCAGAATCACTAGACTAGTCAGTTCTGCTTTCTTTTAAAATTTTCCTTATGTCTCTCTGGAGTATTTGATGATAAAGTGTATTATTATGAACAGCATTAAAAGTTATCTATTTCTAACAAGGTTTGACGAGATGTTGTAATATAAGCCTCTTTAAAAAGTTTGTGAATGCATACTGTTTCTGGTAAATGTATTACTATGTCTGGAGATAAATTCTCCTAAGATCTAGGACTTTAAGCTTCTGATACTAGCTAAAGGGACCACCTATTTTAAACTTTCTGAAGGATTTTTAATTTTATCCAGATTTTATATCTTTTTTTAATGCTACTTTGTTCCAAAGCAATAATTTGCATTTCTGGAATTTTTGTCCCTCAGTCATAACAAGAGTCACCCTCTCTCACCTTTCTCCTTCTTTTCACTGGCTTGCATCTGTGCTTTAGTTTCTGCAGGGAGCCAGTGTTGATAGTATGGAGACAAAAAAACATGCTCTCGTATCAAAACCAGATATGGCTTCAATAAGGAGTAGAATGTTTTTCATTTGCACTGGCCATTTCTCTGTAGACAGCAGTCACTCTCATTCCTCAATACTGTTTTATTCATAACAAACATACTAAGCACCTTATCTCACCAAACTGTGTTTCAAAATATTATGCAAATAGTTTGCAGACCACTTGTAAAATGCCCTCTAGCCATCTTCAAAACAGGTATAACTTTCAACTTCTTTACTTACTTAAAGGTTTTAGTAGGTTTATGAATATTTTTGTAAAAGAGACTGAACTGAAATTCCAACTTACAAATAAATAAAGACCATGGGTTTTTTCTGAATCATCTTCAAAATCGAAGACAAACATTAATAGGCAAGTCAATTCACATGATCCAAAACTCTCCAGAAAGCTTGTTTGCGATTCCTTCAGCAGCAACTACGAATGTTTTTAATTCTAGTTTTAAACAAGCATATGTTAGATACACATGATCTGCTAGCTGTGTTTTAGATTAAGTGGAAAACCATCCAAAGCAATCAATCAAAAAATTTAAACAGATTCTTCATATTAAATACAATTCAGATCCTGCAAATAAATACCCAAATCCTCCTTCCCTCTCTCAAAGAACACCCAGCAGAACTTACAAAATAATAAATTACGTAAGAGTTACATTTGTGCCTAATTTTAATATTAGCTCAGGTTTGCAGTTAGTGTTTACAAATGTAAGTATTATAATACTAACTAAAAAGAATTTCTTGGGAAACATTACACAAGCACGTTCTAGAGCAGGAACAATGATTTTTCATGCCTAAACCTTTTCCTCTCAGTAAAAAAAAAAAGATCACAGAAAAAAATATAACAATTTACCACACCACTCTAGAAGAATCATTGTCATTATTTATACCCTCTTCTCTCTTTGTGTGTTTTAATCTAGGACTCACATGTATTAAATTTTTTTTTTTTTCAAAAAGCATCAAACTGTACGAATGAAACCACTTCCTAATCTTACAATTTATAAACTACCACCATTTGCTGATATATTAGTACTGATTGTTTTTTTAACCCAAATCTTAATTTTTAAAAGTTGAAGTACTTCATATTTCATGTCTCAAAGCATTTATTTTCAGCTCCTGCAAGTTACAATGAACTGAAATGCAAAGAGTGAACTGTCCACTGCTCCAACCTACCTCTGGCTTTTTGTACTTATTTATCACCGGAACATAAAGGGTAACTTTTCTACAAAGATTACACTGACTACAGTGTTTACTGTTCCGCTTAATTCCATATTTCTGCTTTCCAAATAATACAACCTTCCGTGCTACTTCCCATCAGAAATGCCAGAGTATTACAAAATACAGTTTTGCTGAAAAATTTTAGGTTCAGCTTCACAGCTTTGTTGGGGACTGGATATATCCATGTCCGAGAAGGGGAACCAAGAAATCATAATCAATAATTACTTGACTCCGTATATTTATTTGTGTTTCCTCCAACTACTGCGTAACAAAAGTTTACAGTAGAACAGGAGAATTACAACGTTACATTATTATCTACCTTTACAGGGAAGTAGATGTATATAATCACTGATGCCTTTAGATCCCTTTTAAAAATGTATTTGTTTTCAGTCAGTCCATAGCTCTAATTGTCTTTTGGGTAACTCCAGATTGTTCCAACTGCAATATCTCCTATTCCCACTAGCATTAATAAATAACATCTATATAATTTTAATTACTTCCCTTGAAACAGACTGAAACCACCGTAAGAACGCTAATGTCAATGAATTATTTATGCGCAAACAAAAAGAATTTCAACACATCATCTTTCCCTCTTTCCAGACTTCTGTATGAATGACTCTCCAACTCCTGCAATTCATTCATTCCTCAGGGGAGGATTCCTGGCCTACAAATTGTTTGACTAATACAGTAGTATTACCTGAAGACCAAATGGTTTTCATAAACAGACCTGAACTCTGCAGTTCATTCCCAAACATGATATAATTGACCTCAGACTTTTTAACCCACAGGAGAAATCTCATCTTGTTTGTCAGACATGTGAGAAAGAAGTGAAGTGAGAATTACAGATTGATTTCTGTATGTTCCTTCAGAGTGAGCACCAACCAGTATTAGAATGTAGTTTGATTGCAATTCATTTTCTAATACAAACAAATAGTGATATAATTCCCAGACACACGTTATTAAGTCATTGCTAATTACATACAATAAATGAGCGATATGATCGTACTAATGTATTAATAGAAGGAGACACGTTGCAAATACTGGGCTGATGTGCAACTGACAATGTAACGGAGACATATTCATTTTCTGTGTACCATATAATAACACAAGCTTGATTTTCAAAGTCACTTTTGCTTTTAATGACAATGGACAATCATAAACAGTGAAGTTTGTTTGCAGGTAATTCCAAAACAAAAAGGGGTCAAATTATTAAACTAACAGTAGCAACTGCAAATGGTGTTTTCAGAGAAGCAGCACACACAAAGGCCGTATTTGTAGAAATTGTCAGAAAAGAACATTTTCCTCTTTTAATCTCAGCAGAATAAGAGTGTCACAATTCTCCATCACTATTTCTAAAATATGAAGGCACTTTAAATCTAAATAAATAATAGCTAGATCTGTAAACTCATCAAGAAAACCTCAGAAGCAAAGAATATCACTTTTTTGTATCTTAGCACCTTAAACAAACCTTGAGTTGTCTGCTAGACAATTCCACATGAACTTTCATCTTTGCTGTCACTGTTTTACCATTAAAGTGTCTTGTTGCAAAGCACCGGAGACTTCAGAGACTTAAGCCAATATAAAAATCTCTGCAGTATGAAGTAATTTTATGTCACCACTCTGGTTATTTCAGAATTGGCTGCAAATAAGAGCCTGAGGATGATTTAATGTGTCCTCGACCCATCACGGCCATGGTTAAACAAAGTAAACACATCAGTCTTTAGCAGTTATTTATAACTGGAAGAAAAGCACAAAACAGCCATGATAAACACAGCGCTAGAAAATATTCTGAAGGGAAACAACTAAACATATCTGAAAATGTCTTTCTTCACATATTGCTGTATTCCATTTCTCAGTAAAATAAAATCCCAATGACCATCCACAGGCGGAGGTATTAGAACTAAAATCACTGCTTCTAAATAAGGTCCCAAGATAACCACTGCTGAAATGGAAATTTAGGAATTCAGGTCTGATTACACACCAGCAACTGGTAGTTCTACTGCATTTTCAGAATAGAATAATCAACCTTCAGAGCTCACCAAAAAGACTCACTACTTTAAGACGGAAAAACACAAATATACTAGTAACTCATTTGTGATAATTTGGCCCCTGCAGTGGTAACTGTATCAGCAACCCAAGCTTTACAGCACTGATGCCATTCTCTTTTAAATCTGCTCAAAGACCCGATATTTACATTGCTGTCTAAACCCAATTCCTTCAGCAGACACTGGTTCTTGACCCCTGTACCAGGGACTTTCTCTAGAGTCCAGACTGAGGACTTGCTGTCAATGAGATGTGTAACCCTGGGATACAGATATTCAAGAAGGTCTCCTTCTGTCTTACATCAATAAGCTGTTTGTTTGCAATAAGGCCAAACTAAAAGACCTGTTTACATAACTGTAAGGAGAAATTGATTCAGGAGAAGCCATCCTAACACAGGACTGGGTGGCAGTTTGATAAACTGGATCGATATCAAGGTCTTTCATATGCTTTTCACTGACCTGTGTTTGCAGTGAGAGGAGGAAAAGACTGGGATAAATGAAAATGGTGTATGCATGCCTCCATCATGCTAGAAACTGCTTGAAAAATGATACAATCTCACAACAAAGGACTATGAGATGCCACTATAACCTACAGGACACAACTCCAATTAAGTCTTCTTGTTAGAATACAGAACTGGAAATTTCAGTGCAGCAGCTTGTGGTTTCTATAAATATATTGCAATGGCCCTTACAGACTTCTATAGGATGCAAACAGTCTCTTGGTAAGGTAGTTTCCCTAGGAGCAACACCAGGAAGTGATCTGCTGAGGAAGAATCACTTTTTCGTGAATTCTTAGTCTCAGGATTTGTTTAAGAAAGAGATTAGTGGTGGTCTACATTTGGCCAAACTTTGACAACTTACATTTTCACCTCCTACTAAGTATTCATACAATTGAAAAACGTACTCAGAGTCATGCATTGCAATGCCTTTCATCTAGTAAACCAAAAAAAAAACCCCCCACCAAAACAAAAACAACAATAAAACCCCCTAAAAAAACCTAATTAAAAAAAATCCTTTTGGATTTCTTCTCTTTTGGGAAGGTTTTTTGGGGTTTTCTGCCTTTTTACCATAAACCTCTGTTGAGCTGGAAAGAGACTGACTAATATCATGGAGTTCTATTTTTCTCTTGAATGTCACCGTTACCTTTAATTTAGAGAACAGGACAACTTTATTCTTATTCGTGTAGTCCTTGCATGCTATGCATAGTACTGGCTATGGTGGGAATTTTGGAAGAACTCTTCTTTGTGGAAGCAGTAGACACAATTGTCTTCGGAGTGGTACTATTGCGTGCTTAGAATTGCCAAGTCTTAGGATGAGAAAGTCATGATGAGCTGAAAAAACTGATTATTCTCAGGCATGAAAAATAAGCTGCTGGAAACAATTTTCCTAAGTTGTAATTTTCTGGCTGTGAGAGATGTTTAGAAACTAGTACTGCTTCTCCTATGTTACCTTTAAGATTGCTGTACTCAACCTGAGGACAGGAAGCCTTATTTTAGTATTAACGAAGCAGATGTAATATTGGAAATCATGCCTATAGCAGCACGACATTTATTTAAAGTTTAACTTACATCTCTTTTGTTATCCGCACTGGGCAGCCTCAAACCATAAACCTTAACAATTTTCCACAATAAACGTGTTCCTCCCATAATGTTAGCTTTGCTGTTTCTTCTCTAGTCCCCTTTCTTAACTATATAATACTTTGGGGGGCAGAAGATGCCTGTTATTTTCATCAGTGAGAGATAAGAGATGTCAGCATAGAATCGAGCTTTTGCTGTACTTAATCACAATCCTCCTATCACTTAAAAGAGCAACTGGAGATCTTTTTCAATAAAGCTATCGACTGGGATTTAGGCACATAAGCTTAATTGACTTTCAAAAAGAGATGAGCATCTATTCCATTTAGGCTGTTCTGATAACACCACCCTTAGTCGCTCAGGTTTATGTAGGCAATGTTTAACTTTGCAGGGGAGGAGCTAAAAGGAGGAATCTGTAAAAATCACTATCTTATTCTACCTATTATAGGAAAGTTTTAAAAAAAATTAGTTAACACATTCCTCCTGTAAAATTATTTTAAATTTAACAATTCTCAGAAGAACCTGAATTCTAGATACTGTTATCTTTGTATTGATTTTCTACAGTATCACATTGAACTGCAAAGGAGACTTGTGATTTAATCTCAATTACATTTCATATGAACTTCTAACATGAGTTACATACTAACCTTTATAACTTTTTCTCTCCTTATTTTTAGCTTATATTTTTATTTGATCTTCCTTCTCATAGCCCCATTTTATCTGTCCTCCCTTTCTCATAGTCCAAGCCTTACAAGGTCATGACAGTGACTGCCATATTGAATGAGACACTGAAACCAGGTAACACACAGTGCAATTGATCCCTGATGAGCAGAGGGATATTTCCATCTAAATGAGCAGACTGAGCTTTGTGGTTCCCATTAAGGTTAATGGGGGTTATATAGCTCAGTCCTGGTGTATCATATCAAATGCTTGCCCCCTTATAGCTAATCCATTCCAATCTTTTAGATTTGATAGAGGAAAAAATATTTTCAGAGAAAAAAAAAAAAGGATCATGATTTAGAAGCAAAATTCAGAGTTGTTCCATGTTTCTTCACTAACTTTCCCAAGTGTTTAAGCAGCACATTTCACCACTTTCCACTTCATCTGTGAAAGTGTTCAAGTTAGTGAGAGTTCTATGAGAGCCATTAAAAATCCGTTAGAGAAGTGCTGGTCATGGCAAAAATATTTTTCAGAAGCCGTCGATTTCCCCAAATATCTGTCAGTGCTACCAGGCAAATCAAGGGATTCCTCATTCAGAACATGTCAATTCTTATTATTAATGTCATGATGAAAACACCTGCTAAGTGTATGTGTCTGGCAAAGTTGAGGCTCAGTCACAGAAATTGGAGGGTGAATGCTGCTCAGATTAGCGAGCAAAGAAGAGCTGGAGACATTTTTTTATGCTCACCTAAAGACAAACACCTTATTGTTATCCTCAGCAGGGCCTTGTAAAGGTAGGTTACAGAGAATGAAGTAAGGTATAACTGACAAAAGATAATGTGAATCTAACATATTAGATTAACAGCTTGTAAAATTACACATTTGGAGAGATTAGGTTCTTGGTCATTTGTTTTGTTTGCAAGCTCCAGGTATAATGTGTGTGAGAAGTACTATACAGTTCATGTTATTCTACAGATGTTGGTTGTTGTCAAAAGTGTGACTGCAGCTCTTAAGGACACACCAAATGAGTTCGTTTGGCTACTGCTAGCAGAAGTGCTACAGCTACATGGGGTTCAGGTCAGCCAAGTTGCCAACACAATGCTCACAGGCACACACAAATTTCTAGAGAGGTCTTTCAAACTATATGAACCTCTGGATGTAATGCCTTGGCTGCTACTGCTGGACACATAGAGCAGTGCAAGCTGTGCTCTGCTTTTCATAGCATATAGAGAACAAATTTACCCTATGCCTTACTGCACTGTATATTCTTCTATATATAGATATACTGACAAAATTAAAATGGTAGCAGCTACCTTTCTTTAAAAAAATATATATAAACATTATACCCATGGGATTATATGAGCTACCAAGATGATAGCATTTGTGAAAGGTCTTACTACGTTTCAAAGGCAGGGTTTGGAAGAGAATTTCAGACTTCTGGTTTGGATTAAGACAAATCATATTCAGTAAGAAAGGTTACCATCAAGGAAACCGTTCAATGACTTCTCTCCTTATTCCTACATCCATGACACAAGAAATAATTTGAGGCAGAAGAAAATACTGTAAACAACAGTTAATCCAGCTGGCCATATGCTGACCAACAGGAAAGTTGCACATTACAAATCAAGATTCCTTTCAAAGCAATTGCTATAACAACATCTTGGCTGGCACCAGGCAGCTCTGCATTCTGATGCTGATACCCCAAGGCACTTAAATACCTGCTTAACTTTAAGCTCGTGGCTCTAAGCACATGGCATTAACTGTAATGAGCGTTCTTGTATTCTTAATCACACACTTGGATTCATTGCTAGAGCAGGCATGAAGAAATAATGGGCCATATCTTCAGTTTGTGTAAATTGGTGCGACTTAATTGAAATGAAGAGAGTTGTGTCAATTTACACCAGCTGATACCAGATCCCAGGGGTTCAAAATCTCACAAAAGTGTAAGTCAATCTCCAGTGCAGCTGTTACTGCAGAGCTGTCGCTCTCAAACTATAAACTCCTCTCTGCCTTTCCACCAAGCAGGACTTAATGATCATGTATCTCTTTTTTGAGACACTGAGAAGGATAACCCCAGTGTCTTAGCCAACACACTTGTTCTCTCAGTAAAAGATTCTATTATCAAGGCCGTGTGCAAGTTATTACCAAGAGCACTTTGGCTGTCATATTTCATTGCAGAGCCACTGCAGAGCCTGTAAAGTGTAACTTATTGTTTTGCTGGGTGCCTCAAAAGCTCTTGCACATGACATTTCAAATACAAAACAGATTAATTTGCTTTTAAATAGACTTTATTTAGATTATTTAAATCTCATCTTTCTTTTTACCTTGTTGGCTAATTCAACAGTCTCTCCAATAAGATTGCTATCTTCTTTTTGTTAGTGCAGAAGACAGTTTGGCACATGTGACTCCTATCCTTCCTACTTGCACACTGACCTGTATTTCTGGAAGAAAAGTAGGATTTCAAAGTTCTACAAGCTTAGATGTTACAAATACTCTTTTGCAAACATCCTCATAAGGCAAAAAGAAAAGAAACTTTTTTTGGGACGATACTATAGTAAAAAAGCTTACAAAAATGCCTACAAAGAAGAATCATTATATCTAACAAAAACATAATTATAAGTTATTAAAGGAGGGCAGTTTTAAATATTCTATTCTTACTGTGTTTTCTCAGGCACCCATTCAAAGATTCTAAACCTTGTTTTGCCCAATATTAAAATCTGATTAATCTATTTCCCCATGAAGAATTTCACAATTAAAAAGATTTCTGTTCCAGCAAGGGAGTGAACCCAATGCCCAAATCCAACTCATACCAACAGAACACATCAACAGAAAAACATGGTACTTTGGTAAGATTTAATTTCATAATTAGAAGTGCTGGTATGCATCACTGCATTTTGGGCATAGAGATGGGATGCACTGGGGGTCTCCTACCAAGGCCATGTTACTCGGTCTGGAGTTCTACCCTGTATTCGCTCTTGCTGGAAAACTTAGATCTTGCTTATATCAAATGTTGCAATTAAAATAACCATGCTCTGAAACATGCACAACTAAATGTTAAAATACATTCTAAAAAATAAATTATGAACCATGCAAACTTTATCCATAATTCATCACTGGATCACTTCTACCAAACAATCGCATCTGACAGGAGTCCACAGTGGGTTTAATAGATTTTCCTTTTTTTCAGAGAAAAGCTTTCATTTAAATATTGATTGTACAACAATATGTATTTTTCATGGGAATATATACATTTCCAAAGTTTTTAACTTTAACGCATCTCTACATAAACATTTTACTAAATACAGATATTTGGGGTTGGGGGAGGAAAAAGCTTAAAGCAAAACATTTCAGCTATTTCAGGTCCTTTCACACAATTGTAAACATTGAGCAAGAATTTGCGAAAACCTTCAGCAATTCCTGCTTACATGCATAATCCTGGGCCAAAAGGACACCAAAATGCTGTTCCACTCTAATGTTTCAAACAGAAAAACGTTACCCAGGAATATTTTTTTTTAGGTAATAACTAGATTTATAATGCCTACAGGAGCCATGGGATAAGGATGGCTTGCAAACTGTTCCTTCTGACCATGGTATGATACTATTAATTGAGAATGTAACACTGCTGAGAGGTGACTGTTTCCAAGTTTTTAAGCTGTAAGAGGCACTTCCAGCCCAAATGTTGATCTGAACTAAGTAGGATTTGGGACCTGCTGGCACTTTCTTTCAAGAGAATCCTTGCTGTTGTACCTAGCAACTTTTTCTGACTCCTGGTGAGTGGCTACTCAGAAACCAGAGCAAGGTTGTTCTGTTAAGGCCTAGCAGTGGCCATGCTCCAGAATGGCATGAGCTGCTGCTTTCCCCAAAATAAGATCCCTTCTGAGAGAGGTAAGAGCTCCTAGCTCCTCTGTGTTCTGATTCCCGTAATCATTATCTCAAGTGTACTGGACACATATTTCCTTTTGGAGGGTGATTTAAAGTTAGGTGTGTTCCCTTCTCCCCCGACTAGTGCAGAGAACCTAGATTTGTAACAAGGGCACTGAGTAAAATGTCTAAAGCCAAATAGTGCAGCTCTGCCATTGTAAGCTATTTACTTGACTTCAAAATAGCTATTAGATTTTAAGTTGATGAGTGACATATGTTGCTATATCAAGGGGAGAAGCTTGAAGTTTTAGTGACCGAAATTCCTCCTGGAAATCACCCATGGGCCTCTCATGGAAACAGGGACAAGATGGCACTCTGTTACAAGGTAAAGTTGGAATAACTGATCACTGGTTTACATACCACAGTGCTTGCTGCTTCCAGATAACAGTGAGGAAACTTTCCATGTGTTCAGCAATAAAATATCTGGGGGGGGGGATATTCTTACAATTTCAGATTTTATAAACAAATTAGTTCATGTGCCTTCCTATTCCTTTAAATTCTCAAGTCTCCTGTAGATCTAACAGATAATCTCTAAGAAAGTACCATCACAGTGCTTTCTGTGGAACCACCTTTTAGGTGTTTAAAAAATAACCACCAATAATGAACAAAGCATTATTCTCACTTTTCTAATTTCATGTCAGGTGTGTGAGACCCAAACTCAATAAACACACACAAAAAAAGGAAGAAAAATAGTATGGTCTTAATGCAAGATATTTGTTATGAAATGAACACTGAATTTGTTCATTTACTCTAATCTATTTGTATTTCAGCTTTTCTTCCTCTCCTCTCTACTACTTTTTTACATTCCTTCTTTAGGGGAGGGATAGAACAAAAAAAACTAGGGCACTTTTGGTTCCTTTTTTTAGTGGAAAACTGGAGAATTTTCATTGAAACACACATGTATTATAAATTAATCCTTTATTACAGAGAAGGTTTAAGGATAAACAACATGAACTAAAATGCCTGAGTAGCTCTACAAAGTTTCCTACTTTAAGACTGGTTCTTTCTATCTATGTTCAGTACTTAGTGTTACCCTCTGTTTCTGCAGCCCATCAAAAATTCGATCATAAGCTCTTCAGGGTAAAGATTGTGTTATGTTCTCTGCACCATGCCCACCATCATTTAAATGCTTGACAAAAATAATAATGAAATATCATTATTTTTCTACTTTCACGTCTAAAACTCTAAAATACGATGAAAGTATTACCAAAAGTAATGTAGATGGCAGAGATAACAGTCAGCCTGTTTTGATGACTGAACACACCACACGTTTTGCCTGTATTATTCACATACTGCTTTTGCTGTTTCTTTATTGTTTATAAATCTCTGTTATTTTTGACCATTATATCAGTATTTCTTTCCTAGTTATCCTCTGAACCCAATTCTCATAAGAAAAAATTGAGAAGTACACACCCACTATACTAACCACCACTGCATCCAATGCACATATGGGTTCTATTGTATGAGTCACTACCCTAATGATAGCTAAGCATATTACTGCCTATAAAATTAACTCACACACTGTGAATAATCACAGAAAAGAAATTTGTTTTGCTACAAGGTTGTTTTCCAGCTGTTTTAATGCAGACAATTTTTTCCTGAAACCCAAATTGGAAAAAAAAAAAAGGAAAGAAAGAAAGAAAAAGACTTTGAAAATCTACATAATTTGAAAGTGCTTAATGTAAATTAGATAGATCAGCCTAATTTTATTTCAGTACTTTTTAATTGCATTTATAATTAGTAAAATACATTAATGTGCTACACAGAAGGTCAGGAGTTCTGGTGAAAGAATCTAATTAAAATGCTCTACTGCATTTATGTCACACATGCGCTTAGTAACCTTGAGGCCTTCCTGCAGCAGCAAAGGAGTTTTTTGTACTTCTCTTATTTATGACTTTTGTCTTCAACAGAAAAGGCATGACTATATGAGTAGCACATATCATGTAAGTATTCCAATCTCTCACCCTATCTGCATAACATGCTAATTATGATGGTTTGGTCCATTTCCTATTGTACTTTTTCATGACAGACTAATAAATAAAACCAGGTTGGTTCCCTTTATAATGAGGGCTCTTAGATGCCCACCTGCTGCCCAGTCTTTCCCTCTTAGCAGCCCTGAATCAAATTGTGCAACATATAATTGACAGACAGAGAAAGATCTGAAGTTGATGCCAGCCAAAAATTTGAGTACATGTGGTGTCAGTTATTTATCCTGACACCTGAATACACCAGCAGCATGTATTTAAAAAAAAACAAAAACAACAACAACAACAAAAAAAAACCAGCAAATTTTTTTTTGGAGCAAAGCTTACAGCAATAATCAGCAAGCAATAATTAGCAATGCTAATTTTTCTACTTAGAACTCATATTGTGATTTTATTACATTTAAATTATACATGCTCAGGTGTTCAAATGCTCTCCTTTCATCACCCTCTTAGGTGGTAAAACATCATTAACATCCTTCTAGCACTGGAATGATTGCTCAGTAAGATTAGAGATCTCTGCCTCACCAAGTTTTACACGTACGCCTGCCATAGGCCTGAGCAAAGCCTGAGGGAAACAAAAAAGGGAGGGCACACTGTAGTCTTAGACATACAGTGTTATCCCAGCTTTTGTCTCTCTACTAGCAACATAACTTTCAAGTTTTGGAATAATCACTGGAATTATAAATTCCTGAGATGTCAGCTCTGTCTGCAACAGAAGAAAAGTTACCTCAGCCTTCGATAGGAAGGAGAAACATGAGAAGAATGATTGCTCCTCCTCAGGATGAAACACTGAAGCTTTCAAAGATTTGTTGCTTGGTACCAGCTGTAAAGGTTGGTCAGTGTCTGTGATCACTGTTTAATGGCCTGAACATCATAGGAAAGAACACGAGCTATGAGGTGTATAGCGTAAATAGGCTTAAACTTACGTAAAAACAAACAACATTCGTTCCTTTCTTTTATAACCTCTCCCACCAGTTGTAAAGCAGCCATCAGCTCCTGTGGAAATATCTGTAATAGTTTTGAAAGAGAACAAAAATGATTCCATTCACTCACTATCTGCTTTTACCTACTGGGACTGAAGGGATTGAAGTCTTTTCTGAAATAAAAGAATAGCAAAAACCAGCAGGGCTGTAGGCTTGCTTAGCCTGATGGGACTGAACTATTAGAAAAGCTGCCTGCCTATGGGACAGAGTTGGCTCAGATGACCAGCTAGTTGGACGCAAACTTTTAAGAACTGGCAGCCATGAATGCAGAACATATGAACTGGCAACAGTGTGTGAAGAGAACGTAGTGTAAGAACTGTGTTTGCAGAGCAGCAAGAAAGGAAGATAAGAAACCTTGGAAGCTGTGGACCAGGGAGAGAAGTGACATTCCCTCACCTAAGTTTTGCTTTGCCACTCTAATGTAACTCTAAATATTGTATTAGAGCTGACAGATAAACACTGGCTTGCTTTGAAATGTCTGTCCTGAATTGCTGGCACTACTGTCAACCGTGCCGCTTCCTGTTGGCATCCAGCATCTACTGGGGACCAAACTCATTTAGATTCCACAAAGAAATGAAGGGTTATTGAAGCCAGATGGCCCAAACCCAAACTAGTTCAGCTTCATGGCTTGCACTTTCAGAGGGATGCAGAACTCGGCACTAGTACAGAGGAGGGAACGTTCCCAGGAGATCCAGAGGAAGGCTGGGAGCAAAGCCTGCTACCCCAAACCATGAAAGCCATCCACTCCATTAACCTCACCCCAGGACCAGTCTTCCCTTCCCATGAGAACTGAGGCAGGAGTTACATACAGTTGCCACCATCACTGCATGATGCACCAAGGATCTCAAATACATGCGCCTTAATGAAATTCTCCCCTAATCCTAATTCACCGGAGAATCAGACATCTACTGAAAACAATTAGCAGCACTGAGGACCTGTGGCTAGTAGGCAGCAGAAAGTTGATACTCAAAGTAATGGCTCATTTTCCCTAAGCCAAATATTTCTGGTCTCTGCCTGCATTGCAGGATAGTTAACATGTGAATGGGGTTGAAGCTGGTGCCAATGACCAATGTACTAATGTGCTGGATAGTAAATGTATTTGAACAATGGGAACAGGAAACTTCTCAGCGCCGTACAACTTATTTGTAATTGGTTATATAATCTAAAATGGCAGAGGAATTTTTTTTATTGTTTTTTAAATGCATGTTCATTTTGCCATGCGTAACAAAAAGCACAAACTGTACTGAGAACACTATTAGTCCTTATTCTTGTCCTTAGACCACAGGACAACAAATCATCAATGCCATTCCTAAAATTATTTGTAAAGTACAGTGTATAAATTCAGCATTGCATACATTTATGAATGACAAACGATCAGGTTTTCAAATACAGGTCATCTTGTTTTCCAGTATTTACTGTATCTTGCAAGTCAGTCCTATACAGAATTCACTGTTGATCATGCTTGCAATTCCGAGACAGAAAAAATAGTTTAAAAATAATTGAACTTCAATTATATAATCTTCTTTAAAGTGCTGAATACTACTCTTGGGTGAACTAATCTCAACTGCACACATTTATTCCTAGTAAAGATTGTGAAGGTAGCTTCTCTGAAAGTGAAACCTAGCCTCAAGGAAGTATCACATCCAGCCATAGGTTCTATGGAAGTTTTAAAAAGTCGCATAATAAATAAAAAAAGGGGGGCTGGGGAGTGTGGTGTAATTTTCGTTAGATTTAAAAATATCGACATAAGGCAGACACAGATTATCATGAAACCTTAACTGTGCTAAAACCCATGAACAATGTGCTGAAATTTTGCAGCGATCTGTTTTCATGCTAATCTAACTCAGAAGGACTGATACATTTAGGGAAAAACACCATTAGCTCTTCAACACTCACCGAGCTGATCACTTTCCAAAAATGCTATATAAATAAATGAATAAATAAAATTCACTCTCATAGCAAGAGTGTATAGAGATTTATAGAACAGAGAAGGAAGCAAAAATCCTGGGTTAGACAAACATAACCCTCCAAACCTTGACTTCGCAGTCCATAATATACACAGAGGGATTAATATGAAAAAATAAAATCTGACACATGTATAATACTAGGTTTTTTTTTTTCCCCCAATGTTTCAAACTCATATTATTAGCACTATTGTCTCTGTTCAGATCTAGATGTCAATTTCTCATTACACACACAGGCACCAGGTCAATGTTACAGCTAATGAATATCTGCTGGTGCAAATGCTTATTGTATCTTAGCCTAATTCTAGTAAAATTTAAATGGTCTATTAATTTTCTTAATAAATTTAGATATGGCTCCTGACTGCAATCTGTCTTTGATTAGCCAACAAAAGTGTATGAAGATCCTGATGGTTCAGAATATTTCAAGCAAATCATCATCTACATTTTAAAAAAAAAAAACACAAAAAAACCCCAAACCCCAAAATAACCAAACAAAAAGCTATCCATTTCTCTTTAGTACAGGCTTTACAAATGATACAGATCCTCAGGTTTAGTCTGCCCAGGCCTTCTCAGTCCTGCTTCATCCAGACATGTTAAAAATAAATAATTTTACCACTGTTGGAAAGTCTCAAATGTGCATGTACTTTTTGGGCTAATACTACAGTTCAGTAGTTCATTTGGGCATATGAATGACTTTAAAGATTTTTCTCATCTCTAGACCCAATAAGGCTTAATCATTTGCTCCAAAAAAATTTGTTCCACCCTGACCAGCTGAACGGCCTGCAGGTACAGTACTCTATGGAGCACAGGGCAGCAGTCGGTCGCACAAGAGGAGATTCAGTTCTGCTGGCTTAAGACTTCTGCAGTGTTTAGTATTCCTCCATACTCAAAAAAGAAGGGTGACATTTAAACAACGATTCACCTGACCTGATTTAGACACGTACCTCAAGGAAAATTATATTTATGGGAAAGCTACTTCTGGACTGACTATGGAAAAAGGCAGTCTGATCAGATGTAGATGTATACAAGAGAAGTCATCCACACAGATGAATTTTTCTCAAGATTTATATAGCATAGGACTGAAGTAACAACCGTGTCCATGTAAAAGGATTGCAAATATACATTGTTGTTGAGGGCCTTGTGCTATTTCTAAGTGGCAATACAGGAAAAAAAGGGGAAAAAATAATAATATCATCATCACCTAGAATCATCATGGGGAAAGACATCTGCCTTGTAAGATCATGATGAGTTTAGCTCATTTGGTAAACAAAAAACACAGGGGAGCTATTTCTACTGAGAAGATATACCTGAAAAATATCCAAGAAAGTGCAGACCACAGAAGGGGTAAAGCTATTTGAACTAAATAACATTGTGTAAAAACAGATAAACAGTCCAAGAATAAGTTCAGGATTCCTAATAAATAGTTTCTAACCACCAAATGAGCAAGCCGCTGACAAAGCCTTCCAAAAGCAGCAAATGGTGGAGTTTTGTAAGTTTATAAATATATGACCTTTACCTGTGACTACAGGGCTAGTTCCTTCTTAACTCTATCTTTTCATTTCAGATCAGTTTCTAAAAAGGACAAAACACAAATCCAAGGTAGTAGAAGCCAGGGAGGTAAATCTACTAGTTGTGCTTGACAGTGGTGTTAGCTTTTTCGTCCCAAATGTGCACCTAGTAGGAGAAAAGTCCAGTGGTACCTGTAAAGAGACCATTGCAAATTTTTTATCTTTGCTTGCAAAGCACCTAGGTTCCTTTAAACATAACCTGGATCACAATAAAGTATTCCTGTGTTATATTGCAACACTGAAAAATCCTGTAAGTAGTAATACAAATTTTTCAAATGTTATCTGTGTTATTCATTGAGAAAAATCTGTGCTAAGATGGAAATGATAATCTAACCCCAGATCCAAACAGCTCAAGGAAGTAGATGTTTAAAGACAGATAATATTCAGCTTTCCTCAGCACAGTAGTACAAAACTTCACAGGAAAATAAGTGTTTCTCAGCCTTAATTATCTCCAAACTGTTTTTTGTTTTGGTTTTTTTTTTTACATTTTAATTACAGTTGGCAACTCTGAGTCTCCTGCTGGTAGCTGCAATCAAACCTGAAAACTGATTAAATGATATAATCTATGCTACTGGACAGCATTATTAGATCTCAGTACAAAAGACAATAAACCAACGCAATATTTTAATACACAAACAATACTGCAACTCTCTTTACAGTAAATAGTTCAGCACATTCAAACCAGGTCTCGCTACCTTCCCAATCATGTATGAGTATAACATCATACCACATGTCAGTCATCTCTGGTATCGCTCAGTTGTTCCCATTACATATGAATATTTCTGTCCGTTAGAAGTCACAAAAGCACTGGTGTGCGGTACGAGCTGCACCCAGCACTGCAAAGCATCAAGCTGCGCTGGTCATAGAAAGCCCCATATGTAACAACATTATAGATTCCTGAGTGCCATCTACTGGCACTTTAACTGTTAACTAAACCTCACAAAAAAATTTAAGTTCCCTATCAAAATCTCTGATATATGTATATTCATTTTCATTCCACTTCATCCCACATGAAGTTTAGACAAATTTTAATGTATATTTTTTTTCCATTTTGGTGCATTCACTGGAAAAGAGATGTTATGACATTATCTATTCAGACATACATCTCAATGTCAAAACTGAAACATATTATTTAGTCTCAGTTCAAGATTGAAATATGTCTGGCTGAACTGATTTTGTTCCTTATGGAAGCGAATCATACACCCATTCTTGTACATAAACAACTGTTCTCCAGTGGGCCTATGTATACCATGATGTGTGATGACAACATTTTCAGAGGACAGTCCAGTGTTTTTTGTAAAGCATCATCCAATAAGGAGCCTGGGGAGTCAAATGGAGATAGTAAGAATAGTAGAAATTACAAGCCATGTGGACAAATATTTAGGTGAGTAATATTTGCCTTATTCTGGGAATTGGTAGAGAGGATCTCAGGCGTTCCTGAAGGGCAAAGGAGCTCAAAACAGCTGGCAGGTCTTTTAGGATAAACCCCTTCAAGCACAACAGTCCATCCTGGTATTCAGGAAAAGGAATAGTTGTAGCAGGACACTGACTTGGCTAAGCAGGGATGTCATGACTGGTCGCCAACAAAACAGGATGTACGCTGGAGGGGGAAGCAAAGACAGGCTGGAAGGGAGGAAGATAGATGAGCCCATTGCTCAAGCATGCAGGGAGGGTGGCAGGAAAGCCAAAACCAGGAACAGTTGTCGTGGATTTACAAAGATAAATCATACCTGACCGCTCTGACTGCCTTCTGAGCTAAAATGACTAGGAAGTTGGACTAGGGACTTCCCACAGTTCCTTCCAACCTGAATAACTCTATGATACTATGACATTCATTTTTCAGACAACACACTATGGGGTAACCCCCCCCCCAACCCAATAAAACCAAAAGAAAACCCCAACCACCCCCCAAAAAACCAAACAACCCACAAACATCTCCAGTTTTTAAATGGAAAAAGAGGATTTTTCAAAGCCCACAAAAAAGAACAAATCTGAACAATTTTCTGACTAGCAGTAACTGGAGAATGCAATGGAGAATCTCCTGCCAAGCATTTCTCAGAATTATGCCAAGCTATTATTCAGCCCACCAGAATGATGAACATGTCTTATTTGGTGAAAGTCTTTCTTGTGTAAGTTGATCCAAGATCAGTAGTGTTTCCCACAATTTCTTCTATCAAAATGGCAGATTAGCAGATGGATTACGGAAAAAAGCAAAACCCTTCAAAAGAGAAATCAGTTTACTCAAAAGATATTCAGTGGTTCCTTCTCCACTCAAGCATACCACTGAATGAGCGCCTTTCTCAATAATGCTCTATTTGTTACAAATAGAATTTAAAAAATTTGTTGATATTTTTAAAGTCTTCTTAATCATGAGAAATGTTTGGCATCTTTCTCCTCTCTTGTTCCATACGGAGTACATCTATTAACTAGGTAAAAAGCATCTGACACTTGAATTTCAGGGACTGTACTGTTACTCAGGCTTCTTGATTGCCAACAGCAATCAGGTGCTAGTTCATGAATGATGTTAGTTAACAACTGTGGTAAATAAATAGTAATTTCAGTGGACTGAAACAAAGCAACTTCAAAAGACAACTAAAACATACTTCCAAAGAAGTGTTCTTGAGTCAGGAGTATGTGAATTCTCAGGAATTTTAGGCCAAGTTTGTCTGAATTTGATTATCATCTCCTCAGTCTCAGTCGTGATACTAACATCTGACCACCTGCTGACCAAAATGAGAAAACCCCCTCACACAAAGCATTTACTCTACATGGATTTTGAGGACATCCAAAACTCCAAGAACACACAATTTTTCAATGTAATTTCATGGCCTCTTAATAATCAATACAATCAGTGAATCAACAGGCAGAAAGATAAATTGTAAAGAAACATTTTGCGCTACCCATTGGAAACCAGGAAAGCTACGAAAGACAGCTGCTGAAATGCATGGAAGACCTATCATACAAGTCTGAGTTTGTTCAAAATATACAGGAATAAAAATCTAATGATACGCGTTTCACATTTTGTAAGATATATTTTAATTAGACTTGAAGTTAGAAAGCCTCAGAAAAAAAGACTCTTAAGACTTGACAGGAAAAAAAACCAAACTGAGAACAAGATTAACACAAACCGCTAGAGCTGTTTAGAAGTTTTTCCTTCGAAATATCTTTCTCAGATCTGGGTTACCAACTGAGCAAAAAATTTTAAAGGAAGTATTTACTTCCAGTGGAACATTTAGTCTTTGGTTATTGATGTTCAAAAGTGAAATAGCGTAAACCTGGAATATTTCAGTGTAACAATATTCTAAATCCCCTGAACTCCACAGCATGAAAATTCCTACTTTGGTTCTGTTGTTTTCCTCTAAAGTAACACAAGCAACCAAAACCCCTTCCCCAGCAAATCTAAACAAACTTACAACACGTGAGCATCTGCACAAATTTGTCTCTAAACTTCAATTTCTTGAAGATAACAGGACTACTCTAAAACTGTACTTTTTTAAAAATTGTATTTATCTTTGCAAGGCTGAGGATTATGGCATTTTATTGTGCTAGCTGTTAGGAATTGATATTTAACACATGGCTTTTAAAAAATGCTTTTTTAACACACTATTTTAAAAGCAAGCAGTTTCTTTAACCAAATAGTCTTGTAATACAAGCCTGTTCTATATCAAAGCATCTCCAAAGTACAGTCTAGTAATCTGGAAATAATTTGGTCCTAGTTATTCATTATTAGCAGTACTGCCTACTTTCTCAGAGACCTTTTAGGGTTGCTTTTGATTATTTTTCCCCTTTAGTTGGGTATCAGGATACTTACAAGCATAATTAATTCATACTTTGGACTCTCAGGATTATAAAGTATTATAGGATGGCAGCGCTAAGACAAAATGCTCTAATTCAACAGCTGTCATGTATTTAATTAGAGATTTTGATGAATCTTTCTGACTTAGATGAGCCTTCATACTTTGTGTTCTATTAAAAAAAAGGAAAGACAAAGAAAAAAAAGACGACTTCTTTTGTACAAGGACTCTAGGACTCTGATAAACTTTTTGTTAGCATGGCAGACTTGTCTATCACATTAATGTTAGACCTGGGGGCGAACAACTTGTCAGCTGCCAACACCGACAGTTTCAGAGAAGCAGGAGTGAGGGTGCAGGCTCAAAAAACGAGGCTTCTATTATGCAGAGCAACAGAAAGAGCATGGACAGTGTTCCTTTCCAAAAGCAGGCAAACTTCATGCATTTCCATCCTCTGCATTTTGCATTATCCAGATGTTCACAAAGGTTAAACAAACTTCTTTCCCCCAAAAAACCTAAACTGACTTTCCTTTAAGATCTCAAAATCAGTTTATATTTTGTATATTCTACATGAATAATATTCAGCAAGAATTAAAGCTAGAAATAAATTTAAGTGGATCTGAAAGTCATAGGCAATCTTTGTGTACATCGTATTAGCTGCAGCATATAGAACAAAAAGTGTGAAAGGTGAGGTTATAAAACTGATACTTATTTATGCTGTTTAAGACATGCTTTAAAGATTTTTGCATGAACATTTATCGTGGTAGTGTATAATGCATGGGCTACTTTGTAGTATTTTCAATATCAGTGTCTGTTAATAAAGTACTTCTCTGACACTGGAATGCAGTTAGCATTGCATATGTATTTTAATTTTTAGATTCTTTTTTTTTTAAAAACAGATTATATAGCATCTAAACTATATAATAAATCATTGCAGTAGAAAAAACATCCTGCTATAATTTTATCTTGAATCTTATTTCTTTCCCTCAACATGAATATTAATGAACTGATCCAATGATTCGCCTTTTAAAAAATCTTCCATTTTATTTAGGTTTGGCAAGCCTCACACCCCCATGAAAATAAAAGTATAGATCTTGATCTCCATTTCAGTTAGGTGGCCTAATGAATAATGAGAAGCACTGCTGGAAGGAAAATGGAGAGGGCAGAAAAATGATAGGGATAGTTTTTAGAAAGAAACTTAAATATTGTGGTCATTTTAGTTTTCCTTTATTAAATAGCCCTACCAGCATGAGGTGGGCCTTGAATGTACTGCATATTCTTATCTTAGGTTAGGCTAGGAATGATTTAGTATTAATTATTAATTAATTAGCATTATCCATCTCTGCTTTCATTAAAGTCAGTATGTGATTCAATATTTAAAAGGAGAAAAAAATTCAAACCTGGAGTACTTCCTTGTTAAGGGACTGTGAGGGGGAAAAAGCAAACAAAAAAAGGGTGTCAGAATTGCATTTTAGTGCATTCCTCTGCAGTAAAAGTATAATGATTGTGGAGCTCCAAAGGCAAATAGGTTCTGCTTTTGTTTTACAAATGAAAAGGGTTTCAGGTATCTGTGAAGACTATGATCACGGCAAACCCTTGTATACCGCATTTTAAATAATGTAACAGGTCTATTAATTAACTAGTGCAATACTCACCTTTTTGCCACTGAAAGACTAATCCATGGGCCACATGATCCATGCCCCACTCACGCCCCAAATACTCACTTGTAGTAATAGAGAAATTAGGTTTTCACGAAGGATGACAGTTTATATTTCTTACTGAGCTATTTTTGTATTTTCTGTATATTATATTGAGTCTTCAAAGCATGAAATGTGTCTAAAATTAAGAACCGTGTACCTTGCAGATAATGTATTAGGCCATCGCCTAGAATCAATATGACTTAGTGCTTCAGATTATGGTGCCGTGTAGAAACATGGCATCACTGGGCTTTTACTGTCATCCATCAGAAAAAACTTTTTAGCACAAAGTTAGCCCTCATTCTTGTCATTAAAGAGAACTCTCTTTTTCAACAACTTCTGACTTGTGTTTCCAATTCTTTTTGTTATATTCTAAAATTGCTATGGAAATCTAAAATACAACAGTATTTTCTGGCGTGGGACCTCCTCAGAAAGCTGTATCCTCCTGTTCCAGACAAACTTTCCATTTCTTCATCTGTTCCTACTGTATCTGAAAATGTTATTTCTAAAGAAGAAGCAGATTTGCTGTCTGTCTATTGAATAAGCCTAGAATTTTGCATCATGCTCAAAACAATGAAATGGCTGGAAGCTGAAAATGGTTCTTCAACCCATGATATATATCTATAAAACAACACTTACCTAGTGTGCAAGACATTTTCACTTGCGATTCAAAATGTTTTCCATTGACTGAAAATAACCAAGAGTTACGTATACATATAAAGACATGTCCAGGTTTTAGCTGAGAGACACAGAAAAATATAACTGTCACTGAATATTACAGATTGGTCCATCTCAAGTATTAACACATGAATTCATGTGCTTTATGAAAAATTAAATTGCCCTTTTGTTCCCGTGGATACAACAGATGATTCAATCAATGGCAAAGTGTAGCCCAACTACCCCCAGGTCCTGAATTTCCAGTTTCAGTGAGAGAATCATCTGCAGGATTAGGCTTCAGAAATATTTATTACAGACAGAAAAACGTTACTAAACAAAACTCCACAGAGTTTCCAAGAGACATCTGATATTCTTGTACCATTTAATAGTCTGATTATCACTGCTACAGCTTTTCCTGCAGTAACACCACATGCAACGTTCTTTGGCAGATCATGGTAACACATCATATGTTTAAATACTGTCCTAAAATACTTATTCTCAAGACATTATTCAATTCCCATTCTCTTCATCACCTGCCCCTCTCCTTGTCTGTGGTATGCAAACCAGCAGTGCTGGAACAGCATAGTTTATTATACTTTAAAATGAACAAATGTGGGATTTGTTTCCATGATGCAGTTGGTAATTTGCATCACAAAAGTAGATCTCTCAAAAAGTCTTCTACGAATCTGACATTAAAAATGCTCTTTGTCAGTATATTTGAAGACTAATTTCACTGACAACCCCTTCGAAGGAAGTTGTGGCCTCCTGTTAGTTCTCACATAGTAGACAGTGCTATCAGAAACTATGAATAAATGATTGTATTTAATTTTAATGACCCCTTCCATGGGTATTATTAAAATTATGCTTATTAAATAAAAAATAGAACAATATTTTGCAATTCTATCATTATTTATGTGGGTTATAGGCATCTCCTAAAATACAGAAGTTTGGCAGCAGAGTTTACAGAATCTCCACAGAACAAAACAAAACACAGTTAGGCATTTTCTTGAACTAAGGTCATGACCCTGTAAGAAGCTGAGGGACAGAACTGCTACTGAAGTATTTTTCTGATAGTACATTACAGCAAAAAGGACCTAATGTGCCTGCATGCATCCCCCATTTCTTTGTAAATAGATACA
Organism: Haliaeetus albicilla; assembly: GCF_947461875.1. Taxonomy (NCBI): domain Eukaryota; kingdom Metazoa; phylum Chordata; class Aves; order Accipitriformes; family Accipitridae; genus Haliaeetus; species Haliaeetus albicilla. Next base: position 10,559,399 of record NC_091504.1, on the reverse strand, counting down.
CAAGAAGATTTAAGAACAAGACATGATCCTTACTAGATGTAGGAAGTTCATTTTATAATTTTTTTTCTTTTTTTGGCGGGGGGTGGGGGCAGAAGTGTAAAGGGAATATATTCCACAACATATCTGTGCTTGAACAAGGATGTTAACTGGGGAGTATGGTAGTTTGCTTGAAAGGCATATGCTCTGCTGTTTTGGTGAATAAACATAGGCAAAAATTGCCTCTTTATAATTCTTTCAGATTTTATTGAAGAACACTTTTGATTGATTAACATTTTTCTCTGAAGTGTAATAAACAAACCCTTATGGAGGAAAAATTTTTGCTTTGCTATCCCCAGAATAATAATATTCCATGAGAATGCTTGTCTGCCTCTTGATGTGTTTATAGAATAACAGATGATTGGAGGCTCCAGGAAAAAAAAAATTCTTTCAAGAAATAGATTACATGGGTTATACGTATGATCACAAAAAGATTTTTAAAACGCACAAAATTAATTTTGCAGTTTGTAAAATCCTGACTCTGTGAATAATAATCAGTTTATGTATAAATCATATTCCGAAATATTTATGATGAAACTTCCATTCAAAATAAAACAGACAAATGTCTTTAACCTAATGAAATTGCATAGTAAATTATTTCCAAGAACATTCCAATGTCAAGGTAACTCACTTAATTATCCATTATCATAGAAATGTAGACATAATGTTAATTAAAATGAAGGGGCAAAACCATTTCCATTTTTTATTAAGATCCATAGGCCTCTTGAACAGCTATTAGCCTTGCTGTCAGGGTTAGGTGGAGGACAAAATTTGCCCTGGTAGGTAGACCATTGCAAGCTGATTTCAACAGCTTCGGAACTACAATGTCATAATGAGAGGCAATCGAAAAACTATCTGCAAGCCATTTGTATTGACAGCACACAGGAAGCTTTTGTATGACGACCATTATTTCTGTAGTGTACTTTGCAGCTGCAGTGCACAGTCACCTCAAACAATGAAAAGAATTATCCACGCTTGCAGCTGAGAATACAAATATACCTGCACATTGTGGGCAATCCTAAGTGACATTCTGCAAACAAAATCTTCCAGCAATATACTTGTCTTAGAACTTTGTCAGATTAATTATAATGCTTGCACACGCAGATATTTATTTTAGGAGTGGATTATCATATGCTGTAGGAAATTTTACCTTCAGGGCTGAATGGTGTAGATGAAGGAGAGCAAAAGACCTATGTACATTAGAAGGCGCATTATACAATTCTGGTTAAAGTCGGCCACTTGGAGTAAAGTAGCTATAGAAATAAAATGGCAATCTTAGGAAACTTTTGTATTACCTTGTGTCTGTACATTCAATTACATTTCCAGAGGAGATGTTTTCTATGTTTGTCTAATAATGCTATTATAAATCAGCAACTGTCTATTGCAAATTAGCTGCAGACTCCTAGAACACAAAATGCTGCTCTTCCCACAATAACGGCCTTACACCAATGTGGCAAGCAATAGCTAAAGCAACAAAACAAAGTTACTCTGACTCTGCTAGCACTCTGCTGAGTTTATTTTTGAAAACACGTTTTTATCTAAGCAAGTTGGTGAAATTATTTCACAAAACATGTATGTTGGGGACACAACTGCCTGTATAATTCTGGTTTACATTCTTTTCCTTTTTTGTGCCATTCAAAGACTTTTCTAAAGCTGCAAGTAACACAACTTATGTTTTTTTAAAGTAAAACATTTCCTTAATTGGTTTGAATGATTAGGGCAACAGCACTCAGTCTTGTGCAAAACTGATGTGTTGCAAAGAATGAAATTCAGTAATATTTGACTAGTTCCACATTTAGTTCTGTACCATTTTATCCCTGAATCACATTTATCAGTCCAGAATCAAATTCAGATTGCTACTGTTATTGTTCTGATTTCTAGTTTTCAAGGTATACATTGTATAGTGAAACAAAAGGAAACACTTATGTGGTTAACAGTATCTAGTCTTGGTGAAACTGTTGTTAATGCCCACCCTTGCATACTGAAGTAGCTGATTGTAATTCAAAAGTTCCAAGGTATATATGTTCCATTTTGATTTTTACTGTAACAATATTTGAAATATGTCAATGAATACTATGGGTAAGTACTATATACCATATTACTTTACAGTAAATACTATATTATATCTAAAAGTGTTTAGACATACTGAGATTTAAAATTTTGTTCATAGAGCACGCTTCCACATTTTCACTCTATCACAACGTTTTATTATCAGACTAGCTAAAAACCGTCTCACCTTACACACATTAATACCACTCTTAACATCACTGGGGATTTTCATGAGTAAAGTGTTTCATGAAATTTAAAACATATATTACTTCCTTCAGTCCTTTGAATAGTGAATTATAATTGCTTTAATAATTCAGAATGACATAAAAATGAATCTAAGGTAATAACCGGCTTGCATATTACCTACCACATATTGCACTTTAAAAGTAATCAGGGGCAGATTAATTAACCAGATCTTTTTTTCTGACAAAAAAAAGGCACAGTCGCCGACAATAGAAAGTTTCACTGAAGCGTACTAATGTTTCCACATTGTTTGAATAATCCTTTTCCATATCCCTAATAAACCCGAGATACTCCAAGAAATTTAGTGTATCAATTTAATTTTCTAAATGCCTAAACCTCTTAATTTTTAATTCAGAACTACTCTTCAGTATTATCTTACAAAAGTTTTGTTTTGTTTTAAATCAACACAAATTAGTTTTCTGCTTACTCCAGAATAAGCTTATGTTTGGTTTGGGTTTTCCCCCCCCCCCAGTTTTGTAGTTAACAAATTGTCTGGATTTAATTTAGAATTCTGCTAAGATAAGGGGGAGAATGGGCATAATTTTGTAGCACAGCACTAACCACAGCATTAAAAAAAACAAACCTGCACATGAAATAGAGTTTTGTAAGGATTTGGATGCTACTATGCTGCTAAAGATAATTTTAGAATGGACAGCAATTACCAAAACATAGATAGTGCTAAAAATTTTCAAAATTTTCACATGCAAGCACTCACACAGTGTTAGCATGTGAACCACCCTGAAAAGTGCAGGAAAACACATCAGCAAACCTGGAAAACTGAGCTAGAATAACAAAAAAAGGAATTAATGCTAAGTAGACTCTTCTCAACTCTCCTCATACCTGTTCAAGACCTTCTTTAAGCTAACAACATGACTGGCGTTTGTAGGAGGCAGATGTCCTGTCCTCTCTTCTTTCCAACAGCCCCATGAGGCCTGAGGCAGGCAAGTACCAGTTATCTTCCCCAGTACGAGCAGCTGCTTTCCAACGAAGGGGCTGACTTTGGCAGCACCTCAAGGAATTCCTTACCAGCCACCCCACAGCCCAGCTAGACTTTGTGCCTATGTAGCTGCAAGGCAGCCTCTCTGTGTGTTTGCAGAAAACTCTGCATTTAGGGAATCATGGTCAAACAGGAGTTTTTCCCCTACCCTGTATGAGATTTGTGCGGCATTTTTATCTCTAATAATCAAGTTAATCGCATCTGAAGGATTCTTACAATACTGTGTTTAGGTCCTCAATTTGTAGAGTTTCTGTTTCCATGGTTACCCACACACTCCACATTTCAAAACTGCCACAGTAAAACAATGATAAAAATGAGCCAACTTAGTGTTATACAAGTCACTGCACATCTAACAATCTTTCCTCTCTTTCCATCCCCCTCCCCCCCACCCCCGCACTTTATAAAGCTCTCAGATTTCTTGCTATACGCAGCCTCTTGAGGAAGGCAAGCACCTCTTTTATTGAAAATGCCCACTTATTGGACAAATTTCTTGTCTCCCCCCCACAAGTAACTTTACAACTCCTGTATACATCTAACAATAAGGTACAACGGTTACTATAGTAACATTATTCTTGGAATAAATAACACAATATTGCTTCTGATTCCTTTCAACAAATAGAACAAAAAAACCCGAGCACACTCTGGATTAATGGCATTATTTATTTAGAAGCCTTCATAGATTGTTATTTATATTCAAAACCACTAGCTAGTTTTGGTGCAGCATTCTGTCTTCTCTGAGTAATCAGGGCTACATCGAATAGACAAGATATTCTAGTTGCACTAGTGGTATGATCTCATTTGTCAGAAGGTCATGACTGACAGTGCTAAATTGATGGAAAAACATGTTACATACCTTGAGGGCATCAACAGGCTTTAAGAGCTCTGAGCAACCCCACCTGGGACTAACGCCCAGGGGCCCAAGAGCTCCCCCCCTTAAGCTCAGGCCCTTGTCTCTGCCTCTTGCCTGAGCTGGTTTGCAGGTAGGTTGACAAGATGTTGCAAATGCCCTGTTATACTTCTGGTTTCAACAAAAATGGTTCTTAGCTGGGGTTGAATACCCTGAGGGGAAGTTCTGCTTTAAACTCAATTACAAAATTTTGTTTCCGTGGCACAGACACTCATGGACTGTTTAAAACCAAACCAAAATAACAAAAAACCTGATTGTTGGGAGCTCTGCATAGGGCAATGCTTGCCTGAGGAATCAAATCTCTTGAACAAGATCACCAGTGTCTGTCCATCCCATGAAAGGAGTCTCCGGTGCAAGTGTGCTTCAGTCACATCTCCGGGTGGACCAGGCAAGGCCCTGCAACGCACCGTTCTGCTGAATTCTGACATGCTGCTGGGTCCACGGTCCTGCATGACCACTGCAGTAAACACATGATACTTTTCTGATGTTAAACTACTTACAAAACATCCAGCTATCCTAATTATGTACAAAAGACTGTCCTATATCACTGTTCCTGCATCTGCAGGATGAGTTTCTGACTGACTGTTTAACGAGTACCTTACCTATGCACGCTCTGGTCACTTCTGCAGCAGGAGCTGCCAAGGAGAGTCTCTGGAACTGCTGCCTTCTCCGCCCAGGGAGTTAATCAACACACTGAGGCACCGCGCTGGTGTCCGCGCTGCAGGAGCTGCCTGCGGGAGCCTGTCCCAACTTCCCACCGGGAGAGGTCCAGGAGCAGTCAGTCATTTGCTTTACTGGGAAGGCCCCAAGGTGTTCAGTCAATCAAGTCGCTCCGATGCTTCCACGTTCTCACCCTGGATGAAAAAGCTGGGGAGTTCCTGGACCACACAAGGAACGGAGGACTGAAGAGCACTGAGCGTGCACGCAGGCACGGCCCTGATCCCCAGCCACACAACTGGCACTGCAGGACCAACTTGAATTTTGTCTTTGACTCAGTGTAAATGCCGTGGCTCTTGCCACATTTCCTATATCAAGAAAGTAAAATTTAAATAGCATTGGCAGGCTGGAAGAAAATTACACCGTTATCACAGTTTTTAACTGAAGTTTGGTTTAGATGAGTATCTACTGAAGAAGGATCTCAAAGTTATAAAAATGGGAGGTTATAGCAGACATCACAGTAAACTGTGGCGAGGAATTCACCACGGAAGGACCATCAGTTATTATGCAACCAAAATTATTCTCAGCATACTAATGGTACAAACAATACAAGATGGCCACTGTTACAGTAATTATGATTGTTATGCTTTGTTGCATTTTATCTGCATTTGTCTAGTCAGTTTTTATCACTCTTAATCCTGTGCAAAGAGAGGAATTTCACCCTAAGGCAAACTCAAGGCTCCTGAAAAAAATATTACTGTTTTTCCACATGAGAGAGTACATTGACAGATAGACATCAGCTTCACTATGGTCAAACAGGCTACTGCACTTCCCAAATATAATCTTTTTCACACAACTATGCAAAGAGCGATTAGGCAGTTTCATACACAACTTTTCAGAAGACCAGGTAACTACAGGAAGATCTTTGCATAGCTTTCTGCAATAAATCCTCTCTGCCCATATGTACAAGCAATAGAGTGAAAAATCACATTAAGACAACGAATAAGTGTTGCAGACAGCCATGTTAAAACCACTGAGGATTTTGCATTGAGTATCTTGTGATCACAGACTGAATGTGATCATTAACTGAATGTGACCTATTGGACTCAAACATCCAGCGTCAGGTAGGAATGCAGGAGTGGCAAAGAGTCCCCTTGATTATTGAATCACGTCTCCTGCTCATAATAAGCAAGGCATAGGACATCAGAAAAGTTCAGGAAGGCATGCAAAACACTTTTTCTACATATTGCTGCTTAACACAGCCCAAAATTTCTTTCCTGAAAGCCTACAACCCACTGTAAGGGGTGTGCAAAATGCAAGTCACAATTGCAAGATGCTACAGAAAGAAAGCAAGTTGCAAACTTGAATGAGAGATAAAAAGGCAGTTGAAACTGAAAATCATGGGAAAGCAGCTCACCCTGAAATATGTCAGATCAGGTCACTGTAAAACTTAAAAATATTTTGTTTCTTTTGGGGGAAAAAAAAGTGAAAATTTTAAAATTTTGATACTATTCCAATTTAGAATGAAAACTGATTAAAATATTTGATGTGCCCTCAGAATTTCTGATGAACTGTTAAACACAAGTTCAGTATATGCAAGAAGACAGCTCTTGAAAGGATAAAAAATTGATTTGTTTGCAGTGAAAGAAGAGTCTGACCAAAATCACCACAAATAAAAATACCAATTAATTTTGGTGTGCTGCACACTTTCAGCCCTTATTAAATATCTCCAAAGTCTGGAATTTCAGGTTGTTGCCCTTTTACAACAGGCAAAAGTGCTGAGTTTTGGAGTATTAAAGCAGCAATACTTTTCTTTTTTAATTGCAAAAACACTAATACCAGTGTCTTTGCCAGCCTTTACACTCTTGGTTGGGAACTAGATAAAGATACGTCCCAAAGCAGAGAAGGAAAAAAAGTAGCCAATGAAAAAAACAAGCTACAAAAAAATAGCATATGTAAATTGTTAAACAAAATAAATGATCATATTAGCTTTCATGCCCAGTTCCCAAAGCCCTTGTATCTCTGCTCATGAAGAAGGTAAATCAGCAAGCTACCTCCAGGAAAAGTGCAAGGTAACTTTGATATTGCTGCAGATCAGATATTACTGCTGTGTTGTACAAGGAATTTCAGATACACTTCTAACTAATGGCTATTTCCTCCTTTATATGCAAGTGATCTGGGCTTACTTTTGAAATAAACAAAGCTTATATTATATTACATCTTCTGCTATTAGAATGGAAATATGTCTAAAAATTCATTGAAAGTTTTTACTGCAAAGAAGTATGCAAGTGTCACGTACTATGAACAGGGCCAACATAAAACACACTTAGTCATTTTTCACATAACTCTTTCACACAATTGTACAATACAAAGTATGAGTCTACAGATTTCTTCATTATACTCATTAAAATGCTCTGATATATGAAATAACCTCAGATAATACAGTTATCAAAACCCCGGACTATTCAAAGAATTATTTTTGTTGTAAATGCGATACTTAAGTCTGACAGTAGACGTGCAGCCTCTGTGGTAAGCATTTTGGCACATCTGTAGAGTTTTATTCTTGAATATTATGAATAATGTTTTATTATTTTCAGCATTATTTTTTTCACTTACAATTACAAAAAATTCCACAAACTGATGAGCCTAAATAATTTTTGCAGTTCAAGATTTTCCACTAATTGTGTGCTAAATGTATGGCAAAGCAAAAAATCTCTGTGCTGTTTAATTGGGATGTTCTTCAATGACACATAACAGACTGTTCCTCTAGACTACAAATAGTAGAAATCTTCTGTTTATTGGGCAAGAATATAATACCTAGTGCAACTGCTGACAGCAATCATGGTTTTGTTCATTATGTAGAATAGCTAAAAGCAATTATGATTTATTTCTTATAAGCTGTGATAACAAGCAGTTTGGTATTAATGAAATGTGAGAACAGAAATGTGTAATTGCAATTAGTATGTAGAAAGCAATTTCTATTTGTTTATATAAACATGATTCCCAACTCCCCTTTTCAGCTAATCCTTAAATCCAACCTAAAATGATTTTTTAAAAATTTTTTTAAACTCCTATGAGTGTGTGCTGTAGGAATCTTCATTTGAATTCCATCTAAGCTCTAATAACTGCTCCCAAAACACCAGAGTATTTTCCATGAAGACCACTTCAGTTAAAACAATTCCACTGAGATGCGGCATTATGCTTCTAGAAGCATTCAGTCAGCAGAAAGAACAACAATCTACTGCAGTCTCTACCCAGCAGAAAGCAACCTTGGCAAAACCTATCCTGGCCATCTCTGGGGACTCTGCTTCCCTGACAGCTGCGGGCTTTTTCCCTGTCCCCAGGAGATGCCCATCCCACAGGGCCCAGCAGCCATGGCAGGCACTACTCCAAGAACACTGGGAACTCCGCACTTCGTAAGATGGAAAGGTCATTGCAAAGTGCAAGAACTGAGTGATCCTCAACTTTGAAGGAAAGATGGGGGCACAGAAAAGAGGATTGAGGGAAGAGGGGAGATAATCCACTGTTAGAATGACAGGCTGCTGATTGCACAGGAATGGCAGAGGAGTCATCGCCCATGGCACCTCTCATTAGTGTACTGGGAAAGGGAAGTTTTGTTTGATTACATTTACCCTGTCTGTTCCTTCCAGAGACAAAGAAGGGTTTGTTTTCAGTTTGTGTAATACCTTCCTCTAAAGGGAGTGACTGGATCCGGTGGGAAGTGTGAAGTAGTTCAAATGCTGTGAGTGCTCCTTCCCTTGGGAAAAAATCAGACAATCAGGTCTTGGGGTGATGTGAGAAAAAGAAACCAAAAGACATAATCCTATGAGCCAAGAGATGCTGCAGTTTGCTGATACAGTCAATTTTAAGGAGAGACAAGGAGAGTGCGCATACAGTAATTGCTTCCTATTTCAGTTCTGCTTTACCTCGTCTTTTGGATTCTTTGCTATTTAGAAACTTGGCTGTTCTAGCATAACTTGACTTTTCCAAGTTTGAAACCCTTTTGCTCTTCTTTAAGTAGCTCACTAGAAGAAACAGATGTAGGCAGATCTGGTTTAATATTTGTTAAGCGGAGCTTCTGATCTCAGTGCCCGATGCTGAACTCCAGCTGTAGGCATAAAGCTCAAAAAGCTCAAAATCACCAGGGACCATTACAGGCAATGCTTCTTGCAAGCAGTTATGGTAAAGGCAAATCAAATGCAACCCAAACCACACATTTCAAACAACATTTGCTTCTCTCCCTTTCATTAAAGCCAAATCGACAATTTCTCCAACTTTGAAGTGTTTCCAAAGCCTTTTAGAACCAAAAGCACCAGGCTATTTTCTGCCAAATCAGCCTCATTTTCACAAAAATGATTGGTTTTCATGCAATAATAATCACCGAAAAATACCTTTATCATTCAAACTTTTCCCATTAAGAAGAGTAATAAATTCACAGAGAGGCATGCCAAACATTCCTGAGACATGGGTTTTCCTTTCTTGAATGAACAGTTTATAACTCAAGCAAGGTGATGACACTAATAAATTATAAAGACCTCTCCTCATGATTGGGATTAATCTTACGTATCATAAATACTGACTAGATATTCTATAAGCAATAAGGAAATAAAATGATAGGTTTATTCATTCTAATATTGTGAATTATGTTCAAGCTGATTTAAAGTCATGTGATATAAAATCAGTAGGACACAATGAGAAAGCAAGGTACATATCACGGTTACAGCAGAAAGCAAGAGAGGCCATTGACAAATCTACAATATCCCTCATCTATTGCCAATGAAAAGTGGATTGTTTCATTCACCACTTCCACACTGCCTGGATTGGAAAGGTCATGTCCATTAGCCCAACAACACACCATGAGCTAAGGTGCAAGAGCACAGGGAATTGCTGTCATTAATACAATAGAAGGTAATGAAAATACTGTTGTACAAGCTTTACTTTCTGTATAATACTGCCTGAAATCTATTAGAATTATCCTTTAAAAAGTGTCCAAACCTGGTTTTAAAAGATATCCAGATCTGATTTTAGCATTCCTACCAAGAAAGAATTTTCCATAAGCTTTCTTGGAAGATTCTCCCAAATCACTAATCACATTTACAACTGGAACATTTACATCTTTTTTTTCAAAAATGAACTCCTCCTGTTTCAACTTCCTCCAGCAGCTTTTGTGAAACTTTTTTCTGGTAGACTGGAAAACTTCCATTAACAAAGTTTTGATCCTGATGTAGTTACTTATCATTTGTGATCCTATAACCTCCTCCTGGTTAACCTCATCAGATTTTGTTCCCAGAATCTCTCACTACAATTGAAACTGAAGGGTAATTTAACTTGGCTGAAAGTAATTACAGGAGTTAGAACCGTAGTGCTAACAAGCCACTTTGTATGGAAAGTCCTGTCGCAACGTTAATGACCACAAGCCTTCCAGGTCTCTTAATTTTGACTCTAAAGAGAGCTTTGAGTAGAGCAGCACCTCTGTGAACTATGCTGGAACAGGGGCATATTATTCACTAATTTTGTGCCAAAAAAATCCTCTTTCCTGAAATCCAGCTTTACTTTTGACTTTGCCAGAAGCACTTGACTGATCTTCCTTTCTCTTTAGCTTATGAAGCTTCCAATTGTGTAGCTGGGTTCATGTTAAAAAAAAAAAAAAATCCCACAGCTGAACTATATGATGACAAATGCTATACCAGATTCCTGACATTGAAATATTAAAAAAGTTTTATAGTACATTTGTCATTTTGTAGTATGCTTTATCACCACACTACAATATCTATTTTAAGAACAGCTCATCTCATAAACTACAGTATGAAATAAAGATGATAAAATCTGCTTACGACTGTGTTAGTGAATATTTTACTTTTTCAGTCTTTCCCTTTTCTTCACTTTTGCAAGTCTCCCACCTTCCTCTCATTGACTATCAAATTTGCCCACAGGTATATAGAAATACTACTGTTGGTAAATATGGTGAAAGGTGATTGCTAATTCAGGCTGATTGCTTGGTATTACACAGGAAATCCTGTAACTCATTCAGTTTTTCTTAGATGTTACTAGTGAAGCTCTTGAAAATACACAAATATAAGCTATTGACACCTGCACACCTCTCATGTATTATGTATAAATAAATTGTATGCTTTGCTTATATATAAAAATACATTTTGCATTTGGTTATATCTGCCATTTAATTAGTAATTGACTGAAAATAAGAACATGTTTAGAATTTCCATCAGATATCACGCTTGCTCATGAAAGCCAACAATTCCTTGATAACTTTCCTGATCAACAACTGTAATCCCCATAGGATTATTATTCTCCTCAACTGTAGTCATGCTTAGTCACTCTCTGTTTGGATCACGTTAAGTCTGTGTTTATGCTGGATTTTATTGAATCTTCGAATGCAGAATAGTTCAGGTCAGAAGGAAAGCACTTCCAGGGTGAACCAATATAGCAGCCAGTACTGCCAGATGTTTGACAAAGTTCCAGACATCATGTAAAACTACAGTTCTTTCCCTTGTTGCATAGCCCCAAGGGATGGTTTGATGGTTTTCACACCCACCTTCCTTTGGAGGGGCTGGGATTTCCAAGCAGGCACCTCCTCAGCATTTTCTTTGCAATCTCTCCCACACTGCTGCGCTCTACTACCCCCTCCCATGTCAAAATGAGTTACCTATGTGGAATCTAGGGTGATACGAAGTAAAGGTTAATGGCAATTTTGACCATTATCAAAGATACTTTGAATGGTCAAAACATATTTTCATTTTTGAATTTATATAAAAAACCATCAGCAACAGAAAAATCAACTTGCTATTCACTTGCACATTACATTCAACTCCATGCTGATACTTACTCAGCAGTCTATTTTTTCCATGAATAAAGAAACTAATATAAGAGAAAGATATTCCTGCCTGATTCTGCAATGATGGGGAGGAGGGAGACCACTTTTGTTTCAGTGGTGATTTTATGCTGTTTTCTTTCAGAGCTAAAGCGGGCTTCAGTACCCTCAGAAATGATAGAAAAAGGTTTGGGGAAGCATTCCATGCAGCTGAAGTCTTTACAAAGAATTCTGGGTGAGAGGCACCTTCACAAAGATATGGACTACACCAGTAGCTTTTTCACTTTAGAAAGTGTACAATACACTGCCCTATGGATGGGGTCCTATTCTGATTCTGGTTGGAGAAGGATGAAAAAAACATAGCTTGGCTTGTGCTTACTGCCTGTGATGAAGCAGCGCAAAAGACTCAAACATAACATTCTCAGTTTAGAAGGGAGAGACAACCTAACACACTAAATTAGGTTATACGTGGGTATTCCCTGTTTAGAGAGGCTATGGGGAAACTTTTCCTAAATGCCTGTTTCTGTGCAACTTGAGCACAATTCACAGAGAAACCAGATCGAATCCTCCACTTCCAAGAAATAGTTTAGGTGAGTTCTAATAACAAATAGACACGTTGGCTAAAACCCTTTGTGCGCTTATAAGAGGAACTATTTTAGCACTGTACTCTGATAGCTTTTCTGGGTAAGGACTGCAAGATAGGCTCTATTTTATAAAGCAATTACATAAGAAAAATTCCATCCCATAGGTGAAAGCTGCCATTTACAAATAACTAGCAACTCTATTTCAATCAACACAGAAAAACCTGAAGACTAAATGATCTTTAAATAATCTTAAACATTCAGGATTTAGAATTGTCATTTTTTAACTTTTCTACTTAAATCTTATATTCCCACCCTATGAAGTGTAATATTAAGATGTTTGCTGACACATAAACCAAAAACCATCAGCTGTAACCACCTCTGTAATCTCTGCTGTAAGCTTCCTCCCACCCCAGGCAGTTTGGCAGACGGCGTATCATGAACGCACAGCCCAGCTCTGCCCCTGCACAGCTGCCGAAACTTCACTGAGACTGCGAAGAAAGAGGTGTAAGAAAGTCTGTAGAGAGGTAAGGAGGGTAGAAATTACAGAGAGAGATGGGACTGTTGAGAGAGAAACATGGCTTCAAGAGGAAAAATATCAATATAGAGAAGTATCAAATCCCAGTGGGGGAGCGGCGGGGAGGTGGAGAAGAAGTAAAACACGAAGGCCAGTCAGTCCAGTTTGGATAGTCGGGAGCAGCTGGGTAATCAGGTTGAACTGTCAGCACCGTTAGTTACGACTGACCTTGTGGAAGAGAGCAGCTTGGCAGCACTGCCTATCTGTCCCAGAGCACGATGGAGACCAACCTCTCCTGTTGGGACAGCAAAGACCCTTCAGGTGTCTTAGGAAGAATCAGGTTATTAATTCTTACTCAAATAGCTCATTATATAATGTCTATATTTCCTGTATCAGCCAGTAACTATTTGCTTTATAATTTTGTTTTGTATATTGTGCTTTACTTTGAACTTGTTTGAAGTGCCCCCCAAAAGTGGGGCATAAAACAGTTTGTCTCACCCAAGTCACTGAATTTATTGAAAGCAGACAAAAGACATTTATTTCCTTGCCTACATCTTAAATTTAACAAAAGTTTCTACTCCAAGTTTCACTTTCAGTATAAAATATGTCCTTGTGGAAGCTGTTACAAATGTCAACACTTTAAGGAGCATAAATTTATAGTGGCATTGAATTTTAATGGCACTATAAATGTCTATAGTAATGGTGATATATCTATTGCAATAAATTGCTATGGAGAAATATAAAAATAAATGTAAGATAAAAGATTGTGTATAAAATATGTTTTTACATACTCTTTAATGATTAAAAATCATAGAAAACTAGAGGTCATAAATCACTGAAAACTGCTGTTATATTTCACATGCTGTTTTACTCATATAACATACAGATATGATTCTTTGGTCAGAAATTGCACCAACTTTAACGAGGTCAATCCAGATGATTTTTTTTGTTGACTTGAAAAAATCTAATTGATATTAAGGATCATGGAAATACTAATATTAATGACCCTCATCACTGAAACCATGCCAGCTATGAAAGGGAAATTTATGGAATTCTAGCATCAGTGGTTGGTAATGCTTCCTGCCTGCTCCCTTCCCTCACACAGCTCCCCATTATTCGCCACAGCTCATCTCATTTTGGTTAAGGAGAACTGTTCATAGGACAAAGGTACTTTCACATTATGGTGAAAGGAAAACTTAAACACAAGGAATTCACAGACATGCAGAAGAATAGACACCATTTTCTCTGTGTAGGTCAAAAGTAGTTCTTGATATAACGAATGATCAGTCTACACTTCCATTAATTCACTGTCTTAAAAACCTTTATGTCCTTGATTCATTTTCTTAAAATGAGGGCAGCTGGAAATTATGAGATTGTTCCTTGACAGTCACTGAAGTTGACATCAATAAAACCTACCCATCCAGGAATATCAATGGAAAAGAATAAAAGGAAGAAAAAAAAAAAATTGGAGCTTGGTCAGGAATGAACACTGGTCAGGCAAACAGGAATCCCAGTAAACACACTAGGCTGGGGCAGTGGGGTAGGTGGGAGAAGTCACTGAGGGGTTTTTGTTTGTTTTTATATACATATTACAGTCACTTTAAACAGAATAATCAGGTTTTCTCTAAATTGTACTAGTAAGATATCCTAAGAATTCATTGAAGCCCCTGAGATACAAAAGCTGACCTGGAAGATTGAGCAACGTTGCTGTAATTTACGTGAATGGAGATTTGTGATGGCTGGATGAATCTGAGCCCATGTATTACATATATTTTACACAAGGAGATCTGAGGTAGAAGCAGCTATAGGTATTGGGGTATCAGAATACTTCCAGCAGGACAAATTGTATAACCCGATCCCTGCCTTTCCCTTCATTATGTTTAAGACAAAATCAGGGACTAATGAGATTAAAGTGTCCATGACTTGATTATCAGTGACACTTCTGTTTAACATACATAACCAAGACCTAGTGCATAATGAATGCAAGTAGTCTAGGTGTTGCCAGCTAAATAAATAGCTGCAAATGAAAACTGTAGGACTTTACACGGCACTGTCAGTTGTTGCCAGATGCACAGTTTCAAAGATCTTGGTAAAGGGTGTTCCTCCCTGCAGTGTAGAAATCACAGCCAGGAGCTTGAAGTGGTAGGAGTTTTGGAGTAGGGACTGAGCTTACCTCACAGCATCATAAAAGCACCTTCTGTGCAAGTACATTCTGTAGATACCTATGGGTGTGGATGGAGAAATAGTTGCCAGAAAACAGCACTGGGGAAGTATGTGTGAAAGTCTCCCAAGAAGAGAAAAGATCCAGAGACTAGTAATCCTCTTGAATCTGCAAGAGCTGACAGATCGAATCTCTGCCAAAACTGTCCAAGGCCACCAGCATACACTGGCTTCAGCAACAAGTTGTACAACTTGGACCGTGTCCAAGAGGACAGTGGCTGTTATATGCACACAAAGACTACAAGATTATATCTACACCTGATGGAAGAAAGGAAACTGTGAGGGACTTCCTGAACATCTACTTGCAAGCCATTGGCATTGCATCAGTATTGGGTGCCATTTTTAAACAAGCCTTCCATGTGATGGAGGTTGTTTGAAAATTTTCTAAGCCTGAAGCATCATTTTTGTTCTCCAGCATGTTTCTTATGGAATTACACAGATAATTTTGAAGAATCCCTGGAACTGCATGGATAATAGTATCTTAATGTCAGAGATCTTTTGGATGAGATATTCAGGACTGATTTAACTTTAGTCTGAAGAAAATTAGGAGAGCAGAATTTAACCAATGCAAAGTGCTTTTTAAAATTCTGCTTTGGTTGTTTCTACTCCTAAAAATAGTAATCATTGAGACACAGAGACTTGCAATCAACTTATCACAGGGACAATCTCACAATGAAGATCATTGCTGACCTAAGATAGGTAAAGGTACCAGTTACAAATGCATGAAGATAATAAAACAGAGGTTCAAAGAAAAAGTGTAGGAAGGAACAAGCTTAAACTTCCTAACAAATACTCTCTAGTAAAAGCAGCTTGTGGACTTACTGAAAAAAGTCTGCAGATACTGAGTTCAAATTACTGTTATTTACACTGCCTACTCTTGATTCTCATATTGGCATCTGGTACCGCATGCTTTCTGCAACCTGATTGCAATAGAAAGAGTACAGTACATGTAAACCACTACATACTCATTTTCCATGTCAATCACGATCTCTTTGCCTCTTACGCCTCTTATTTCTTTTCCATCCCTTGCAGGAAAAGGCAGGCAATCATATCACTTCTTCAAGACTCTTATGCAACTGAGAAATTTGTATTTGGTAAACTTTTCACATTATGTATGTCCTTGTCTTGCACATTATAATCGATACTCAGGGCATACTATGAATATTAACATTACACACTTTTCTGGGGAAATGGCTATGTGGAAAACCTGAAAGAAAATCCGTCATTTGTTTGCTGCTTTGTTTTTTGCTGCTCATCTCTCAGCAGACTGGTGTGGCCTCCCTGCTTCCATCAGACACCTCTAAGCTCAGCATAGGATGTATTCATTATGCAAGAATGCTGCTTACAGAGTCATTCATTTGCAGTATGGTGCAAAACACCTGGCCACATTAGTTTTGTTGTGGTTTGGTTTGGGGTTTTTTCCCCTTCCCCATACATTATCAAAGCCTTTTCTTTGGCTATTATTTAAACATTTTATTTGGTTTCCACTGCTTGGGGTCTTTTGTCTTTTAAAAATGCCAGCTTAGAATGAAAAACCTTTTCCTGACAGAAACCAAAGTTTTAATTGGTATACTCCTATAAGAACCAATTTTAACTGTTTGCTACATTTTAAAACTCAACATTTCCCTCCATTTTTTTCATGAAAAGGATACAACTTAAGTTATTAATTACTTAGATTTCATTTTAGCAGTATTAGATATAGACATATTCTTATTACAGGTACAGAGAAACAGATATCTGGGCATATGGAATGTTTTATTAACACACCATGGATAGCATATATCAACTTTCACTGATAAAAAGGCATCATTTCCATGCTGAGAGATGAACTTTTCTCACAATATTATCACACAAATATTTCAAACATAGTAGCTTCTCCTTGAAGTAGATTCTTCCTTCATGCATAAGAATTCCAAACCAAGACTGCAAGATCTTTGGAAAACCTCTCCCTGTGCTTGAAGAAAGCTCATGCAAATATAAAATGATATTACACCACAATCATGGCCTTGCTGTTCTTTCTACAAGATGTAGACGAAAGAGGGGACAAGGTGATAATATGGGATTATTTTCTTATTTCAGTAACCTAATTCATTTCATTTTGTTCACACTTTCATAGGATTTTATTTTCTTGGACATATTAATATTTCTACACACATGCACTTCACATAAAAGACAAGAAGGGTCTAGTCAAGCAAGATGAAACAGACCCAGAGAGGGAGATGGAAAAGGTCTTTGTCAGAAAAAGGAATAAGGTATAAACTACTATCCTTAAGTGCACAAAGCTATTTTAACACACCATAAGAACTATTTTTTTTTTTTTTTTAAATGCATGTTATCAAGAAAACTTTCTATCAGATACAGCCACTTGGGAGTGATGACAAGATCTTTCATTGCATGAGAGTTTAAAAAAAAAAACCAAACCAAAAAAAAAAAACCAAAACCCACCACACACACAAAAGAATCTCCAAAAATAAAGAGAAGTAAAAAAGAAAATCGACTCCTAATACTATTAAGTTTTGCCATAAATAACAACAGATGGGAACTGTGGCTTTACCGAAAGTAAATGAGATCACAGACAAAAGAATATCAGCACCACTGTCAAATGAGTAAACAGGGACTTTTCCCTGCAATTCTAAGCCAATAAATTGCTGCTATTATGTTTATGTGTGGCATAAAGAAGCAGTCAGTTTAGATAGGACAGTCATTATAGTGATGTATTTGAACCACCTGCTGTTATGAACCAGGCCAAGGCATCTTATCTTCATGTAAAGCAATGTGCTGTAGTTTCTGCTAGAGCTTCTAAATAAACTGGTGGCATAGGTCAACACCAGCAGACAGCTAAGCACCACCCAGCTCCTTGCTCATTCCCCTGCAGTGGGATGGGGGAAGAATAGGATGGGCAAAAGTGAGAAAACTCATGGCTTGAGATAAAGCCAGTTTAATAAGTGAAGCAAAGCACAAGCAAAGCAACAGAAGGAATTCATTCACTACTTCCCAACAGCAGGCAGGTGTTTTGCCATTTCCAGGAAAGCAGGGCTTCATCACATGTAGCAGTTACTTGGGAAGACAAACGCAGTAACTCCGATCATTCCCCCTTCCTCTCTCTTTCCCCTGGCTTTTATTGCTGAAGCACAACATCAAATGGTCTGGAATATCCCTTGGATCAGTTGGGGTCAGCTGTCCCCCCTGTGTCCTCTCCCAACTTCTTTCGCTGCCCCAGCCCGCTCACTGGTGGGGCAGCCTGAGAAACAGAAAAGGCCTTGAGGCTGTGTAAGCACTGCTCAGCAGTAAATAAAACGTCCCTGTGTTTTCAACACTGTTTTGGTCACAAATCCAAAACACATCAGCACACAGCTACTATGAAGAAAATTAACTCTATCCCAGCCAAAAACCATTACAACTGGAGAGTCAAATAATGGGACATGACCTGCGTTACAGAATTAAACTTACTCTACTTTAAAAACCACTCTCAAAAAAAAAGGGGGGGAAAGGGATGTTAGACATGTTTTATGCTCAGGATCTCAACTGCTTTATGATCACAGCCCAAGCATTTTGGGAGAAAGCTTAAAGGTGTGGTCTAGATAAAGCATGCATAGGGGACATTTCTAATTTTGTATTTATCTGCATTCGGATCTGACTAGATTTTTTACTTCTGTTGGGTAACATCATAGTTGGCAGACCTAAGAACAGGTGTGTAGAGGTTTACGCACGCACATCTTTAATTTTTGTCAAAATCTACATGTATATTCTCATTCAGCTGCTAGGAATCTGCCTAACAACTTACGTTAAAGATTTTTCACATCAAGAATGCTCATTTGTTCCCAAACATCACGAATACATGATAAAATGATAAACAAAGACATTTTAAGTAGAAGATAATTATTTTTGCTTCCCCTGTGCAACAGCAAAGGATTTTAAAAAAATCTGTCCCAAATAGGATGTTACAAATAAGAGTTGCTACAATACTCTTGCAGTTGCTGCAATGAAGTGCTCACCAGCAGATTTACTACAAGCTCTAAATAAGGGACTGATCACACATTTGCATGAAAAGAAGACCAGAAATTGTCTTTGTTTCAGAGTCTTTACCTGATTCCCAGTTTCTATCTTAATTTTAAGAGAAGTATTCTGCACGCACCTGCATTTGGCACATTTTACTTCCCCTGCCACACTGACCTGTGCTTCACAAAAGAAAAGGTCAAGTCACCATGCTGCCCATTTCCTTTAAAAAAGGAAACTAGTAGATTTGCCAAAGCAATTCTTCTATGCTGTTAATCATATGAAAATCTTGGCAGGAATCCCTGGGGGACAAAGAATCTTGTTCTAGATGAATAGGCAGGTGTCAATTTAGCTAGACCAATTTCCTGAAACAACTGCTTGTACAAACTAAAGAAAGGACATTTATATAGCATTAAACTTAAAAAGGAAGACTATCCACAGTTTTCAGTAAGTTAAATCCATGACTGACACTGATTGCTAAACTTCCAGAAAACTGTGGGACTGACACAGATACACGTGTATCAGTTTTGTCTGTATCAGCTCATTCTACAGAACTATTTTTCAATTGTCTCACACTTAAGCGTTTATTTTGTCAAAACAGCAAGAGCACAAAACAAAGCTTTGAGCTGTAAAATCTTATGGCTGGACACAGCATTATAGCCTTGTGGAGTGACAAATGAGTCAGTATCTATGAAGAGTTCACCTCCCAAGAATCCACAAGGAAGATCTGGATTTTCATTTTGGGAAACATTTCCAGGTAAAGCACCAAGATAAACCCTACTGCTCCAATTAGTAAAAGGAAATGTCTTTCTCATCAGTTATGCTACAGACTCCAAATTGATTATACATAAAGTGACCCATTTGATGGGAGTTATAATTTCTCTGGTACTCACATAGCATAAGAGTTCTTCGGATGCCTGCCTTAAGATCTGCATTTATAGAACACCATCTGGTACTTCACACTGATCAAAGTTTTGCTGTTACCAACGTACTACAAGGCCTTGTTTCCCTAAATATAGAAGTGTTAAAATTACCCACAGTGTTATTCATCTATTACGCTGAACTAAATAGTGCTCCCACTGATTTGTGATTTTTTGTTATTGTTTTCTTAAAATGTACTCACAGCATAAAATTTTGCCATTTCAAGAGTGTATGTGATGATAGCTATACAGAGATACTTTTGGACTACTGGCTTCAGCAGTGTCTGAAATATAAATTCCTAAGCAGCAGAAATAGAATTTTCTGAGCAGTACTTTGAGAATCAAAATTTTTGGAGGGCATGTGACCACAATGAGTGCCGTTTGCAGTTTTGTTACAAACTAGAATGCCCTCTTGGTCAGAAGTCACGGACACACCAAAAGGTCAAAATGGAGGAAATTTACAGCACTCCTTTTCACAAGGCACACAAAGATACAGGAAGCATCTTGGGTCCAGAGCTCTCAGTTCTGCACTTTTCCTCAGAAAAGAATTGAGAAAAAAAAAAATTATACACAAGGCTATTTCCTAAATTCCTAATAATACTGCTCAGAGACTTTGTGCCACATACAGCAGCAGTCAGAAAGCAGGACTGATACAGGCTGGAGAAGAAAACTGAACATACAATGCTAGTACGGTCATGATATATCCATCAACCTGGTGACAGGTAGTGTATTTAGTTGTTCCTAATCAGAAGGAATGCATAAATAGAGAAACTCAGAGAAAGTTCTGACAAATTGTAAGAGGTACAACTAAAGTAAAAATAGCACAGAAGAAAATGAACAAGTGATCCACTGTTGAAAGGGAATACCAATATTACCATCCCGCCAAGTCCTGACCAGTTCCAAAAGTATCGGAGCACCAACGAGCCACATGCTAATTCCATAAGTAGGCTACAGGTATGGATGTATGAATTAGTACTGAAACACAAACACACAAGGCAAAACCAGGAAACATTTGTGTTGAAAGCATTTACAAAATGGAAAGTCTTGAGAGGAGAGAGTACTGCAGCTGTCAAAATGCAATCCAGAGACTCTAAAAGAGACAGAGGGCGACGAAATAACACCTTAGCCTTAAGGAGGACTTTCACAGGGGCTGCAATACTGCTATGCCAGAGGGCTTGACTTCCAGTTATAGGAAGGCCCCTTTCCAATTTATGACAGGATTAAAGGTCCTTAGAGTAAAAGATTCAGGCTCAGATATCTCATGGGTTTGTTTTGGATACTATTGGGGATACATGCCACAAATATGCTTGTCAGTGTATCTGTACTGACATGAAATATGGGTTGGTTCATCACAGTAAGTCAGATAATCCTTTTATGTGCAAGATATTCTAAACTATTTCCTTCACTAATGCAAAACTTTTTAAAAAGTACTTTGTGTTTGAAAGCAGCTAAGCTCAAATGGCTTCCAATAGACAGGTTTCCCAACTTGGTTTTGTTCTTTTCTCCTTTGAATAATGATCAAAACTTGTGAGTTGGCTAACAATACACCTAAGAGGAATGTCGATGCTTAATAATACAGTGTTATTATCACAGTGTACAAAACATCCAGAATTATCTGTGATGGTAAATCAATGAATTTTAGTCTGATTGGTGATTTAAATACAGCTAAGAAATAGGTTTTGAAGTTACTCATAGATGAGTACTATTATTTCCATTTTATTCCCTAAAAGCATTCTTGGTGAATTCAGTTTGATGTACTAAAAGTTACATCACTGCCAAAGTATAATGATTTGCTTTTAGATTTTTTTCAACATTGATTTAAAAAGGTCAATTTATGTATTCTCTTTAGGCTAGCAAAGGATTATTTTATTTTTTTTTTTAGCTCTAGAACAAGCTATAGCTACACTGTAAATGCTATTCAAATTTTATCTAGCATTCTACAGATGGGACTAATATACGACGGATGTTAACATCATGATAACACCATTTCCTTCAATTAACCTTTACTGTAAGAACAACCTGAGTAGTCATTCAAGGAGAAACACATAAGGGATTCACACCTTCAGAGTATATACGCTAGACAAGGTTATAGTCACATCCTCTGACCTACTAGCTACATGAATCACCATTACCAACACACCCCTACACATTATCTATAAGTGTGCTTATTGCGTGAGACAAGACAATGACGTCTTTTGAGCAATGGAGAAAAGGGAAACATACCACTGATGTTAAATCATTCGCATGTGACCCTGTGGGGTACCCATATCAGAAGGTGCACCTACATGGTATTTTGCATGAACAAACTCATTTCACCTATGTTTTGAGTAGGTTAGAAGCTACATTTATTACAGTGAAAAGTGAGATTAATTACACCTCCATGACTTCTAATAAGCAATCAGCTTTAGCAGTATCGTATCTGTCCCCCACGCCCCCTCAATATTCCTCAGAAATAACTGCAAGATTTTGTTTCTCATTTTTTGGGTTTCCACCTTGGAAAAAAAAACCCAAAACACAAAAAGTAAATAATTTCAGAAAGTTCTCACTTCAGACTAGCAAAAATCATGATCATTTGGTATATAACTAAATGCATGACAATGGTTTCAATTACCGTCTTCTCAGTCCTGCTGTGTGGGAGTTTTTTAGTGTTAAGACACTTCAAAAGTATACCTGTAATGCAGAAAATATAAACTAAGTAAAAAAATGCAGCCATGGGACTTAGATTCATGAAATAAAGATTAAGTGTGAGGTCACTGGTTTATTTTAAAAAATGCATTATGATAGATCCATACACTTCAGCTGAAATTGCAGCCCAACTGTGACGGGTGCTGCATGTTTTATGAGAGATCCCTTTCATAAAAGAGCGCTCAGTCTAAATAGACATGAATGATAACAGATTTCCAGATCCCTCAACAAGTTGTCTTCCTTCTGGACAATGGTATTTGGTTCTTAGTACAATGGCCTAATAAGTGTTACTGCACTAAAGTGAAGAATGACACAAGCCACAAAACAGACTAAGCAGTAGATAGGAATATACAATAAAAATTAAGCAGTAAAAGAGGAAATACAATAATGTGTTTTAAAGGAAGACAAGAAAGTAGGAAAAAAAACAGTGATAAAAAATCAGTAAAAGGAGAGAGGTATGATTGAAACCACACACTGGGATTACTTAAAGCACTTACAGCTGCCTAGATCAATCAGAAAGTTAGAGACAGCCCCAATGGGACACACTAAAATATCGTTTATCTTTTTTTTTTTTTTTTAGTGTGGAGATGCATCAGGCAGGTCTACAATACTGTACACCTACTCACTGCACAATACTACATGGTAAAACTGATATCAAAGACAAAACACAAACTACAACACAATTAAATGAAACTAAGACCTGCAGGTTTTAGTTATCATTTCCTACCAGCTGACCAGCATACTAAAATGTCTGTAATAATTGTACATGTGCATCTCATATTTCCCCACTGCAATATATACAACAATGTGGTACACAGCCCTGTTCTAACTTGAGTCTGCAAACCCCCTCAGGTAGGTTTCTGTATCATGTCTGGGAGCATATGTCCTGTCCTGGATGTGAATAAGGGGACACAGCACTCCTCTCATAAAAGTCTGTTTTCAAAAGAAGAACCCATCTGATCTCATATTCTACCTCTGATAATTTCTGGTAAATGCTACTTTCAAGGCAGAATACTTCAGTAGGCTTTTAGTGGTTTAGCCAAATTATTGAAAAAGCTTCTTTTTTCCCTTAATCAGAGGTTAGTTAGTAAGTTGATTCTTCAGAGTTATTAAAATTTTTAAGGTTCTTGGTAATTCACATGTTGATGTTCAAATCTGGTTAATTCTGGTAGCCACCTGAGCCCCAACAAATAGCCCTTACCCAAGTGAAGGTACAAGGAATGATCATGAGTCCTTTGCTGATATTAATGACCTCAGGAGCTGACCTACCAGCTGATGGAACACTATATCATGATATCCTTTCCACTTTTCTGGTGATTCCCTGAGTTACACAGTGCTTGTGCAAAACCCAGTGTGATAATGAACTGAAGGAATAATGATGCATTCCTTTCTGTGAAAACAGAGATGATTTATAAGTTACTGACTCATTTAAGTTATCAAAAAGATCCTTCTAGCAATGTGATTGAATTATATAATCTAAAACCTCAAAACTCAGCATAATAAAGTCAGCTTTGTTTAGAAAAGGATCCTTTCAAAATTGCTTGCCAGATGGGACAACACAGTTGCAAAACTGCTCTTTAAACTACCTTTTCAGCTTTACAAGGGTATTATCAATCCTTCTTTCTTAATTTCAATTCTTTACACACAAAAAAAACCCAGAACCCCAAATTGCCCCCCAAAAACCCAACTAGAGGATTCTACCAAAATCTGTTTGCTAAGCATCCAGTCCTGGATATTATTTACACTACTTGCAACTAAAAAAAAAAAAAAAAAATTCTTCCTGCTGAAATATTTGTAGCAAGGACTATATGATTAGCAAAGTACAGAAGTACACACTTAAACATATTTTACGTAGGACTTATGTTTGTTATACAAATTAGACTGATATTTATATTAGTTTAATCATATGCCTAAGTGTTTATCTGAAAATGAGCGAGATGTTGCTTTTATGTTTAACTGTCATAAAACCCAACAAGCCTCAAATAATTCATTTTAAAGTGTAGGCATTTAAAGTTTCTGTTTTTCTTCCATAAATAATAGCTCGGTATTCAATACTAAGCTATACATGACCCGTTAACAGCTTCAAAGGCAAGCTACAGATGGTGCCCCTTGACTTGCTTACACAAGAGAGAGTTTGAGGTCGACTTGCATAAATTACCAGCACGTTTAGGATCCGTCCTACTTGGACTCCAATTTGTTTTGTGCCAGTATATCTTAATGATTTAAATGACTGTAAAATTGTATACTTAAATACCAAGACATCGGTTTTCAGGTCTGTATTTACAGTCAGTGGTATACTTTTCTCAGGTCACTAAGTGCTGCTGTAAAATAATCTACCTGAAGTGAAGCACCAATCCTTCACTGAAGTTCCTAAAGCTGAAATCCAGTCAGCCACATTTTCTGTTCTTTCAACTTGCAAGTTTGTTTTTAAAGTAAATAAGATTTTTAAAAAAGTAACTTTTTCAAATTTTACCTAAAAAAAAAAAAAAACCCACACCAAACTAAAATTGACATTTTATGTATGTGCCTTTTTCATTCCTGGTTACTCATTAGATAACAATAACCATGAGAAAAATAAAACAACAATAATTTTCTAATATAGGAGTCATAACTGGTGTTGATTCACTGCACATTTAAATGTAATTTATTTTCTTCTCTCTAAATATCTGACAAATCCTAAATTTAAGCATAATAACAAAACAGAACAATGAAGATTTCCATTTAACAAAGCAACAGATTCTTCTGATTTTTCAGGAAATAATCTTAGGTTTTTAGAGACAAAGTAAAATTCTTATTCACACAGCTGCTTCTCAACCTTATCCCTATCTCTTAAACCCTGCTGCCAGCTGAGCCTTTGAAAAAGCCCTCTCAAACACAGCCCAGACAAAACAGTGCTCAATGCCAAGTTCTCTGGGCAGCCTTCACTTTGGTAGACCCTAAAGTAACTTAAGGGTTTGATTCCATCCAGTAAGTGCCAACAGAACAAAATAGTCCAGCACAGATATTAATCAGTACTATACTTACTTCACCTACTATGCTTCCTTTTCCAGAGAAGGATTTTCAGGCTATCACAAAATCAAAAACGCAAAAGGAACACTTCAAGCTGATATAATGGATGATATTAGTATGCAGAAATGAAAAAGTGAAGAGTAAAGTGGAAGGAAAAAAAAAAAAGGAATTAGGAAGGCAAGACTCTGAAACCAATGAATCCTTCTACACATGTCCTCTTCAGAGTAAGAATACGATCAATACTATGGCAAGATCATACCCTTGCTTACTGTATTACTGAGAAACAAAGCATTAAGGAACAGTCCATTTCCAACACTGCACCTTTCTTGATTCTTTAATCTCCTTTCTCTACTTTGAAAGATAATACCCAGGACAAGGCTAAAGGACAGATGTGGCCTAACAGCCATAAGAAAACTGGGGAGAATGGAAACTGCATGTCTGCAAGAAAACAAGACATTTGTTTTTTACAAGCAATAGTAACCAGGAATATTAAAAATTTGTTTCCTTCCAAATAACACAATTTCATTCAGGAGTGAAGTACTTAATGCATTTCAAAGTGCCATTCAGATCACTGCCATTCAGATTGATTTATAATAATTAAAATCACTGCTGTGTATCTGATTATTGTATGTGTTCACATGTGTATAAAACCATACTTTTTTTTTTTTGTCAGGGCTAAAGCTTTTCATTGAAATAATTATACTATACTGCTACTTCACATAATTCCCCTCCAGGTATAAGCTGGAGAGATAATGTTACTACTTTGGAATAACACTTAGAAGAACTGTACACTCTGGAGGAAAGAGCTGCTTCACTGTGATGAAATAGATAAATTTGCACTACTCCGGGTGCAATCAAGAGATATGATACTAAGTCTGCATCTATTACCATAGCATCAAAATCCTGTGATATCATCATTGTAGCAGCCCTCTGATGTAACTGTGTTTCCAGATTACAGATAGAAAACCAAAATCAAAACTCAAAAGGCAAAAACTGCAATAGGATTTAAGAACCTGGAATAAAACTTAAATGGAATGTACATACTTAAAACTCAGGATGCAAACTTAAAAACCCCACCTAAAGGAAAAAACAAAACCAAATGTACTTAGAAATAATAAAAAAAAATCCAATAACTAATCAATTAACCAAATAATGAAAAAAAACCCTGTTAGTACCTAAATTTTTGCTGTAAGGTTCTCTGGGCCTGGAGAACAGTTGTGCATCATGTTTGGTTTTTTGCTTGGTGCCGAACAGATTGTGCTCTATCTCAAACCTAACTCCTGTTTTCATCTACAATGTAGGCTTCCCACGTATGTTGCTGCTTTCTCTCAGAAAAATGTTCAGAGGGATTTTCTAGCTCGCCATGACCCAATCCTGGCAACCATGATACCTGTGTTCCCAGTTTGAGCCCTTCAGCTAGACTCCACCGCTTCAGTGGGCCAGCCCCTTAAACTACCTGGAACCTAATCAAGACACAAGGTGCTATAAAACAGTGTTGTGCTGGGTTTGGCTGGGATAGAGTTAATTTTCTTCATAGTAGCTGGTAGGGAGTTATGTTTTGGATTTGTGCTGAAAACAGCATTGATAACGCAGAGATGTTTCCGTTCCTGCAGAGCAGGGCTCACACAGAGCCAAGGCCTTTTCTGCTTCTCCCCCCACCCCACCAGCGAGGAGGCTGGGGGGGCACAAGGGGTTGGGAGGGGACACAGCCGGGACAGCTGACCCCAACTGACCCAAGGGATATTCCAGACCGTAGGACGTCATGCTCAGTACATAAAGCTGGGGAAAAAGGAGGAAGGGGGGATGTTTGGAGTGATGGCGTTTGTCTTCCCAAGTCCCCGTTAGGCGTGATGGAGCCCGGTTTTCCTGGAGATGGCCGAACACCTGCCTGCCCATGGGAAGTGTGAATGAATTCCTTGTTCTGCTTTGCTTGCGTGCGTGGCTTTTGCTTTACCTATTAAACTGTCTTTATCTTAACCCATGAGTTTTCTCACTTTTACCCTTCCAATTCTCTCCCCCACCCCATGGGGGGACAGTGAACAAGCAGCTGTGTGGGGCTGAGTTGCCGGCTGGGGTTCAACCACAAGTGTCAAAACACATTTCAATCTTCATGATAATAGCTCTTGCTCCAAAGACTGTTTATGTATTCAACCCACTGACTGTTGGGTATAAAATCCACACACAGTCTTTGGAACAGGGACTGCAGCTCCAGCCTTCCTCTCTGCAAACCGCAGACCCCCCAGGTGTGTCTCGCCCACTCTCCCCCTCCTGTCCTAATTCAGCTGGGGCTCTTCTCTATAGACTGAAGGTGTTCCTCTGGCCTCCCCTATCACCCTCTTACAGCCACACATGCAGTTCTCAGTAAGAACAGAAGTATTGAGCATCGTCATGCACATCCTCAAAAATGTTACTGAAGTACTCAATATGATTTGATGCTCCCTGTGAGCATCCCATTTCACATGAAAAGAGGGACTTCAGTGTCGATGCCCACCTCTAGGAGAAGATGTAATCACCACAGCTTTTAAAAAGAGGAATGTGCCTCCTAGTACTGAGATACTAATAAGAGTTGGACAAAAAAGGCCCGTGATTTGCAATAAACTGCCAGGCCCCATCTTCCAGATGAGACCACCAACTTCTCCAGATAGGAATCGAATGCCCAGTACTTTATAAGAAAGCACACCTAGGGCTTGAGTCTCTCTTTTAGGCAGCAGGTGCATAAAAGACCTTCACTGTAGTGACTAATTTTTGTTGCTCCAGCTTAGCCTCTTTGAGGATTTAAGTCTACATGACCTTGCCCAGGTCACATAATACTTTCCCGCACAGCAAGAAGTAAAGGCTGACACCATAGTAACCCAAATCTCAGCCTGAAACCATGGTAACAGGATCATCTTGCTTCAGGCATGCTACCTTAGGTAACGAGCACAATTTCAAAATATTCGAATTGAAATAAACTCCTTTCAAGCAAATCAATTTTCTGACACCGATTCCTTCAAATTATTACAGCATAGATTTTTGAGACGGCCCGTAGCTCCTATTAGAACCTTTAAGGGTAAACTCTTAAAAACAGTTGACCATTTATCTTGACGCATCAAAGAACAGGTAGTTAGAAAATTCCGTCATAGAATTCCCTTGAAACAGTGGTACAGAAAGACACAAGGGTTTCCATCTGTTCACCTGTGGATATTCTTAAAAGCCTTTTCTGTGAGTTTCTCCTTTAATATAGAAAAATGCTACAGAAAGTACCATCAGTTGCGCAGTCTAACCAAAATGAGGAAAAAATAGGAAGAAAAAGCTTTTTTGCACTGACCAGCTCCTTTCATTGTCATCAGTCTTAAGGTTATTTGTAGCAGTAATAAGTGCAAGATTGCTGCTTTTAGTTTCATTAATCTTAAGGTTATTTGTAGAAATAACAAGTCCAAGATTTTCTGACAGAAATGTGATTTTCATGTGATATTTTTCCTTTAAGCAACCAGTAATGCAATTAAAAAAAAAAAAAAAAAAGAAAATGTAGCCTTATTCTTCAAGCTTTTCTGCAGACTATATACAAATTCATGATTAATATGCCTACATTTTGTCTGGCATGAATAAAATAACATGGGGATCACACTATTTTGTGTCTCATGGCTAATGACAGAATCCTAATAAGCACCATATAGCGGTTTCCTAATCGAAATGTGTAGCAAGATGTGTACACACCAGTGAAGAAGGAAATGGGATAGAGGGAACAATACTGGTCAGAACTGAGCTGATGCCTAATTCTTTATGATCCAGTGACCATTTATTTGAATGCAGAGATCATTTATACGAATTTAAGCAGTTCATTAATTACAATGGAAGAAACTGTAACACAACGATATTTTCTATACAGAATATGATAAGAGTTCTCAGTAACTTAATGCTGGATTGTTTTATAAGGTATTTAACAGCCTAACTCTCAGTGAATTATTACGGAACATGTTGCCAGTAGGGGATGTCTTTTCCTAATGATAGTTGGTATATGTTTTTAAGCAAGAGTTTCTTTTAGAAAAGCGTTTTTAAAAATCTCTAATGTAACTGTCAATATTTTATTATCCCCATAAATGTTAAATCCTTTTGTGAATATTACTATTTTATTGGCATTAGTCTTCTGACAAGCTGTAACACATGTTAATTATGCATTGCATAGTATTTCTCTTAATTAATTACGGCCTTTCTTCTTGATGAATGTCCTTGGCTTCTTACATTGTTAGAAGGAATAAACAGGAGTACACCACTTAACTTTATACTATTCATTTTAAAAGTACTTCTTCCATTCTTTCTCTTTTTTATCTTATTTTTTTTTTTTATACTAAATAGTTCTAATGCACACAGCCTATATACAGACTTTAAATCAAATGCACAGAATATTCATCTGCAAAAAAACGTGTGGAGGAATACCCATTATATAGAAGCAGAAAAAAGATACCTTCAAGTCCATTTTTGAGTATAGAAGTATGATTTGCCTGTGCACTTCATCAATAGCTAAAATACCTGTAAAGGAGGACCTATCTAAGCCTATTATCTGGGGATTTGGGGGAAAACATGTTCTGCTCAGAAATAATTAAGTGAATGAAAAGCTAATTTTTTTTTTTAACCTTATTTCCTGTTTGTCTGAAATGCACACCAAGCAGCCAACCAGACATTCAATAATATTCAAAAAGATCATTGGACTGAAGTCAACAGTAATATTATCATCTGATTAACAACAGCTACAAAAATATCATTAATTCGGAAGGTACTGAAGAACTCATTCCCCTCAGACTTCTTCAGTTCTACGCAAAAAAAGTAAAATAAGAAAGAGCATCTTCAGCTGCATAGTACATACTGATGAGCTGGGATAAGCCTGGATTGTGCCCATTTGAAATATATGTATACACATACAAATAATTTTAGTGCATATATATATATACATGCACTAAAAACATACATATAATATACTTCGACTGTGACCTATCTCTTTAGCAGTACATATCCAACTGCAGTTGAATCTGCAGAAAAGCACTATATGCAAAGGAACTTATTGCTATGGATAGCATAAAGAGGTTCTCTTCAGCTGAAAGATGATTTTCAAAAATGTTTCTTCTTCTGAGCATTACACGTTTATCCCTATTCTGAGGCCTACTGCAATTTGACTGTTTTTAACAGCCCTGCCAGCACTACTCTAGTCAACAACAGAAAATTACTAGGACTATCTTATTCACCTCATGCTACACGCTCTAGCCCACACTGTATGCCTGCTCCACTGCTGGTGTGTCCGGGGAAGCTTAGCACATTAGCTGACATTGGTGACACTTTCTGCTGGCATCAAGATGCCTAAATAGTGTATGAACACATTGTGACCTGTGTATACATACCTATTAGTGGCTAAAAACCTTCCCTCCCTCCAGCTGGAATGACATTATACCCATTTGAGCTCTTTTTATATCAAATTTATTTGCAGGTAAACATGAAACAAACCTGATGATTCTCTGTCAAACAAGGTGTTTCAAGCAACAATGAATAGAAACTGCAATCTGACAGGTTAGCTCTTTTGCTCAAGTTCTGAAGCTGCTATTATGGTTGGAAAAACATTTATGCAAACTGCTCCGAAATTTGCCTTGGTCTACTGCCTATCCAATATCTTATTTCTCTGATGGAGTCTCATTTCAATGTAATCATATTCCCAGTAAAAATTGAACAGTGCAGGAATGGGAGATGTGACCCAAGTTATTCAGTTCAAAGTATATGAAACACTATTAAACCTGGCCGTAGGGTTCTTCAGGAGGCGAAGGGAATATTTACTTGACTCAATTTAAAATACATTTTATGTGAAATTTTGATTTTATAGTAAATATCCCTGCTGATCCCTTTGCCACTTCCTTCTGTAGTAAACATGATCTGGTGGAAACACAAGGCTTATTTCAAATCCTAAAAGGTAATTAAAGCTAAGACAGTCCAAAAAAAAAAAAGATCACCAATGGTTCCTCTGTGCCTAAGGGAAGTTTTAATTAAAAGTCACAGGAGAATAATCTGCAAGAAACAAAAATGAGATGGCTGCTGCTAATTTGCCTGGGTCTCAAGCAGATAAACAGTAAATACACAACAACTAAAGTTGCTGTGATTTTGTTCATTTTAACACTTACTGGGAAATCTGTTTCCTTGTCTTCTTCCTCCTGAGTGCTCCTTGACAATGCAAACCCTCTGCTCTCCCAACGATGGGGCTGCAAATTCCCCCACAAAAAGTTTTTCTCTTCTGTAGCATACACTGAGCCTTGGGTCCAGTGTTACACATTTTCACCAGATTGTCAATTCCTCTGGCATGAAGAAGGATTCCAGCTCATGGGCCACAAGCATCTGTAAAATAGCCCTGAAGCAACCCAGGTAAGAAAATCCCTTTTCTTTAGGCTAAACTGCCTGCTGAGGCTCTGCTCCAGCTATCGGCCAGAGTCCTGGGTTCTCAAATTGCCCCGTAGAAAAATGGCAGAGAACAGCCCTCCTTTACTCTTTTTTCACAGAGCAAAAAGGGGGAGTATTCCCCTCATTGCTCTCTCCAAGTTCTCTGTCTTCATCAGTCAACTGCAATTTGCAACTCTATGGGTCCACCAGGTCCCCCACGAGGGATGACAAAATTTTGGCTGTTGAAGAAAGCAGACAGCCTTACTCTGTCCGTGCTCCTATTCTAAGCCTTAAGCTCACAATGGTAATGCAGAACAGAGGTTTACCAGTGTGTATCTGTCTGCCCACCACAGACGTCAACCTCCAGAACTACAGAAATAACTGTTATCCTTTCTGCTCCTGGCCTGTAAGAGCCCTGGCTAAATGTTGGATTGAGAAACTTGGGATCTAGCCTTCATTTTAGGAGGAAGGAATTATGGTACATTGTGTGCATACAGAATTACCAAAGTTGCATTAATTTGCTAACCAGAATAACTGCCATATATTTCATTTCTTTCCTCCAAAGTTCATCATAGCTCAAAAGTGACCATTTACATTTGCTCAGAGATCTTACTTCAACTTCATTCTAACCAACTGGCATCACAGATAAAATCTAGTAAAAACAATCCCTTTTTCAAATTAGTTTTAGTACTTTCTTCTCTGTATTCATGAAAAAGAAAATCACATCTATTTTGGGTTTTCTTCTTGTTACACTAGCAAAAATCTCTACTCCCATTATCTACATCCACAGTAATTTTGAATTTTAACAGGAGGGCAACTCCACTTATAATTCAGACATTTCCAGATAAAATGAGCAGAAAATCAGTTCTTCCTACAGTGCATGTTGAATTGTGCTATTATCCTACACACAGTAGGTGCCAATTTTTACAAAATCATGAAGTGTCACAATTATAAGCAGAATTACTTGTTAAAATTTAAGAAGCAGATAAATAGCAAACAGGAATGTTGATTATCTAGCAAATGTAGAAAAAAGGAAAAATGTCTCTGTCTGATGAGACCAGTATATTATTTTTCGTTCTAAGGGGCAAGATGTATTTCTTTAAAAATGTAATAGTTGCTTTAGAATATTTTTAAAGACTATTATTTTAAGTGTTTCTTAAGTTACCCATATAAGCATTTTTCCTCTGAAACACTTACAGATACTATTATTAACTATTGTGGCATTGAAAAACAGAGATGCTACATCCACTTACACTACTTGGTAGCTATGTTTTGAGAAACCTGAAAGGAAAGCGAAGAGGCAGTGTCTGATAAGTGGCTCTGCCACACTTTTTTTATGTAGTTAGCTATCATTCTTGCTTTCCAGCCATAAAACGTCTTTTACATAGAAAGCCCTGATTCCAGAACTACCTGTATGGTGCAAAACTGATATAGCCTCTTTAAAATATTGAGAATAAGGTAGGTGTGACTGAGCTAAAAACCTTGCTCCTGCTTCTAGTCTACTGTAGCCATTGTCCACCTCACAAAACTACAAGTTTCCTGAAACAGGGGAATGAATGTGAAGATATTCAGAAGTAGAAACATTTTTTCTTTCTTAGCAACATTAGTAAATCATGCCTCAAGTATTGTTATTCATTCAACACCCACAAGAAATGAATCAACACAAGTTAGATGTAGTATCAGTAGAATCATCCCGCCATGTACCTGCCCTGCGACAGTTGCCATAAGCCTCATCCTCCTGCCCCGCCGCCTCTTGCACTGCTCTCGCCTGGTCCTTCAGCTCTAAAGGGAGGCCTCAGCCTGGCAATAAAATCTCTGCCCCTGTGCAAACACTCCTGACTTTACTGAAATCTCATATATCCATCTTAGGTATGCGATTATATGCAAGCAAGTTAATATTGCCACTAAAGTCTCCAAGAATGCTCTAATACCTAAGTTACTACAGTACCTTACTTCTTAATCTCACTGCCTTTACTAGCAGTTGCCTCCCATAACCAGGTCCAACGGATCTCCATTTTACCATTTGTTTTGGTTGTCCCCACTATTCCTACTAGAAAGATGGAAAGCGCTTCTCCACATATTTCCAGTCTCAGCTGACTTCTGTCCAGAGCAGACTGTTCTGGTGAGGTCAGGCCCCTCCCTTTCAGTCATTTTAATTTATGAGATCCTAGTTTGTACCTGAAAATTTTGTTAGCCTCAAATTGCATTGCATTTCATGACACTAAATTTTATTCTCTTTGTATTATTTATAGGTGGTGTTAAGGTAGTCTATGTCCCTGTTTCAAAAAAAGTGCATCTCCCTAGCATTACCTAAAAAATCCAGTGCTAGAAAACAGCACTGTTGCAAAAATTATACTGAATGTAGCACTCTGAAACTCTTCCTGATCCACTACTCTGCTTTGTAAAGCCACTGTATAGGCTAGAAACTGTTAATATAATATTTTGGCAATTACGAGGGCTAAGTGATGTAAAGGTCATTTTGCCACAATTTATCACCATCAGTTCAATGCAGGAGGTGCCACAGCATCGCAGACCGAAGTCTTCTGTATGAACTAACATATGACTCAATGACACTTTTTCTTCTACAGAAGAAACATATAGGCATCTGTATAAGGGCCCCGGATGGTGAAATGGGCAAAAGAATAAAGAGAGTACAAATCCTCTATAGGATTTCAACTATCTCCTCTGCAAGTAAACATTATGATATTTACAGGAAAAGATTTTAAGCTAAATTGAAGTCCAAAACAAGATTTACAGATACAGAAAAAAATGTCATGGTGGAACAGATCAGCAGTTCACTCTGCTGCTTCTGCTACTGGCTGTCAGATCTTTTCAGGCAACTCTGCAAAAACTGCCTTTTGGATACACACCCCCTAAGTGCTTAATTACAGACTATCGTGCCCACTGAGGAAGTCTTCTTTCTAACCTCTGTAAGAAGGAAACTGTTTTAATCCTCTAGTACACTGCAAAGGAACTCAAAAGGACAAACACCATCCTGAGCTGAAACAGCACAGTTTAAAACAGTTTTTAAAATAACAGTTTAGCTCATTTTCGTGCAGTCAAGTTTGAAAAATTCTGCAAGATTCAAGAAGAACAGGAGACACTATGTAAATATAGTATTTGTGTCAACATTTTAAATGGCCAACCATGCATTTAACACGCAAATACTCTAAAGCTACATTTCCCAGTATGGCTGCACCTGGAAACGAGCACGTTAGCCAGTTCCCTTTTTAACCAAGAGATGGATACCTGATGTCGGATAAAGAATGCACATCACAAAACTGAACTGCTTAGCTATCTGTGAATTCGATAACACAGAACTGCAGCTTCCCATATGAATTGAAAGCTAAGCGATACACAGTCTGCAGAGTACCCCCAATACATTTACTTTCAGTCGCCTGCTGTTTAACACTCTGAGATAAATAATTGTGGTGGGTTGGCCCCTGCTGGCAGCCAAGCATCCACCCAGCTGTTTAGTCAATCCCCAGTCGCCCTGCGGTATAGGGGAGTAAACTGGAAGAACGAAAGCAAGAAAACTCACGGGTCAAAATAAAGACAGGGAAATTACTCACCAGTTACTGTCACAGGCAAAACACACTCACCTTGCAGAATTTGACTTCATTTATTGCCAATTAACATAAATTATCTTTCACCCTTCTTATCACCACAGGGTACACTCAGTCCCCAAGTGTATAGTTTCATCTCTCAAGTATACATCTGCCGTTATTACACAGTTTATATTTTTCCTGGAAAAGCAAAGAAAATGACCGAGCTTTCCACTGTTCCATGGTAATATCAATTTTTGTGTGTGACTTTGGGGTTTTTTTGTTCATCCACTTCTAGTCTGACAGGAATGAGAGAGGCAAATATCTTTGAGCGAAGCTATTTTAAAAATAAAGAGACAGATTACTCATATCTTTATAGCCAGTTTGTAATGAATACACAAAGGAAGAGAGAATTCGACCAAAGTAGCAAACACTCTCCTGAAAACTGGAAACACAGTGGAGAAAGAAGGCTTCTGGTCTACCAGAGCTGATACCTTAATTAGGCAATTATAACTATTAAGCATTGACAAAGCTCCAGGCCTAGATGAATTACAACCAAGAAATCTGTCGAAAAGTGGTAAGGGGAAAAGGAAAGCCCTCGGCAGGATTTGTGATAACTTACTAAGTAAGGAAGGGAGTATAAAGACAACTGGAGTAGCAGTTAATGTAATTCTTTTTACTTTAAAAGGTTCCAAGACGCTAGAAAGCCCAAGCTTCTTATCCTGCACTCAGTTATGCAGAAGACAGAAAGTTATTAAACCAGATTTAGAAATGCATGACTTAAAAGACCATGATAGCAGACTGAATACATAGAAAAAAGGAGGTCATGACAGACAAATTTACTGGAGTTCTCCGAGTATGTTACCTACCTGGAGACAATAGCAATGTAACAGACAATTTATCTGGAATTCAAAAAAGCATTTGATACTGTGCCACAAAGCAGATCAATTTGAAAAGGTGGCAAGTGTGGTTTTGAGAAGAACTGACAAAAATTCAAATAGATTCAAAGACACATATCAGAAAGAAACAGGCCAGCTGCTGAGTGCAGAGAAGAGAACTAGAGCTACTGGGAACACTACAACTGACAAGTTTAGATTATTTCCTAGACTTGTGACCTTGGAAAGGTTATGTTCAAAATTATTACATTTACTGATGGCACACAATTTCTAAGGCAACAAAAACAGAGGAGAAAGATCAAACTGTGTCAGAATGACCTGGATAATTTAGGTTTATAGTCTTACTCACGGCTCACATGCTCCACTATAAGACACAATGAGAACAGGCATCTAAACTAATTCCACAATACTGGAAAGTGACAACAGAGAATACATATGAGTGGGAAAAACAAGAAAATACTGTGCTTAACACAAAAATTCATTTTCTAACTAATTACAAAGAAAAAGCAAACAAGTCATGGGGTATCTACTATGAAAAGTATATGGAAAAGAAGTGGAAATTATTCTAGAAATACACAATGGGATGTCATTTAAGAGCATCATAGTCATGTGGAGTAATGACCAAGAAAGTTATTGAGCAGTTTCCCAGTTCTAATATTGGCTGACACATTTCTACAATTACAACTTAGATTAAATGCTCAAGAATGCTGTGTTTTCTGGACATCAAAGATTTGTGAATCCTCTTGTCATGGTTTAACCCCAGCCAGCAACTAAGCAACACGCAGCCGCTCACTCACTTTGCCCCACCCAGTGGGATGGGGGAGAAAATCAGGAAAAAGAAGTAAAACTCCTGGGTTGAGATAAGAATGGTTTAATAGAACAGAAAAGAAGAAACTAATAATGATAACGATAACACTAATAAAATGACAGCGGTAATAATAAAAGGATTGGAATGTACAAATGATGCGCAGGGCAATTGCTCACCACCCGCCAACTGACACCCAGCCAGTCCCCCAGCAGCTATTCCGCCCCCTCACTCCCCCCAGTTTCTGTACTAGATGGGACGTCCCATGGTATGGAATACACTGTTGGCCAGTTTGGGTCAGGTGCCCTGGCTGGGCATGAGAAGCTGAAAAATCCTTGACTATAGTCTAAACACTACTGAGCAACAACTGAAAACATCAGTGTTATCAACATTCTTCACATACTGAACTCAAAACATAGCACTGGACCAGCTACTAGGAAGACAGTTAACTACATCCCAGCTGAAACCAGGACACCTGTCCAGAAATGAGCCAAACTCTGGACTCAAAATTGTAACCACTACCTTAAATTGTATACTTTGTATTATTAAAATTATTAAATTACATGCTGTTGAATTTTAATTTTTTTTAAAAGGTCTCATATTGGGCTCGATCACATGCTGAACTACAATTTTGGCAGAGCATTTTAGTTTTGTCCAAGTTATACAGGGACGAGGTGATAGAGAGAAAATAATAGATTCAAATCTTTAGCACCATAGCTTAGAGGAAATTAAAAAGAGTTATAGAGAAGATAATTTCTTAGGATTACTGAAGAGAAAGCAAAACATTTATGTAAAAACCTGTCTGTGACTGGAACTAATACAGAAAAAAAAATGGCAGCTTTTTTATTGTAATATAACACATAGAGTATCCATCCTTTAAATAAATCCAGTCTGAGAATACATGAGGAATAGTCAATTTAAGATGAAGCTGAGTTTGTGGCTGGACAAAGAAGAAGGCTGGGTTTGGATTTAAAAAAAAAAAAAAAGAAGGTATATGAACTAATCTATTTCTCTGAGGGAAAAAGACGTGCTTTGATGAATCTATAGTTTTATCTTGTCCTATAAAGCTATTACTATATGTCTGTGATTTTTATGTGGCAAGACAATAGGATTTCCTGCCAAAGTACCACAGAAAACAGCCAGTTAGCTGATTTGAATAGCCTCTGACTGTGAAATGAGGAATTCATTAACTGCTAGTAAAAGTCAAAAACATTTTGGGGGAGATTTCAGATTACTGGATTTGCAACTTTGCACATATAGTTATATCTTTCATGTTAATGAAATCCTTGTGCTGTTCAACTTTGATTTATTCAATAATTGCCATGTATCAGAGTGGACAATTGGAAGAGAAGGCTTAACCTTCAGCAGACACCATTAGCATCTAAGTGGCAGCATATGTTAACTTTTGCTTTTCTGTGAATATTCAGGTTGTGTATTGTATGCGAGTCTGCTGATTTTACTGTTTATTATGTCCTTACCTTCACTAGTAAAGCTTACAGTGATAATTTTGGCAGAGCTGTTACCTAATGACTTTCAAATATAATTAAAAACATATTTTGATATAAACTGTATTGCCAAAGTCAAATATATACCAGCTAAGTGAAATTAACCTTCAAGTGATACTTGAATAACAGTAAACCACAAGGGTATGTAAGAGATTAGATATACTGTAGTTTAATTATGTTACAATAATTCACCTCATTAATCTCCTAGGAAACAATAACCACAACAGTTAAATACTGTAATTAACAAACCCTATTTCAAACTTAATTTTAATTTTATATGACTTTGCAATATTATCCAGTGCAATTATATAAAAGACAAATAAAAGATAAAGCAAATATTAAGTTCTCTGGAGAAGACATCAAAAATATCCTCACCTCTTCAACCTGTGACAGAAAAGAAACAAGGCCAAGCACTACTTTGACTTATTTCTGTCCCAATCTATGCCATGATGGCTCCACTTCATCTGCAAATAATCTCAGGATCCATCAGCTCACAACTTCCGCTAGGTCACAAGTACTCTGTGGACATTTCTGACTCTCTCTGCTGCCATCATTCCTAATTCAAGTAACAATTCCCTGCGAGGACTACCAGTTTGGATAACACACTGTAGCTTAACAATGGTGATTTAATGTGCATTTGGGTTTTTTTGCCCTTATGTTGGACTACACAACCGTTTTCAAAATTACATGCAGAAATAAATCTGTCTCTGTCAATACACTTGCCAAAGGCCTTAAATTCCTCAACTCTTCTTTAGCTACTCATAGTGTCAGAATTGCTATCGTATGCACCAAGAGGAGCACACAGCAATCTTCATGGATCACAAGATCCCACCGCATACAGAGAGAACATTTCTTCACACCTGCAATGCTGCTGCCTTGGGGCAGTATGGGGAAGCTGACATTTTGTGTCAGGAAAGCTGTGTCCCTGAAGACAGGCAAAATGCACAAGAAAATTCTCTAGGTAAAAACATACCTACAATATGAACACCTGAGGGTTGTTGCCTTACACAGCGCTTTTAGAACTCGGTCAGGAATCACGAATATAATAGCACACAGAAAAGGAAACTGAAACAAATGAAGCACTTCAAAATAGGAAAGTAAGCCTGGCACCTTCAGCATTATAACTCAGGTGGCATCAATATCAGAGAAACGAGTTCAGCATGGAGTTACAAGAAAGCAGCTCTGTTATATCAACAAACATGAGAACATCAGTTTCTTGGGGATCTTCTATCTGTTTACAAGATAAGTAGAGATAGTCTTTTTATTTAATGAGCTCACAGTCTAAGTTCATAACAACTGCAGGTATTTTCCATGTGGATTAAGCCAGATACCACTTAGTTTACAGTGGTAAATCAAAACCTCATTTTAAAAAAATTCTGTATAGATTATATTTCTCATTCAATTACAATGCCAAGTAAGAGGTAAAATGTTTGTCTTGATTACTTTGATTTTAGCTTTTTAACAGGTGTAGTTTATTC
Organism: Haliaeetus albicilla; assembly: GCF_947461875.1. Classification (NCBI taxonomy): domain Eukaryota; kingdom Metazoa; phylum Chordata; class Aves; order Accipitriformes; family Accipitridae; genus Haliaeetus; species Haliaeetus albicilla. Next base: position 10,519,131 of record NC_091504.1, on the reverse strand, counting down.
CACAAAACTTCTGAGAAGCTACACTCTGATTACTTAGCTTCTGCTTTTTGACCTTTTTTTCTTTACAGCTCTCCAAGGAGAAAATGAGATATCTTTATAAAATCAGTGAGTAATAAACAACAAGTTCATGTTCTCATAGAACAAAAAATAACAGCATTGAGAAAGCCCTGTTCAAAAATATAAATGTTGCAGAAAGAATGAAACTCATTCATTTATAACATTTTTCCATTAAAACAATGTAATAACTACTGAAGTTCAAATGATATATGAGTGTCTCCTTGAAGAAGATATTCTGTACATCTGATAAACCATAAATACTATGGAATGTACCTCAGGCAGAACAAGCACATCTTTGCGTGATCCTGAAAAATACACAGTGTATATGAGGATGAGTTATGAAGGTGAACAAATTTAATATATCTAGTTGCCTGGTGGACACCCACAATTTGCAATTTAATCATCCACAAGTTATGGTGTGTTCATAATTGTATTAGACTTTGAAATAAGTCAATACCAGTTATATTAAGTTTAAAATATAGCCAACCTTTTCAGGTTATGATAATTTATAAAGGAAATAGTAGTTACAAACAAGGTGAATTAAAGCATTAGAGCTGCACTGAACAAAAAGACAGTCTATTGCAGATAGATTCTTGAATTCACAACATATAACAACATTTTTATCATTGTCATGTTTTATATACTCCAGATTTATACAAAGAGAAAAACCCTAGTACTGTCATTCTGTAAGACTGGCAAGATTTTAATTTTTTTTTTTTTTTCTGCAAGCTATTCTTAAGAATATCAAGACTTTCAGAGTAAAAAAGAATTCATCAGTCTTGAACCTCTATTTAACAACTAGAGACACAGGCATTATGCCTACAGACCCAGATCCTGGCAAAATTAGATTATATCAGAATCCCTATTTTATATAAAATAGTTTAAAAATCACCGAACTAGATAGAGAAGGTTAACTTCATCTTTTGGTGACTTAGATGATCACCTGGAATAAAGCACAATGATCTTCTAGCTCTTTTTGTCAGTAAACATTTCCTTACTTAGAAGAAAAATTAAGCATTTACTTCTAGAAAGATTGAGAGAGATCATACTATAATAATCCAGGCTAGTGCACATTTCAGAAGTAACAGACCTTGGTTCAAATCTCTACTTTGAATTAAGCAGACATTTAAACAGGATCCTTCTATTTTACATAAAGTAAAACAGTATTAGCAACAAAGACTGAAGGAGACCTTTCCTTTGCACTATGTCTCATCATTTTGTGAGCAGGACACTTTTCTTTGCTGTGTGTTGGGAGATACACACTCCCTCAGGCACATGAAAGTATTGGACCTCTTGCACATCCCCAGATTTCACAAGGGAGATTTTGGTTAAAAGAAACAGCAGCAATAGTCACTTTAAGGATCTAGAACTTTATTTTTTTTGCTTTAATCACAGGTGCATTTGCTGTCTTTGGGGGAGCAAAAAGAATGCTATCAAATAGAATTCTTAATTCAAGTCAAGATTATATCTTTCAGACTGTTTGTGTTGTCAACAAAAATTATGAAGAAAACATTATTTCAGGTTGATTTGAACCAATCCTTTTTCCATTTTCAGCATTAACACAGAGTCAAAAGAAGAAGAAAAAAACCCCCACACCAGAAGAAACCCACATTCATTCATGTAACAAAGTTCATGGTGCTCTGACTGTGTTCATGTGGGCGGAAAAAGGTGACATGCAAAGGGCACTGGGGGCATCCTTCCATCTTTTCACTGGTTCAGGGACTATTATTTTACCCTGAGGATCAAGGTTAAACTGAAAGAAGAGGAAAAGAAGAGACCTGCAGGATGGCAGGAAATAGGCCTCATTCAGAAAAATTCAAGCAAGGAACTGCTCCTTGATTTTATCAGTAGAGGGTGGCTCTCCAACCTTCTTGGCTGGCACAATCACCCTTCTGCTGGAGAATCAGGTCCTCACCAGCCCCCTTGTTCACAGGCCTGAAACGTCTGGGCAGTGCCAAATGAAAGGCTGGGTTACTCTCCGTACACTTTTAGGAAGACATTGAAAGCAAAGACTCTGAAAGCAAAGAAAACAAAAAGGTCTCACTTGATTGAATTCTCTCAGCAGTGGAGGACAGCTTGACAATGGTTCTGAATTTCTGGTGTCTTTTGCAAGAGGGATAGGGAGTTTATTTATTTATTTATTTTAGTAAGTTTGAGCAAACGAAATCTAGTAACTAAACATTCTTTACCTAAAGGTGTTTGTAAACATTTTCAGGCATCAGAGAATGTACTGATCAAAGATGACAAGCATGTAGCTGTGCAGCTCTGTCATCATCTTAGCCACAAGAAGTACAGTGATGTCTGTAACACAGAGAGGTCTCAAGCATTGCCTGGGGAAGAAATTCATAGTATCACTTTACAAATGGTGTCTCTTGGTGTAAGCAACCTAATTTCACATTATTACTAGGTTTCCAATTACTAATTACAGTATTTAGATTTGGTATGAGAATAGTCCAAAAGCAAAATATTATCATTATCTGTACTTACGTATTGCATTCATTCTGCTGGCATTTTGAGGACTGCATACATAGAAAGTTTAAAGCAAAGGAAAAGCAGCACAGGATTTCAGGTATTGCAAAAGAGCGTGATGGAGTACTCAGTTCTTGTCAGGAAACAAGTAGAATAATGACACACCATTTGCTATATTGATCCAGGGACGGTGCTTAGCCATTTTGCTTCTTCCAAGGCAGATTATAATAACTGGTATACTTCACATTTCTGAGAACAACCGTGAAAATGCTGCCTATGAACAGTGGAATTTCTTATAAAGCACCCTAGATATTAGATGTTCTAATGCACGGTCAGATTGGTTAAAAGATCTCTCAGCAAGCATGTTATGAAAATCAAAGCAACAATGTATTTAATAAAATATGCTTCTAGCTTTTGCTGTCTTCCTATAGTAATTTTACTGGCACCATACTAAAGACTGATGCTTTCTCTTTAACAATTATTAACACTTCAAATAAATCAAATATTAACAGCAAGTAAATCTCAGCCCACAAATCTACAGGCCTGGATGGAATCCATCCCAGGGCATTAAGAGAAGAGGCTGACATTCCTGCAAGGCCACTGTCTATCATCTTTGAAAAGCCGTGGAGATCAGGGGATGTCCCTGATGACTGGAAGAGGGCAAATCTACAAGATGGGCCCAAAAGAGGACACAGGAAACTACAGGTCCATTAGTCATACTTCAGGCCCTGGGCCAGTAATGGAATGACTCCTCCTAGAAACTATTAGAAACCAAGTGAAGCAGGTGTTTGGGAAAACCCAGCACAGATTTACCAAAGGCAAATCATGCCAGACTAACCTGATCACCTTCTACAACAAAATAACATTTCCTGTCAGCATAGGGAGAGCAGTAGATATTGTTTCCTGGACTTCAGCAGAGCATCTGACACTGTTTCCCACAGCCTTCTCCTGAACAAACTGGCAAGGTACAGACTAGATGGGTGGTCTGTGAGATGGGTAGGAAATTGGCTCACAGGCCACATTCAGAGGGTGGTAATCAATGGTTTTTACTCAGGCTTGCAGCCAGTCACAAGTGGAGTCCCCCAGAGATCGACAGTGGGCCCTACACTGTTCAACATCTTCATGAACACAAAGAAAGGCGACAAAGATGATCAAAGGGCTGGAGAACCTGCCCAATGAAGAAAAACTGAAGGAGTTAAGTCCTTTCTCCCGGAGGAGAGAAAGCTTAGGGGGGACCTCATCATACGATTCCAGTACTTAACAGGCAGCTACAAAGAAGACAGAGGCTGCATCTTCACAAGGAGCCACACGGAGAAGACAAGGGGCAATAGGTACAAGTTGCACCAGGAGAGGTTTCATCTTGATACAAGAAAGAATATTTTTACAGTGAGAACAACCAATCCCTAGAACAACCTCCCCATGGACATTGTAGAGTCCCCATCACTGAAGGTTTTCAAAACATGACTAGACAGGGTGTAGATAATCTCATCTAGGCTCCCTTTCCCACAAAAGGTTGGACCAGATGATCTTTCAAGATCCCTTCCAACCTGGGCTGTTCTATGATTTTTCCCTCAGAAGCTAGTCAATGATAGTACGGACTACATTCTTTCAGATGCCACAGTAAAAAGAAAAAAAACCCAAACCAGTAGCTAACATAACATTCCTGTTAACTCTGAAGTCTTCTTGCTCTATTACAAGTGAAAGCTTTAAAAAAACCCGCTATAATACAAAGCCCTCTCATTCCTCCCCAAAAGACAATCACATAACAAGATCTCTAATAAAAAAGGAAAAGATTAATTGGAGAGCTGCCTTGAGAGACCAAATGTTCCAGACCTGACAGTTTTATAATGTAAGTAATTAGGGCAACATTATGAGTTATGTTATCAGAGCCAGCAGCATGATCAGCAATTGTTTATATTTCAGGGTCTATTCAGGAGTACAGTACACAAAGTAGAGCACTAAAAGCAGACGAAGCAGATGTTGATGGAATAGAGCTGAATGCTGTTCTCACCCTGCCAATGCCTTCAATGAATTTATCTTCATTAAAAGAAATCTAATCTTCAATAAAAAGAAAAATAAGTAAACTGTTGCCTATCAACTCAGCATGTAGAAGTTAAACACAGAATAAACTTTGGCAGATGTCAAATCAAGTCAACTTCTTCTGTAAAGTGAAAAGTAAAGATGAACGCAGCAGTTCAGGGTGGGGAATAAAACCAATTTGCACAGCCTCTACTCCTTTCTACAATTGAACCTGAGCTACCTTTCTGCTAGTTTTCTTGAGTGATCTTGGTTCCAGTGGGGGCATGCACATGGCTCCCTCTCTTGGCACATGGCTGCACAATAGTTGAAAAGAAACAAGAGTCTAAACATCCAAAACTGAGAAAGCGTGTGCCCCTGAACTTGTAATGCTAAAGCCAATGACCATTTGCCAGATTAAACAGAAAGGAGGGAATTGTAACAAAGGGGAGAGAGAAGAGGGCAATACATTATCAGTAGGACACTAGCTTGGTATTTGCCAGAAGTAACCCCAACAGCATCAAAACCTCCATCTAAGCTTGAGGGAGGTGGGGTGTTGTACCGCACAACGAGGACTGAGAGAGAGGTGCATGCAAAACAGGGCAAGCGAGTAAGGGGGATTAGAAACTTTCAGGGATTAGCTACAGAAGAGTGTTTAGAAATTTGTAGGTACATATTAATATTTCACAGGTGCCAAGTATTGTGGTTTATTTACGGTATGGCCGATTGTTTCAGAATGTATAGTTCACTGATTGCCAGTTAATTACATGCCATTAATAAATCAATAAACTTCTTATATCACGATTTGATTTAAAGAATATAAATTGAAGTTTTCCTCTATGACAATTGTTTTTTTTCATCAAATCATAGCATTTACTTATTTAGCTTTCTTTTCTTCTTACGTCTGTACCTGTTTGAGACCAAAACTGGTATCATAGGTTCAAAGAAATTAATTTCAGCTGGACTGAAGCCTGTTTGTAATCAATTCTATTTTTGGCTTTGTCAGATAAAAACTTGGCAAACACCATCAAAAGGATAACAGATATAGTAAAACATGGGATGCTTATCAAAACCAAAAATATAAATATTACACATAATTTGTCTTCTATCACATAAAATAAACATTGTATATCTGATTCCAAATCACATGAAAAATTCTACAAGTGTACGCAATGCTCCCCTATAGCAAGAATAAACACACCATCACAGCTAAGAAGTAACATACCACAAGAATTAACATGGGCTAGAATGTACTCTGTCCAAAAAACATGCATCAGGGGACAGTGGTAATTCTACAGAGGCACTAAAAAAGAAATCCCCATTCTTTCTCAAGCTGCCTAGTGTGTACAGTGGGAAGGTTAAGCAGCTGAACTTCCCTTTCACTTTGCCATAGTTTCCTAAAATCTCTTGTCAAATACCTGCTTTTCCCTTGACATGCCATTGGTTTGATGGATTTTTATCAATACATACTTTTGATAAAATGTAAGAATCAAGGGCAAGACTACTGTTTAAAAGAGAACATTCCCAAGCTTCTTGAAAATTATGCTTTATATCTGATTCTTTTATTTCTGTGCTGTGCAACAGTGGTAAGAAATTACATTTAGAAGCCTACTTGTCTTTCAACAGTAACACAGTTGTCATATGTAAAAAAGAAGTGTAAAACGTTGTTACTACATTCTCATTTACTGGGAAGACAACAGTTCCTATTATCACAGATTATATTGATCATGTAGTTTTCTATTTGGAATAATTTCAACCTTGGCCATGCCATTTCTCATAGCTCAACAATCAACTGAGCATTATAATACCAGAGGGAGAACTAAAAAAAAAAAACAACACCCCCCCCCCCAAAAAAAAAAAAACAAAAAACAAAAAACCACATATACAAAAAAGAATCCCTCACTGGAAAAGCACAACTACCTAAGTAGCAGCTAACTTAAGTGGCTTTATGAAAACAGCTTTATTTTACATTTGAAGAAAACTCAATGCAAGTTTTAATTATTAAAATCTGTCCTTTCTTGCAAGATATTTTAGTTACAATGGTGGTATAAACAAAGTCCTTGGGAAAATACATCTTTAATGAAGATCTGCTATGAAAACTACATTTTAAATCATTCTTTTGATACATGAATCATTCTCTCTAATCTTATTAACAACCTCAGGAAAACATTGGGAAATTAAAAATATATGTTTTATGCTGCAGGAGTAACATGAGAGCCAGCATCTTCAGGCTGAGCAGAGGCGAGAGACAGAAATTGTTTACAAACACATGCATTGACAGTTTAGGCAAAGAGACAATACTTAGTACGTGTTCAGGTAAAAGACAGGTCTGGGACAATTATTTAAGACAAATGTCTATATTCATTAAAACCTTTACTTACCATTCATATGGAAACAAGCTGCATTTCTGAACTTGTGTTGTTTCCTGGGCTGTCCCACAGACTCCAGTCTCATGGTATGAGGTGCACTTTAGCATGTGCACCATGAATTCAACTGAGTCGTTGATATATGCAATGCTAAACAGCTCCTGAAGCACCGCACCAACTTGGGTTGGGATATTCAGCATCAGGCAGGATCAAGCTTCCAACTGGCAGCAAAAAGCAAGCTTTCCCTTTATGGTACATGAAAAAGGAGTATTGCTTACACTGCAAAAATCTTTCCTTGCTCACATCCATGCAGCTGGGACAACCTGCCCCTGTGAGTCCTTGCTCTATACCAACTGCTGCTCACTCTGAACGTGGTGGAGCTATAGGCTAACATCCACACATCTGCTATGTGATCAGAGCTTTCTATTAGCCCACTTCATCATCTTGGCTTGCAGAAAATCCTGAACAGGATGAAAAGGGATCATGAAAAATTTATGGCTTTGGGCAGGGTAAATTTCGTTTCACGTAACTGATGAAACAATTTAAACTCCTTAACAAGTTACTTATGGTAACTCATGACAAGTTTTAACACTCTTATCTATGTCTAGTGTAGAGGCTGATCTTTGACTTGTACTAAAGCCATTGAAGAGGACATCCAAGTGGATAAATACCTTTCTTACACTGGGTATACAGATTTTCTTATCAAAATATTGTAAAGTGACTTTTGGTTCTAGAGAATCAGGTCTTAAACAGCTGCTTCAATGCTTGCATTACAGATGGAAAAAATATCAAGGTAATACGCATCACAACACCAGCACAGCTTTGTTTTATAGTTGAACTGAAGGTTCAAAATAATTTAAACAAAGAAAAGTAAATAATGTAGCAATGATTCATCTCTAAGGAATACTACTGTAACCAGTGAATAATTACAAGCACTGGTATTTATTAGTATGCAAAGGAGCTAGGTCTGTTTTGCTTCCAGAGCAGCTCAAAGGACAAAAAGCCAAGGAAGCGGTACACATTATAATAAATCACACACAAAAATTCCCTGTTTGTTTCAGCAAACATCTTTACTCTGGAGGAACAGAGTGCAGAGCTTCTTCCTGAGAATAAAAAAAAGTCTGTTTAATTTCTATTTCCAGTGATGCATTGTGCCTTCAGAGCTCATTCAATTGAAAAAGTACAAAGGTTTCAGTTTACAGAAGTTTTGTCAAAATGATTGCAGAAGTTGTCATGGAACAATTTCCAAAACAAACTGTGTTATTTTCCTTTTATGGTTCCCTTGACATTTTTAGTTCTTTAGTGGTGGCATAAGTTTCTATTTTCACAAGAGTGGCAATGTTTTCTCTGATAAATAGTAAAAGTTAAAAATCATAGGCGTCTGAGTGTATTGAAAAACTACTTTGTGTTTGTATATATAAATGTATATGTATAGAAGAAAGAAGTGAAATAGCAAAGGGAAGGAGCCATTTTTAAGGTGTTTTAAAGATACTGCTTCTCATATAAAAAGTTACTGACAGACTCATTTTTGCTTCTGTGTATGCATCTTTACAGACCCATTTTGAGCAAATGACAGAACAAAAATTATATATGTATACTCTCAGAAGCCGCACAAAAGAAAAGGTGAACTGTAAAATAAAATCCTAAGAAACATAATGACTCACTCTAGCAGGACATGAAGAAACATGATACATCTTCTAAGAAAGCATGGCTCTACTTCGTGACTCCACGAAAATAAAATGAGCAGTTTAAACAATAAGGTCAACTATTTGCCACTGGGTCATTTTTTAAAAACAGTGTTAAATCAAGACATTAGAGATGGAGGGGGAGCTAAGAATTTGATATAAATAAAGTGTTATCTCCATAAAAATAATGAGAAATGATTGTTTAAAGAAAAATGTAATTTCTTCCAGTCATCTCGGAGAAACTTTGTGAATAGCTGATCAGATCCTCTAAGATAGTCAGTGTAGTTCCCTTATATATTAATGGACAGCGTATCTATCAGTACTACTACCTGCACTACAAATCTGTAGCCTGTCAGACTACAGGAAATCTCAGGGGATACACATCCTGCTGTGCTTGTAAGATGAGTTATTCACTGTCTCTGTAAGTTGAAAGAAAAGGAACTTAGAAACATCTTGGTACTTAGAGGGTTAACACCAGACCTGAGAGATACTACTTTCAAATTAGCCTTTTAGAACAGAAACTAAGGAGACTGGGTTTCCCAAAGCTGTCCATTGGACAAGTCACTCACACTATTTTGCAGTCTGCCTCATTCATCCAGCTTCAGAAAGAGAGAGCAGAATGAAACAGCTGGTTTCCTGTTTCCACACTTTCTTTCAATTAGACTTGCTTTCACTTACAGGTCAGAGAATCACAGAATGATATAGCTTGGATGGGACCTCTGGAAGTCATCCAGTCCAATCTGCTTTCAGCTGGTCTAGTCAGAGCAGGTTGCTCAGGAATATTCCAGTCAAGTTTTGAGTATCTCCAATAACTGAGATTCCTTCCCGTCATCTGGACAATCCATTCCAGCTTTCGACTACTTTCTGGATAAAAATGTTTTCCATATATATACACCTGGAATTTCCCACATTCCAGCTTCTATCCTTGGACTACCAATCTGCGATGCATAACCCTGGTAGTAAAATCACAGCAGCATTAGCAGTTTGCCCAAGTAAGCATGCAAGATTTCAAGAAGTTTATACAGTACTCCACTGAAGCGCAGGTCACCACATCTTTATTATCATTGGTACTAACCCGGATGCAAATGCACAAGCAGCAGCTCTACACTGTGCTATGTTAAAATCAGTCTCCAGGTAGATATATGCTGATCCCTCTACAACAGAACAGTGGTAGCTAGAGTAAATGGCCACTACCACCTGTTTTCTGCTGACGAAATCCCAAATCCAACAGCATATACTGCTGTTGTGCTGCCAAACGGACTCACTGTCTGGTAAGTCTCAGTGGAAAGAACTGACCATCCCCTTCCCCCAACATTTCACCCCATACAGGACCAGCAAAGGCACCTTGATTTAACACGTTCACATCAGTTTTTAAAATAGCAAATACAACGAAACCAAAGAACTCCCAAGAGAGAAATATGGGAGAGGCATAGCTAAATCCTGTTATCTGCACTAAAGACTGTCAGAACGATGAACCAAATGAGAAAATTATATCCAGTAAATACCACTATTTTTTAAAGTATGCTTCTTTCAGTTTTAGGAACTGTAAACATAAAATTCTTGTGTACACGTATATCAAACAGCTACATTTCTAATATACTAAAAGTATACTAGTAGTACATAGAAGTGTATTAGTACACTTCTAGTAAACAACTAATCACCTGCATTTATTGTTTTCATTATATACAGGTATTGATATGGCTTCCTGTTAAGCCCATGCAGAAATTCACTGAGCTTCAAGTCCCAGTGACCACTGAGAACAGCTGAAGGATTTCCAATAACTTTCATGAATTACAATGGAAGTAAATCAAAGCCTTAGTTAAGAAACAGCTTCATATGGAAAGTCTGCAGCCCAAGCATAGGCAAAGGGTCTGGGGAGCCCTTTTTTGAGAGGTACGTAGTTAGGAAATAACAATAGGGTCTGTCATCTTCCATAAAACACCATTTGGGCCTCTCTAACATTCCACAAAACAGTGCACAATCCTAGTTAACAGAGATCATTTTAAGCATGTACTTAGCTTAATGTACTTCTTGCAGGCTGGGACAGAAAACCTCTGGTAGGTTCTTACTATCCATAGTCTCTGAAGATGCTCCCTGCATAAGTAGGTAGACTGCTGAAATTAGTACCTAAGTGAAATTCCTGTCATGCTCTTCTTTCCAATGGATGAAACAAATCAACAACAAAGCACATTGGAACTGCCTGCTTATACAAACACAGCTAAACCCTCCAGACTTTGTGTTCAACAGCCTTCACTGCAGCCAAGCAGCAGAGAAGCTTGCCTTTCCCATGAGTGTCTCATCTGAAAGATAACATACTCCCAAAACAGGTGAGTTTGAGAAGGCATTTCCTTGCAATTATTTAGTGCAATTGGTTTTGAACATAAGCCAGATAATTACCAAACATTAACACAAGCTGTTATCTTCTGTTCTGTTACCCAAGTTCATGTGGCTGCAGAAAAATAAGAGCTTTCCTGAGTATTCTTCCTATTCCCCCCTCCCTAAATACAAAACCCCACACTGTTAGAACATTAACCAAGCAGTCAAATTCTCCTCCTTACTACTTGTATGCAGGTTTATACTGGCTTCAGTGGGGACTCTATCATACCTCTTAACACCCATCAGACTAATATTAGCCACAAGGTTTGCAAGAGAAAAGATGATCCAATACAAAAATTTGCCAAATGACATGCATATAAAGGCGGGGGGTGGGGGTGTCTGTATGTGGGCACTCAAAGTTTCAGAAATATAAATAATGGAAACATCAGTAACTTAATGACAAGACAAAATAGTGATAATTAAATTATTTTAATAGTATGTCAAGAAGAGGAATAACAGTCTTGGGAAACAAGACTGGTAAATTATTATCCCTCAGGCTTGTTCTACGCATTGTTGTTCAAGTGTGAAAAACACAATATGCAAACTCCTTAGCCATACATTTAGCTTTAACACAGTATTAGGGCCCACAGCTTCAGAGCTACCATCTTCAGGAACATTTTGTCATTCTCACCCTTCTGGGTCAACTAGACTGGTGAGAAAGATTTAGAAACAAGAAAGTACCAAACTTGACTGGTATGTGGATTTTTTTAAGACTCTAAAATATGCAAGCAGGATAAGAAGGTTGCCTCTCTACAGAAATAGATCTTTCCTTGTCAATTCCCAATACACATTTGGACATCATCTTCAATATTACTGTAGAATAGACAATGAATTATGTGAATACATAACAAACATGTGATGCACAGTTATTGAAAAAACACACTGTTACAGATTTACTGTCAGGCAATGTTGTAATTTGTAACCCCCATGGATCTACAGGGTGCCTACAACAGACAGCCCTCTATCTGATTTTATTTGACCAGCAAAACATAAAATAGGATCTACCTTTGCAATAAAATATAACGCATGTACTAGATCTGCAATTAGTTACAGTATTCAGTTCAGCTGATACTCCTGATAATATGCTCATCTAAGAGAACAATATAATCTACCATAAACTTACATTTCTTTTAGATAAATAATAATTTTTGAATTAAAGCTTCAATTTCCTAAATATTAGGACTACACCACAGTGTAATGTAAATGCTCTGTGACAGTCATTTCCAATAGCCACAAACTTGATTGTTGATGCACTGTATGTTTTTTTAATCTTAAATTTATAAAACATCTTCCTCACAAAATATTTCCAAAAAAATAGCAGACAGTGGTCCAGATCTAGGAAACATTTAGTTCTGGTAGCTATGTTTATGAAGACAAGACAGGAACATACATGTGCTTGCAGATCAAGATCTGTGTAGTTATGGGATTATAGAAGATGCAAATATTTGCAAGTTTAGGAGACCACTAAACAAATAAGAGACAGAATTAACAGTGGAAGTGACACAATGGCCAAAAGGACTAATCCCTCTTCTTGTATAAAAGCTCATGCTGTCTTTAATATCCATACAAAATAGCCTACTTCTTTTTTTTTTTTTCTTTCCTAAAAAAATACCTTTTAGCAAGTATTAACTGTCTGCATTTCAATAGTATTTAGCCTACCCAAAGAAAGATATCCTTATCTGCAGGTGGTTAAAGTGTTGGAGTTTAAAGCACAACTTACACAAGCAATAATATTTTGGGGGCTTCGTGGCTCTTTCTAGAATATTTTTAAAATATTATCAAAATTCATATACTTTATCAAGAACTCTAATACTCTCACAGTGTGGAGGCAATAGCAAGATTTTTATCCATTATCTATCCTTTTTTAAATTTGCCTTGTAACATTGTAAGAGTACTTGGGACAAAGTATGTCATCATTGTTACCATACTAAACCAAGCCAACGTAGAGCTGAGGGCAACTGCCAGTTCTGTAATAGATTTTTTATGCTATCTTGGATATCTCCTTTCAGTAAAAGTTTCAAAAATACTTTCAATAGTTTCTGAAATCCAACAGGAACCAAGTTTTGAACTCCCTAGGTTCTTAAAACCCTGACAATATCATTCAAAACAGATAAGTTATTTTCTCTTTGCCTTTCTTCAAATTTCTGTCCTAATACATGAATTATGGAAGAGGGCTTGTCTCTTATTATACAGACAGATATGGGTGTAGATACTCATACTATATATATACACACACATAGTCATATATATACATAGATATAGCATATCTTATACAGTAAGGCCCCACTTTCAAATGGGACAATCTGGATTAGTCAATTATGATCAATTTCTTTAACCCTGTAAATCTAGAAGTAGCTGCCACTTATATTCCTTCCTCATAAATACTCAAGGCCAAATCCCAAGGTCCTTCAGAACGTCAGACACATCCATGTGTACTGAGTTTTTTTCTATTATATTGACTGCAGTATGGGTGTCTGACAGACATGAAATCTATTTTAAATATAAATGAACGTAACAGAGCTCAAATATGCAAATCACAGAAATATATTACAATGCTAGAAGTATAGCAATTAATTTGTTGTGTACAGGAATTGGATTCTCTCTGCACAGATTATTTATTGCACATACGTCAACAGAACATGTACAACTAATACTTTGAATATTTCCACTTGTGCTTCCTACTCTCACAAAAGCTATTTTGCCATTCCTCACTTTTGTGAAAATTCTTTATGGGTTTTTTAATTGTAAAAATTCTCAATAAGTGAATTCCTCACAATTATTTTTAACTTGTTTTTTATGTCCTGTTGAATCTAACAGCTTAAAAGCTTCGGCTTCAACTGCACTTTTTCAACCTCCTGTCCTTCTAAATATAGACATTTTTTCTTAATAGGATTTCCAATTTGATGTGCCCTGAGCTGTAACGCCAGAAGGATTACTTAAATTGTTGAAATTTAATTCTAAATCATTGTGGGTTTGATCACATAACTGAAGAGGCTTTACTGCATATTGTACAGGGACATGCCACACAGGCTTTTTCCACATCAGAAAGTTTAGGAAAACAGCATTTGTAGGGCAAGCTGATTATACTTTCATTTGGGGGGCTATGGGTCTTAATATGATGATTTCCAATATCACCGTTTCACATATTTCTATTTAAGTAGATATATGAAGGGTCAAGATCAAGCCATTCCTAGGTCACTAAATCTGGAAGTAAGAATGAGGATGAATGACAAAATAGTTTATCAGCTTTATCGCATTGCTGGCATCTATTCCACCAGGGAATCAGCTCCTCTGGCGAGAATACTTATGCTTCTGGACAAGAACTTTGTTCCTTTTGCAGTAGGCACAAGGGGGGAAAAAAACCCTGAGTGTGAGGAGCCACAATCTTTGAAGTATAAGAAGGAAAACCATGAGGAACACATGATGAATGAAGCATATATGATGCAAGAATTGAGTAAATGACAGGAAAGATTTTTCAGATGATTAAACAGCCAACACCAACAGAAAGTCCAAGGGAACTAGCTGTTCAAGACTTTTGGATAGGTAAGATGTTGGTCTTGCACATTCAATGCCATTAAAAAAACATTGGCCCAGAGTCATTGAACAATAAAACTTGTAGTCTGATCTCTTGTGTAAAATACCCTGAAGAGTTTCATTCAACATTATCTATATCAAACCCATAACTTCTGTTAGAGCTGAAAGCTGTCTCTTAAAAAACAACTGACATTTCTTCCACTTCAAGTATGGATTTTAATATTTTAATAGACAAACTTATTTCTTAATAAAAACTTTTCAATTTTCATTTTTTCAAACACCTCTAGCATTATCCTATAGAAATTCTAACCTTTCTTTCTAAAATAAAATTCAGTACTCTACAAAGACAGTATTTATCTTATGGACTGCTTAAAAGTTAAATCTCTTTTGGGATCTCCGAATTCCTACAGAACAACTCCATAGAACTCCTATGTGAAAATTAGGTGTCTGTATCTTTTCTACAGTATCACTGTAAAGAGCTGAAATTTACTGTTATTGCACACTTTGTCAGAATTGACATTTGCTATTTAAACAAGTTGACATTTGTTTGTCTTCACTGCCTTCAACAGCCCTTCCAAACTATTTTTCCTGCTGTCTCTTTAACCCTATTATATTTGTCACCTTTGAGACTGCCCTGAGAGTACTGAATCCAATCTGCCCTGTACTAAGTATGTATAGATTGGAGTGAGTCCAGAGAAGGGCCACCAAGATGTTTACAGTGCTACAGCACAACACAGGAGAGACTGAGAGAACTGGGTTTAGTCATCCTAAAGTTAGAAAATTGCAGGGGTTGGTCTTGCCTTACGTGTGGTTATATATAAAGAAAAGCTAGATTCTCCTCAAACATGCACAGCAAAAGGCCAAGAGGCAATAGACACATGTTGCAAAAAAACATGAGTTCTGATTAATTAGCAGGAAAAAATTTCTATATAATTGGGAACATGTTGCCCAGAAAGTCTGTAGAATGTCTATTAATTGGACATAATCCAAACTCAACAGGACACAATCCTGAGTGACATGATCTAACTCCAAAGTTTGAGTAGGAAGCTGACATCCCGAGGTCTCTTCCAAGCTAAATGAGTTCATGAAATAATCAAGTAAAACGTATTATTCTTTGGCTAACAAAGACTCCCTGGATTAGCCCAACCCATTTTTAAACATACTTTAAAAACTTGATCCACATTTTCACTTCATTTTTTAATCTCCCAGGTCGAAGTTCCCACACTTTTCCCCATTTAGCAGCTGCCTATATTTTACAGTGGGCAAGGGGCAAGCAAGGACTAATAATCACACTTGTATGCAGGCTCAGGATGTTTCATCCCATCTGTGAAGATCATATTTGTTGCAGAATTTTCCAGGATAAGTGTAATGCCAGTCCTTTCTGTAATCACCAGCTGTAAGTACGAACATAGATGACAGCAGCATTTCTAGTGGGCTCCCAGATCTATACAAGGGCTTTGGCAAATTAACACAAAGATACTACTGGTAATACTGGAAGTTACATATTTGATATCTCTCCGATTTCTTCGGAACACCTTCTATGTTTAGCCTTGTCTACCATTGTGCTAGCTTTCCTGACAGTAACATGCTTGTCTTTTCAAATGCGAGTCACCAGAAGGGTTTTACTGCTGTATGAAGCAGCTTGAGTGGGAGTCACTAGCATGGAAACTCACTGTGCTGGAAAGTTACCAGCTGTTACTACCTAGGGAACAATGAAATACATCACTTAAGATACAGGCAAAAACTTAGCCTCAAAAAATATTTTCAACTCAGAGTGAAAACAAATTTTGAAATATAGGCACTTCCCATGCAATAATAATTCTGAGTTTTGACCAGCCCTAAAAGCAGTGTTTTCCTTTGAGGTAAACATGGAGACAAAGCAAAAGAAGTCAAAACCTTCAGGAACCATCACTAACAATATCCCTCAAATGTGGTCTGTCTTACCATTCCTCTGAAATTACAGTAGTCTTAGAAAACCAGGTAACGTAAGATTTGAGCCTTTTATCAACTTATCTTACACTCTTGGCAGGTGATGTCCAAATTTCTGCTCTCAATGTACTCTTCCTTTCTGTGCAATATTCATTATTGCAGTCTCCGTGGGTTACTGTGGATCACATCTCCTATCTGAAATGTCTCCGTGGCTTGAAGTTTTCTACTTTGACTCTAGTGTCTCTCTGATGCCTTAGTTAAATAAGATAAGAAACTGGAAGATTCTCTGGAAAAAAATAAAGCCAACATTTTTCCCTTAAGCAATTACCTGATATTTGCATGATTTCTGAATTTTATTTCTAGGGTTAAAAACAAACAAGAAGTATTAAAATGGAAGTTTTAAAAATAAACAAAAACATTGGAAGAGAATTTTTCATTTAAAAAAATGTTTTCAGTGAAGACTGTCAAGTGGATAGATCCAAAAGTGTGTGAAAACCCCCTACTCTTCATTTTCATAACGTATTTCTATACCAGCACCTCCTCATCTTAAGCAGACTCTCTCTCTGATCTGTACAGATAGGACAGAAGATAGAAGGATTTGATAAATCCCTAGCCAATAATGGGAAAATTGCACTTTAAGAACTAGCCATTAGGCAATCTTTTTCCCCAAAGTGAGAACTAAAACTTAATGGACAGAATGTAGTCAGGACTATCTAAAGTCTCTAAGAGTGGTGACATAAACAAGTCCAGGCTAATTGCTTATCTATGGTTAATCCAAGAGCACGTGACCTATGCAAACTGCACCGGGTATAGGTGGTAAGGCTTTGGCAGTGGGGGGCTGCAGGGCTGGCCTTTGCCAGAAAAGACCAGGGGCTTCCCCATGTCAGAGACAACTGCTACCCACAGTGAGGCCTTGCTTCCCAGGAAATGGTTGGACATTGCCTGCTGATGGGAAGTCGAGAATAAATCTCTTCTGGTTTTGCTTTGCTTCTGCATGTGGCCTCTGCTTTTTTTCATTAAACTGCCTTTATCTCAGGCCAAGCGTTTTTCATGTTATTTTCTCCCCCTGTCCTGCCAGGGACAGCAAGTGAGAGAGCAGCTTGGGGGGCACCTGGCAGCCAGCCAAGGTCAACCCACCACAAATGGTAACCCAGTGATTAATATATAATGAACTATTAATTATTTTTAAAGCTATTAAAGCTGCTGAGTGTTTCTTAAAGGATGGCTGGCCATACCTGACAATTTCAGTTTCTCTGGATAAACCCAGCCATTAATTAGAAAACTGGTAAACAGGACATAACTCACTAAATGCATCATACTATGAGATAAATTTTCCCTATCCCCATATGAAATCTTTTCATAATGGTAGCAATACTTACAAACAGTGATCAGGCAGCCATTCTTTCAGACAAAAGGAATTTATAAGCCTACTTTGCAAAACTAAAGTTTAATTTCACTTTTTTTTACAGTTGTAATCGCCAGTTGTGGTATTTCTTAAAACCAATAATGGAACAAGCATTCTCCTTTGTGATAATTCAACATATTAAGCACAAAACCATCAGGAAATTATCTCAATGAATCTGTCAAAATAATGCAATGCACTTTAGCTCATATTCTGCTGATGGATTTAAAACCAGTCTTTAGTAAATGATAATGTTGTTTTGAAGATGTACCTACTTATAATAGACACAGTATGACAAACAACTTCTTTTCAGAGCAGCAATTTATAAGGGCCAGGTGGAAGATGATATAAACTTAATGAAAGTTTGAAAACATAACAGGACTGAAGGCAGTGCATCAATTTCTGAATCTCCAATCAAGAAGGTAATGTCCTTAATAGCTTTTTAGAGCTCTGTCTCTCAGAGCTATAATGTTAAGTTATCCAGCTCATGCAGCTCCAATCTTTTCCAGTCCCACTTTTCTCCCCAGTGTGAGATTATGAAATCCATTTATCTTCAGTCAGTAGAATACTGAAGCTATAGACACAAAATATGCTGCTATCAAGGAAACAAAGTGCAGTGGAAAGCCTTCTGATATATTTATTAACTGTTTAGTGTTTCTTTATTAGAGGAATAATATAAACTCAGTTTCTACAAAATCCCCAAGGATTCACATATAGTTGACTGAAGCATGTTATTACAATGAACATTGTAAAAACAAAGTTTACTTTCACCATGGGAAAAACATGCCCAAGTCTCAACTTTTTATCCAACAAAGAGTGATACAAACCAAATCCTGGTTCTCTGACAACATACTCCACATCCAGCCTAGTGAATTTTGTCACATACATCCTGAGAAATAATCATGAGACATTAATAACCTCAACATTAACTTAGTCCAACTTCTTCCAGAGGCACAAAGTTCTACCCACAAAGACTACCTGAAGCAATGGGGCAGAGATCTTAGGAAGAATTATTTCTGTTATCGCAATGCCAACATCTTCAACCGATAGTAAAATTTTCATCAATATTACCATCGTAATTAAAACTAGCTATGCTGCTTCCTGCTCCTAACACTTCATTTGGTTGCAGAACAAAAACAAATAGTGTGCAACTGGTAGCAAGTAGGTAGAACGAGCAGGAAACAAGGAACATGCTTAAACATCATATTGTGAAATATATGCTAACATTTCATCGAATAATCTAAGAAGCCTGTCTCAAAATAATTAGCATGCAGAAAGAAGTAGCTGAATTCAATGAACACATGTATGCCTGTACACAGTTCAGCCACCCTGCTGAGAACTGTTGCCATTTTCTAAGATTCAAACATTTGAAAACCCAGATGACCAGAATTGTTCAGACACATGGCTGTCAGTTATGCTTCATGAAAAATGGAATCTTTCCCAGAATCTAGCATCAGTTTCAAGTTTTGCTCTCAATTTTTATTCTTACTCTGTCAATTCAACAACTAACAGAAAAAAAAACCCTGAATTTCACATAAGGGTTCCATTTAATTAAGGGTAGACTAAAAACTCCTTAAACTGAAGTCTGAAGTAACCAAGTTACTTTAATTTTAAGCACCCTTGAATATAGTCTGAATATTTATTTGTATTACCACAACACACAACATCTCCAGTTTTAGCCCAAAATGCCTTTGTCCTACCTATCATACAAATGCAAAAAACAGAGTGGACCCGATCACTCTTTACTAACATTCTAACAAATGATATAAATACCAGAAGAAACAAACAAACAATCAGGAAAGACTGTATTTGCAGCTTCTCTATCATCAACATTTCAATTCTTTCAGCAAAGCAGATGAATCCTGAAAAATAATCAGATCACTTTGTAGGTGTGCACTGTCAGAATTTCAGTACTGACTAAATGAATTAGAGATGATAGGCAAGACAGAGCCATGCCTGCCTATCAGTCTTGAAAGTGAAGATATGCAGAGCACTTGATCACTAGACAAGAGTAATCAGTAGAGCGATGCAGAATATGATAGAGGGAAGTTCGAGAAGAAGGGTTACCTTTTTTCTCCTCCACTTTCTCCTTCCCTCTTCCTCTCTTAGTCCTTGGATGAGAAGTAAAAGACAGGAGGTAGAGCACTGAAGGAAAAGAGTAAGCTAGAAGATGGACAGAAATGCAAGGGCAAATCCAGAGAAAAGATGGGACGTCAGACAGGTGGTGGGAAACAGAACTGCTAAGAAACTTCTGTATCTGTGACAAAGCAAGCTATCCAAATAGTGGGGAATACATGAATAAAGAACTCAATTCAAATGCAGAAAATAAAAATCAATCTAATCTTCATGTGTACTGTTTTCTACTACCAGTAGGGCACTCAAGTTCCTCGGAAAGATATAGCTCAGACCTCCATTATCTAGCCTGATCTGTTATCCTGCATAAATCACAGAATCCCAATCTATAAAACAACCACCACATCCAGATCTCAGAGAACATCATAGTTGAAAAACAGAGCTGTTCCTACAGCCTTAGAAGGGTTGCAATGTTCATAGCAGTGTTGCTCCTATCAACAAACGGTATGATCCTCCCTTTGTGTCCACACACTCCCACTCTCTCAAACCCCCAGGTGACTATTAGGCTCATCTTAATCAGAATCAATAATCTTTTGCACCCCATCTTCCCAGGGGAACAGAGGAAGGATGTGGCCAATAGGAAATAGGCTAAATGAAAACAGAAATTTAGACATTCTAACAATTTAAACAAGTATAAAGAATTTAGCGATACAAGACTAAATAAAAGGGAAAGTAAAAAATGACAAAAAATATAATTTTCAGAATACAAAAATCTTGCTATTTAAATCAATTACAATGGAGAACAACTTCGCAAAAACAGCAGCACTGTCTGTGTCCATTCAGGAACTTCTTTTTAAAATATTGGGTTAACACATAGTTTAACTGATGATTTAAAAAAAAAAACTAGGAAAATACAATAGTCCACAGAAATCTGCTGAATCACCCCTCTGCCCATCTTTAAGAGCAATGCAGATGCCTGTTTATTGTAATAAGTATTAAATAACAAAAAAAGTCTAACCCCTTGCATTTAACATTCTAAATAAAAAAAAAAAATAGTGAAACACAATGGTAAGCTTTGAACATTCCTAAAATGCTGAAATGTAAAAATGTCTCTAAGAAAACATTCTTCAGAATGCACTCATAAGACAGACCTTTTTAAGAAATCATAAATGTGTATGTATACATTTTTCACCTACAAAAAGGACTTAAAAACCTAGACTAGAAAGCTGTCCATGTGTTTGCTCTAACATTACTGGAAATGTGAAAAAAAAATTAGGTTAAGTAATCTTCAGTAAACTAAGAAATACACTTTTAACATTTTTGTTTTGCTTTTTGAGTTCTGTGAGACAGGAATCAGCAAGAGACTATTGTTATCAACAATGAGACAATTATGGCAATCCCTAGAGGTGATAACCTTTTCTAAACATCTAGACACCTTCAAGAATCCCTTTCTCATACACACAGGACTTGGGTAATAACAACTGATGCTGCAGTGATGCAGAAATTCAGCATCTGTCTCAAAACTCCTGTGGATGTGATCTTCCTAACCAACATCAGAATTAATACTTATGTGTAAATTTGTGCAGTTACATCCTCAGCTGAATTAAGGAGGCACATAGTGCAGAAACTTAAGTGGAGGGCAGAAAAGCCACAAAGATAGAGTTCATAAAATACTTGGCCAAAGTTCCTTTATTCCTTCTCCCTCAGTCGTGCAAATGTGTAAGTGGATGACTTTATGTGGACAACTGTCTGGAACAGCCGAAAACCCATATCGCAACTAAAGGATCTGGCCAGTAATACTTCAGGGCCCTTACTCTTTTATCATTACTCATTTACCAGTTGTTTCTGATGCATGTACCATTTTCAGTGAAACCAAAACTATTCAACTCTACTTGAAGTCTGTTTCAGTATACTTAATATATCCAATAGTGGAGATTTCCTCAAAAATAAAATTTCTTAGCTGTTTTATTTCAGAGCACTATATAAGTACACGTCAATCCTGAAACTTTTTTTGCTAAAATTAAAAACAAATTGTCATGTCAGCATTTTATCAATTAATGGTTTGAGTTTATTTTTTTAAGTTACCATCTCAGAGTTCTCTACTTAAAATAATTATAAAAGGGAAAATATTCAATTTAAATGATTTATAATTGTGTTAAAATTATTTAAAAATAAAATGTGTTTGTATTATTTTATAGCTTTCCATTTTCCAGAAATTTTTATCTTTGGTTAGGATCAAAATGCCAAGTAAAAATAGAATTAAATGGTAAAAAAAAAAAAAAAAAAGTAAATAAAACTCCCTCTACACATTTCTTCAACTATCCACAGACATACACCAGCAGATCTATATTCCCACATTTTTCTGGGTTACCATGGTTATCTGCTTTCTTTGCTTGTTTGAACCAGAAATTTAAAAAAAAAAATTAATCAGAAAAACACATATTCTGCACATCCTATAATTCCCTTCTTCACGGTAGCTTTAAAGTATCAACATAAAAGGGCAGTATGGTTCACACGCCCTGGACAATGTTAGGGATGTCACGTTATCAGGAGGGTCTATAATCAGAATGACCTACTCTGCTGTATTTTAGAGCCATATGGACAGTGATCAGCACTTACCAGTTAAAATGGTTGAGCAATAATTTTTTAATTCTTGGATGCCTGACAGAGGCCAACAGTGCACAGGCAATGATAAGGCTTTTAATGCATGCAAATTTGCAAGGCATGATGCATTTAATAATCCCTCATCTGAGTAAGTTGTAAAGAAGCTAGCAGGAGGAATAATTAATTTACATTAATAGCTCTCAGTGTGGTTTGCTGTAGTGCCTGAGTTAAAATAATCTGGAGAGCCAGAAGTAAGAGTTCACTCTGCAACAGCTATTTGCATTCTGATTCTCTGAAAACCTGTAAGTGCATAATTAGATATCAAACACTTGGTACATTTAACAGTGAGCAAGATATGCCAACAGCAAACTATAGTAACACAGCAATTTGCCAAACAGTGGCAAAAACTGCTTTTCATAGGCACTGAGTTTACAATTACGGAATCATTTCAGAGTGAGTCCTCATTATTCTGCATGATGGCAATTGATAGATCATTCTCATAAAAGTCTTTTGAGGTAAAAATAGTGATGGAATAATTGTATCACAACGTGATACACCATGTTTAATTGAATGGAGTAATGCAAAGTGACGTTAGCCTTATGAACTTAGTACCCTTTTAATACCACCTTGAAAACTACAGTAAGTAAGAAGAATTCTTACATGAAAACATGGTTAGCATCTACAACAGCTATTATCTTTCAGTTTCAACTGTTCAGTCTCAAAATTTCATTTAGGTCAAATTTAGCTCAACCTTAACACTTAACACTTTGATTACACTTATGTAATCAGGACATATATTTTCTTCTGATAAATGAACACTATGATAAAGCAGCATCTATCTATAGATAGAAGTTCCACAGAAATACTCTCAAATAATTTTAACACATCACCTACTTTTGAGCCAGAATGGCGCTCAACATCATAATTCTATTAATAGAATAACATGTGACCCAAGATATGACTCAATGTGACCATATAAGAACAAAGTTGCAAAGTGGTGCATTTAGTTCAGATCACACAGTTTTAAGCAATATGAGAACTCATTTGCTTATTTTGATTCCTCATGTGACAGGCTATGTTTTGCTTTCCACTATGGAATGAGTTATATATAAGTCATTGTAATAAACACTATTTTCAGAACACAAACATTTTATATCATCTGGTGAACAACTGCAGTAGTCACCAAGTTAAACAGAAACATTCTGTAGTTGCTTTCTAATGAAAACAATACACTTACAATCTGTTCTACATTAATCACAGTTGCAGAGGGCTGAATTACATTTTCCTACCTATAGTAAATATTAACTTAATGGGATATAGAGTTAAAGGGGAATCAGTGGAATGAAAGTAAAAGATGTGAAAAATAGGGTCAGGGTTACATAGGTTGCTCTGAAGGAAAAGTTATTGCAAAGCATCCATACTAGAAGAAAAAGTAATGGTTAGTTAACATCTCCTGATTTGTGTTTTATTTCCTTTGTCTTCTGTAGAGAAATATAAAGTGAAGAAACAGGTGTCAGGAATGCTAACAGTCTTTCCAAACTGATGAATGTTGAGCATGCCTTTTTGGTTACATGGCAAGAATCATCTCAACAGCTGCATTCAGATATATACATGCATGCACACCCAGGAAAATATACAGACTTAATTTAACATAATGATGTACCTTATTATTCTCCCCTTCTTTGGCAGCCACTGTGATTTAGCATGCTTTTCCTACTCCTGAGGGTATGACTAGCAGCAAGGATGTTCAAGGGACAATGAACCAAGCTAATTGATGACCTCAGGGGAAGACAAACAAAATCCTTCTGGGGAGATAAGTTTCAATTTAATCACATTTCCTAACCTGTTCTTAAACAGCGGGACTTTTTTTTTTTACTCCCTATGCTTTTTCAGGTTTTTATTTCATTACTAGTCACCTCTCCATCTTTCAGACACTTCCCACTGCACACGACCTTTTGCAGAAAGGAAGAACAGTAATTCTCACACATTACCATGCTGTGTCTCAAGGTGCAGAAAGATCTCATTATCTGTTCCATACCAGTTTATGAACCCTGATTATTCATGCAATGATATGAGTGGAGCTTCACAAATGTGAGAGATCATGTCACAGACCTTATATTCATCAAGTTTCATTTTATTGTAGCATTTAATTAATTTGTTTTCTTTTACTTTTACAAACTGGGCTTAAACCGCCTCATCTCATGTGAGACTACTACTTCAAGTGGAATATCACATATATTCTAAGGTCTAGAATGTACCAATTCTTTCAAAAAACATCAAATACTTAAGAAATATGAGAACAGTGACCATGGAATGGTTTGGGCTGGAAGGGACCTTCAAAGATCATCTAGTCTGGGCAGGGACATCTTCCACTAGATGAGGTTGCTCTACGCCCAATCCAGCCTGGCGCTTCAAGGTCAGGGTGGGCCGGACACGTGCAGCTTCCCGCGGCTTGAACAGTCCGCGGGGACCACCAGCACCGCCCCCCTCTTGCGAGCCGGCAGCCTGCCGCCCGGTCCTTCCACACACACCGGGCCCTCCAGGCCACAGAAGCCCCCTCCGGGCCCCAGAAGCCCCCTCACGCCTCACACTCCCCACGACAACAGCGGCCACTCGCCTCGTCTTCCCGCCTTTTAAACCGCCCGCGGGACCGCCGGCACCGCCCCGCTGGCGCCCACCCAACTCTCACGAGACCTGCCACAGGCAGCGGCGCGGGAGTCCCTGGCGCTCCTCAGGGCAGATGGCAGCTGGTGGTGGTGGCGGCGGCTTCCCCATCCAACTACTGTACTGCCACTTATGCTCTGAAATTTTATCCTGAAGGATAAGTATCACATTCATGTCATTAGGATATTTCTTTACACGTTTAAGGTTTAGTATTGCATACATATAAAACATAGGTGGATGAACTGATACGTATTTATTTTAGGCCCAGTAGAACAGTATGTCACACATCAAAGCTGCAGAGTTTGGTGCACACCACAGATTTTTGATACAGGATCTACAAGAACATATTTCTTTCTAATTTTTTATTCCACAGTTGAGTAGCAAAGTCAGTCTATTCCTCCAGTATTTCTAGAAAACCTCTGAAGAAGCACTATGCTTCTGTCAGTGTCAATGGAGCCAGCTTTATCAAAGAGGAACTACAGAATAGTGTAACATCATAGTTTCTTCACAGATCTTTCTCAAACCTAGAGTAAAACATTCCTGGGAGAGGCACACAGAGACTGTTCAGTCCTTGTCGTCTCTGAGAAAGATGATACACCTGTACCTAAAATGAACAGGGAGCTGCATTCCAGCAGCACCTATGGCTTAGTGGCAGCAAGAGAAAGAAACACTTTGAAGGGGCGGAGGGACATTAGCCTTCATCTGCTAGTAGGTCCTTTTTTTTTTTTTTTTTTTCATGAAGGAAAATGCACCAGTCACAAAGCTCTGAAGGCATACACTGAATCCTGAGCAGGAAATTCGTGGACCACACACAATGCCCATCTGCTTGTAATGAAGTAGGTGAACTATCACCAATCCAGGAAAAAGAGGATTAAGAAAAACTGTTTCTCTTCTACAAGGATAATAAACTTCATGTTATTACTAAGTCTTTTTGAGAAGCAGAAGCCTTCCTCGCACAGCTGTAAAACACCTCACAATCACAGGCCCCCATATGGGACCATAACCACCTTAATACCTCCTGTAGGTGCAATAGGGCTGGACGAACCAATCCAGGAGACATCTGGTATGAGTCAAAAACATCTTAATGTCCTGGTTTCAGCTGGGACAGAGTTAATTTTCTTCTTCATAGCCAGCACAGTGCTCTGTTTTGGATTTAGTGCAAGAATAATGTTGATAACACACTGATGTTTCAGTTGTTACTAAGTAGTGCTTATCCTAAATTAAGGATTTTTCAGTTTCCTGTGCTCTGCCAGCAAGCAGGTGCACAAGAAGCTGGGAGGGAGCACGGCCAGGACAGCTGACCCAAACTAGCCAGAGATATTCCATACCATAGGATGTCATGCTCAGTATATAAACTGGGGGGAGCTGGCCAGGAGGGGTGGATGACTGCTCAGGCATCAGTCAGCAGGTGGTGAGCAATGGCATTGTGCATCACTTGGGTTTTTTTCTTGGGTTTCATTTCTCGGTCTCTTTTTTGTTATATTCCTTTTCATTACTATTATTATTTTTTTATTATTATTATATTTTTAGTTATTGAACCCATCTTATCTCAACCCACAAGTTTACTTTTTTTCGGTTCTCTTCCCCATCCCACTGGGAGGGGGGAGTGAGCAAGCAGCTACATGGTTCTTACTTACTGGCTGGAGTTAAACCACAACACTTAACATAGGTGACAATAAGTCAACTAGAGGATATGGTCTGTTGGACTCGGTACAAGCAAAAATAAAAACTAGTAACAGCTTTGAAGGTTGCAGGCAGCCTTAGCTGAAGTAGTGCTGAGATTATGGAGTTCAACATCATCAGAGAAGGAAGACAAATAGTAGAATTTTGAGGGGCAGGGGCAACCTAGAGAGTACCAAACGTGACTACAGTGCTCTGTAGCTAGAGAAATCACAAGAAAAGATGGAGAAAGCACTGAAGGATACCTGTCTGTGAACACACACATTTATATTCCTAGGAAACAGACTGAATGAAATAAACTATAAGCTTGCTATAAACTCCCACTTTCAGAAAAGTCTAATTAATAAAGCTAACACAAACAGGGCTTATTGCATTACATTAATACTAATTTCAGTTAGCATTCTTAAAAGCCATTCTTAAAGGCTTTATGAATTTTTGTATCATACTAGAAAGGCTTAATGTAAAAGAAGTTCTTACTGATTCCGTTCCATTTACTCCATAAAGAATACTGGTATTACTGTAGATGACACTGTTTGGGCATTGAGCTGTTATACATAGCCAGAGAAGGAGGATCTATACCAGCTAAAAGTCAGAGAGGAATACTGCTCACTACAGTTAGTGGGGTAACGTACAGAAAGAATCACCAATCACACCTATGAATTGATGAGTGGGGGTATCAGTATAACTCATATTTACAAAATAAAAATTTGCATAATTTTATTTTTATTCCCGTCTAACATGAAAGTTTTTTGGCACATGGGTCAAGTTTAGATTCATAAAATTTAAGATAAAGCTGTATACTTCATAAACCTACTAACTCAGCCTTATGCATGACAAAGAACTTCAGAGTTTTGCCACATACTATGCAGAAGGCATCCGTTTTTAAATGTCAAATAACAGAGAGTGTATTGCATCCTTAATTAAGTTGTTCAAAAGCTAAGCTACTCTCACTCTTATAATATCTGAACTTAAGTTTTACTCGGGGATCTTGTTCCCCCTTTTTCTTCTGAATTAGAAGTGATGTCCTTACAGTGCTATTAGAAGACCGTCATCAATTCATCTCAGGCATACACCAGCTAAATAGACTTACTTTAAGTTCCTTACTTCTACTCATGTTTTTGCAGGCCTTGACTAATTCTTTTTGCTCTTTTCTGCATAGATTTCAGCATGGTCACATTTCTCCTAAAAAGGATTTGCCATTATTAGTAACCATCTCTCTAACGCAAGTTACACATACAGTTCTAAAAAGTAACTTACTTTCCTTGCAGACTGATAAATTACTGTATATGACAACAAAAGTTTTGTAAGGATTCATTTAGAAATACAATGAGAAATCAAAGAAAGATAATTAGAGTCAAATGCCTTGTGGTATGATAAAAGAAACAAGAAACTTAAATCAACATTTCAAGTTGGTTTTGCAACACATCCAAAGTATGGAACAGTACTAAATGCCAGACCCTACTGGCATTTTAGAATGGAATAACTAGTTGTAAGGAGATTCTGTAGAAGACCAAAAAAATTGCAACTCCATGGTCCATGATGGCCAAGAAACTATAATTACTCTGTAGTGTTCACCTCACCATTAAATATTAAATGCAAAAATAAGAATGCGAACTGTATTTGTAGCAAGAGACTAAACAAAAGAAGTAGAAATATATCCTAATCATTGGGTTTCCCTTTACCATACAAACTACTAAACCCATAACTAGTTCTACAAATCCAGCACTAGACATTTCACTGAAATGAATCACATGCTTATATGCAGATAAAACAGCACCATCATCCTACCTCTAGTTACCTCGAAAGGAACTCTCCTCTCAGGCAAGACTAAGAAAGTTAAGCTTATATAAATAGCACTCAAGCAAAATCATATCTTTCACTGTGAGAAAGCTGGAGATAGCATTCTCAGAGGGATGTCGCAGATAACTGAATTTATTCCCTGCCTCACTGTGCTGCAGCTTGAAATTAGCACCTGAAGGCCTAACATAAAATATAGTAACAATTATTGTCAAAGACTAATCCTTAATCCTTCAGGCTTATTCATGCCACAGAACAGTGTTGTTGTCCAAAGTTTTTGCACCGGGAGACAAACTGCAGAGATGAATTTGAAGCCCTGCAGATGGTTTGGGAAGGAATGGAGGAAACACTTCGGGTTTCTCATATTCAGCCAGGGAATAAAGTAACATTTGTAGATGAGCCCAAAGTATGTGACTATACCAATTTACCAGCATTAGGGGAAATAGATGCTATACCATTGCAATAGAATAGCAAGTTGGGAAGCAGCTGACAGAAAGAAAAGCTTGGGGTTTTTTATTTTGTTTTTTTAACATAGGTTAACATATGGTAACCAAGTACCATGACTGTAAAGAGAATTTCACAGAAAAGTTGCTCTTAGATAAGTTATAAAACTTATGTAAATTTTTTGCATGATGCTTGAAACCAAACTCTAAACCTAATTTGGCTTCCTAAGTAGGAAAGTACAATCTAGACAAAAATTGCAAAACCCAGAATATTCCATCCCTCTACCTCTGCAAATCAATGGCACTGAATGCATTTCAGTAATTCTGAAAAACCTGGATGAAACTGCCCCTGCTCCTTATAGTGACTCTTACCAGCTCAGATGAGTCAACTCATCTTGAAGCACTGCCTATTTAAATTTATCTCTCTATTCAAATGCCATCAAATTTATGGCAACATTCCACTGCAGGTTCAGTCACGGAAAAGTCACATTAGACAAACAGTTGCCAGAGTCACCTCAGGATCTGACCCAGAGCCCACCAAGGGCAGTCACTGATTTCCAAAGGCTTCAGATTTGATTTACACAAAGAAACTTAAGTGTATAGAGTATTATGCTAGGTAATCTTAAGGAAAGGTTAAAGAAAGATACATCCATCTCTACTGTTGAATAAAATAAACCAGGGGTAAAAATATATCAGAAGAAGTAACTTTAGTAGACATTTGTTAGGCCCTCTTTCTGTCATGATCCAAACCCAAGTAAATTACAAAGGCAATTATTTTCAAACATGTATTCTTTATCTTTTGATCCTATTAACAGGAAAAACCTATTTCTTGGTTTTGTGCATTTCTAAAATACATGTTATAGTCTTAAATTTCAATTTGTATCTTTACAATGGTTATATATATATATAGCTTATGTGACTTTGCTGTAAAACTGTATTTCTTCAAAGTACGTAGTAAAATTATTACTAGGAATCATTACAATTTTTTTTGCTTCTGGCAAAAATACTCTTTTTTAACACTGAAATCCGTATTTTCTGATTAAAACACTACTTTCATCACAAATTTTTGTAACCAAATTCATTTCCAGTTTATATTGGCTAAAAAATTTGGCTACCTCATTTGATTATAGTGTATTAGCACACAACTTTGGTTTCACTCAGAAATTCTTCTTGAGAAAAATAATGGGTCATTTTTCAGACAAGCACAACAGAATCAGCTAAGATTAAAAACTGAAATGGAAGATATACCCTTCTTCTCCATCTTTTGAAGTGTTCTCAAAAGCTTTCCTGTCTCATTGATAATACACTTAAAGTTTTTCATCTCAGCCTGATTGCTTTGTTCACACTGCTTCAGAGATTAGCCTGAAAAAAGATGTTTTAGCCATACTGTTCAGCAAATGCCAAGAGCTCATCTTCATAACATCAGTGCTATGTGATTACTTCCTTACATCGTATTTCCACAAGTAGAGGATTATACAGCCTACTGTAAAATCCACTTATTTCACTATTACCAAAGGGAATTTTATTGTCATAAGAACCTACATGCATTTTTATCATTTGAGTTTACTAAAAAACAGTTGGAAAGAAAAAATGTCCATATTACATTCTCACAGCAGATGTAATTAATCATAAATCTCAGGGCAGATGGAACTGCTGTACAGGCTTGGAAGTCTCTGCGATACTTTGAAAACCATTGCATTTGCTGTTTTGCGATACTGCAAAACAAACAAAAAATGCTTGGTATTCAAGTTCAATTTTCATGTTTATGTTTATACATCAATGTTTTCTGTTTTTCTTATTATTTGGCTTAAAGGATAGGTTTGACTAGGATTAAGACAACTGTGTTTTGAGCATTGCCAATTGCCTTCAGTTTAAAGTACTTAGACTTGGTCTGCTATTGTACTGGTAGTCCACCATGAATACTAGGTTAGCTGGCTGTCACCATTCCTCTTGTTCTAATTTTTTCTATTAATATTTCTCTATCTGCCTGCACATACCAACACAGCATTTACTTCTAGTTTAATTGCTGTGATGACCAGTCTTATTTCTGTTGCGAATTGAATGGCCGAGGTTTGGGCGGGGGCATTGACGCTGGAATAAATAATGCCCTGAACAGAATCATATTTTGCAATGAGCTGTATCTTTTATAAATGTAATGCTGCATTGTTATGATTCTGAAATAAAGAAGAACCTTGTGCAGTCAGGTAAGCTTCTGCAAACTGTGTGGGTTTTTTTGGTCTTCAACCCATATCATCCACAAGTCCCTTTTAATAATGGAACATCAGGTTCAGATCATGATACTTTTAAAGACACGTAAAAGTGTCTCACTATTGTAAAACTTGAACTGACCAAAAGCAGAAGATATTTTTCATCATCTTCAGGACTTGTCCAGCAACTTTGTTTTTGCAAAGTTCTTAAACAACGGGAAAAGACTACACAAACCCAGAGGAGATAGAAGTCTAAAGAGAACCTCAGAGTTTAAACCTGCCTAATAATACATCCTTGGGCATTTATACTGCAGCTGCCTGGAAACACTGTATATTGGTCCTCACTGGACACCATATCAGTAACACCTTCCTAGCTACATATCGCAGCTAAGTTCAGAATGCTAACTTACTGTAGAGGAAGCCCACATTCATTGCTTTCTACATTCTGTCTGAAGCTGTTCCTTATTTCACAAGCACAATACTATCTATGCAGTGTTTAATCACTCCTCTCCCTCCAATCATTTAACTTTAAAGAATATTCAGAGTATTTCCATTCACATGCAAAATCATTTCCTTTGATTTGAAAATAAAATAAAAATAAAGCCACCAGATTGTAAAACCAACCAGGGCCTGAAACCCTGGCAGTTTCTCTTTATATATTTTAGTAATGTATTCATTGATTAAAGTATCTCATGCTCAATTCTGTGCAATCAGCAGAATTACTATTACTCATAGCATCACTCATTCTGAATCACAAAATGCTAAAGCTATGAAAAGATTAAATTTGTATTGGCTTTTAAGCATTAATACTAAAATAAACACTTCAGCAATAAACATTTCAGCTAAGTGGCACTGCAATCTTTTCCATAATCTGAGGAAAAGTAAATGCTCATGAACTGTTTTCGGGGATTTTTTCCATATATTAAAAAAGTTAGAATTGCAGACATTTCTGTTCATCTGCTTTTACATTAAAACTGACAGTCACGGCAATTTTTCTCAAAGTTTAAGTCTCTCGATTCCATTCCAGTGATAGATGTCAGCACTTTTAACTTACCCTTAAAGTGAGTTTATAAAGCTCTACAAAAATCTGGAAGTTCTAAGCACACTCCTATTTTTACTTTTTGCTTGCCTGCCAGTAAGAAAAATCTTCACAAGTTACTTGAGTGAGGACTTGCAAATTTTATAATAAAGCATTTGTTCAATATCTTAAAACAGAGCATTTTAAGAATTTGAAATTTTACAGCCAAATATACCCTAAAGGATTTTTAAAATAAACCTCTAGAAATAGCCTCAAGTAATCTAAGTTATTTAAGTCCCTTTTGATATTAAACTATCTGGTCATTTCTGAACAGCCTGGTACCTGCAAAATCTCATGAACTTGAGAGCTATGCTGGAAATACAAATCTGTAACAAAAACTGTGTTTTGAGCAGTGCTTCATCTATATCAAAATCATCAACTGACCACTTGGTTATGGAAACTTCCCTCTGTGTAGGTGGATGCATATTTCTGCTAAACCATCCACCACAGTCCCTGTGTTGTAGGTGTCCCAATCCATACTGCACAGCCATTTGGTTTCATGCAAATAGAATTTTTGCTGTTCACATCAATAGTATTAGAATTAAATCCTTAAGATAAGAAATTACTGTAAGACTTTAGTGAAGCTCTGTAAACACAACAAGAAACCTTATTCTTTCCTTTTCCCTGATATGGAAATGCAAAAAGAGAATACTCTCTTATAGTAGTATATTTCTCTAGGTTATTTTCCAAATGTTCCCAGAATTCAATTCTTGATTCTAATCTAACCTTATTATTTCAACTCCCAACAATTCTTAAATAACATGTTTACAAGATGGAGTGCATACATTGTTTCTAATTATTTTACAATTACCTAGTTTGAAGTTAATTACATCCTTGGTCAGGACAACACAGTTCGCTACCACTAATTTACCTCAATTATTCAAATGGATTTAATTGATTTTTAATGCATTACTCAAACGCAAATATAGATCAAGCCTGATGCTCTCCTTTTGCAAAGGAAACCCTTAGACTGCTTACAACTTGCATAACTGAAGACTTTTATTAAAAATAATGACAACAAATTTTAAATGGGCTTGCTATTAATAAAATGACCTTTTTTCAACATTTCAGGCTCAAAGCCCAATCTTACTAATAGCCGAGTACTTCTCGGCAAAGCTTGCTAACAGTGTCAGAGTACCATCTTTGCTTCCTAGTCGTTTTCAGCTTTTTCAATTTATGGAAGATAATAAATTTTCCAGTGGAGAGGGAGTCCTTGTATAGCAGATATAAGCATCCTGAGCACAAGTATGGTTTGCATGGATTTTATTGTACATGCCTTACAGCAGCCTAAAGACCAGATTGAAAACCATTCCCCAGAAATTCAACAGCATGCAACTTTGATTTCTAACTCTCTGGGGAAAAAAGCAATACTCAAGTGGAGCCCAACCCCAATGTCCAGCTCTGTTGATGACTCAGACAAACCCCATTAAATTAGTTTTGTTTTATTATGCCAAAATTCTCATTTGCAAAGCAACAATAATTTATGAAGCAGAGAGACCCTGTGATGAACAGCAATGAAAAAGAGGCAAGTGCTACTATTTATGAATTAGCTATGGCAACAGATCCTTAAAAACAAGATTTTAAAAAATCTAAAGCTTACTCTAGAAACAGTATTCCATTCACCAGGATTTGCATTAGCACTTTGATAACAAGTCCATCAAACTCTGCATTTCTTTAGAGGGAACAGAGTACAGCTTGTCTCCACAGTCTACTATAATTACGACCAAACTGCATTGGAAACTTGGCAATTTTGAATTTCATAACACCCATGACTGACATTCCTAATTAATACTATTGTTTTTCTCCTCTGGCTGAATTTCATGAATGCCAACCTGCATAGCATACACTAAAAACAGGCATTAAAGAAAATAACATCAATGTTAATCTCTAGCACAAATATATTAAATACCGTAGTAAAGTGTACAGAAAAGGAAAGCATTCCTATAAATAATGTATCATTGCCGTCTGATAATCTTTATCCTCCTACGCTAATAAGATGATAATCTTTCTCCTCCTGTGTCCTTGCCTTTGAATTTCAGTGCTGCGGTGGCTAAAGTGCATTACCAGCTCTCCTTGTCATCTTGCTTTGAAATTTGTAAATGAAAGAACCTTCCAAAAGAAGAAAGCAAAATTGGCCTAATGAAGATACAATGCAGAATGCTGTGCTGCATTAGTCCCCGATTAATCTTGATAGCAATTTTTTCTTTTCCTTTTTGTCATTTTAGTATAGATCTAAGGCCAGGAAAATTCATAAAGTTATGTATTTGGTTTATGTTGGTTCACTCAGGGCACATCTTTAA
The DNA here is from genome assembly GCF_947461875.1 of Haliaeetus albicilla. Lineage (NCBI taxonomy): Eukaryota > Metazoa > Chordata > Aves > Accipitriformes > Accipitridae > Haliaeetus > Haliaeetus albicilla. Next base: position 10,484,451 of record NC_091504.1, on the reverse strand, counting down.
TCTACAGTAGAGATCACAGATCTCCAGGGTATCCCAAACTACCTCCAGAAGCAGAATCAGCATAATCAAAAGCAACATCAACACCAAGCTGACATCTCTCCACACTTCATTTATGAGCAGAGCTGGTATTTATTTCTGCATAGTGCTGTACTGAAGAACGTCCATAAGAATATTAATTGTTACTGTTTTCATGGCCAGAGATTTTGCGGCAAGATATAAAAATATTTAATTCATTAAAAATTCATTTCATTTGAGAAAACCTAAACATGTATTTTTACCTTTCAGTTTGAAATAGTGTTTTTGATGCAAATGGGGAAAAAATTACAGAAAGGAAGGGAAGTAGGAAGGGTAATGTGAAAAGCAAATGGATTATTAGATGTGATCTGAAAACTATTTTATTTATAAAGATTATACTGATTTGGCCTCAGAAACAGGCCAAAAAGCATTACATTTAAGCTGAACCCAAAGCATCCTACAAACCCGTGATATCTTAGTTTGCCCATCCCCAAGGCTGGATAAAACAGAATCAATTTGCTGAGATTCGGATGTAGAAAACAATCTTAACTTGATGTGGCCAAGATCAGTCGGGAATCAGCAAAAGCTAGGTATAATTTCCCATACAGACTTCCAGCAGCCCAGATACTAACACCTCTAAGTTTTAGATCCAAAATTTAGAATATTTGTTTTAATAGATTTAAACTGAAATAAAATGAAAAACAATCTTTCAGTGACTGTACCATACATATGCTCTGTATTAATCAAAAATACTTGAAGTAGAATACTCTACATAAAAATTACATTGACAGCCACTGACAACATACAGAAACATGTAGAGGATATGCTTAACCCCATGCATTTCTTTCCTAAACTAGACAGTTCTTCAATGCTAGATCCATAGTCACAGATCTCCCAGGAAAAGAAATTTGATAAAACTTTTAGGTCTGTCTCTCTGAACTCACAATCTAGAGAGTTAAATAAATTTCTAGCTACAGTGAACTGGAAAGAACTGTAAATCATTTAAATAGAGAGTTAGAGACATTAGTATAAATGTTAGGTGATGGAAGCGTGTATGGAAATCTCAGTGTCTTCTGTTTCTAACTGTAGACTCAGATTTCTTACTTCCATGATGTTGTGAAATAGACAACCAACAATGAGAATGAGAACCAACAAAACCAAAAATAGAACAGCATGGATTGGAAATGACATTCGGAAATAAATGCACCTGTTGGAGTCAGTTCTGCAGTACTATTCAATGAAACTCATGTATGTATGATTGATTGCAAAATCTGTTCTTTTGTAGATTGGGCAGAATTTTTTTTTTTCCTAGCCTATGAAAATGTTAAAGATATCAAAATGTGTTTGCCTACTGAATCTCAGTAAAAAGTCAAAATTTTCACTGCACTGAATTTGTCAGTTTAAGTCAATCAGTATGCTTTGTTAAATAGTTTTGATATGCTTTTGACTTGTATTTCACTTTTTCTTTTTTTAAATGTATATCTAAATTGAACTGAAATTTCAAAATAGAGTAATTAAATCAACTTGAGGAAAGGTGCCAGTTTGAAAATATATAGAATAGAGTGGATGCTTTCACAACTTCAAAACTTTTCTTTAATATGTTCCAAGTTGAGAGCATTATCGTAGCAAGTTCTTTATTGTTTATGGGTGCAAATTCTAGAAGTTGTTATTTTTGTTAAAATGGCTTTACAAAAATTTCTAAACATTCCTTTTTGCTTCACTTGCAAGTCATATAAGGAAGTAGAAAAGTGCCATGTACACTTAATCCTGGTAACTGCTTTATCCACAACCTTGCAAATATCAAGCAGAGCACCCATCTACAGATTTTGTTTTGAACATTTTCCTTTTATCACAAGGTCATTCAGTCAGTACAACATTCAAAGACCAAAGACCAAAAGCCTGTGCATGTCAGAAGTCCTTTTTTTTTTTGTCTGCAATGTCATCGTCATCAAAGTCTGCAAAGAGCTTGGAAGAGGCTATAGTCCCCTGGTAGCCCTGTGTTTTGCGGTGTGTGGTTTGAGAAATGCTTTTATCAGGAGAAGTGTCACAAAAATTTCTTTATGAACCCCATAAAGTTCTGTGCTTTGGTATCAATACAGTCCTAGAAACATCGGCACTGCTTGAATATTTCTGTTGTAAAACTTTGACAGGCTTGCGCATGTGGCAGTTCTAATGATCTTTGTCTTATCCTTTTCACCTCATGATACTTTTTACCCTTATACTTCTCTCTTGATATTGCCACATCCACAGTCCCTTTTCTGCAAATCCCGCTGAAAAACTCAGTGCAGATGACAGCAGCCTCTCTCTTTTCTTATTCTTTTGGATGTGCTATGGGAGATGCATTTCTACATGGCAGAGACAGACTGTCCCTTAAGACCTCTTTGGTGACTAGATCACAACAAGAATGACAGACGTGACACTAGGGACAAAAACATATATTTTTGTTGGGTTCTGGAGAAAATATTTATAATTCAAAAGTATTCTTTTTTGATTTGGTTGTGAGACAGAGACCAGACACTGTGCCCCAGGATTTATTGGCTAAAGGACTTCAAGACAGTGAAATACCAAATTAAAAAAAAGTTAATTTAAAGCATAATACCAGTAATGAAACAAACCATTAACAACAATAATAATAAACCATCACTGTTTCAGCATCTGTTCCTTTTGCCCTTTCTGCTTTTCTCTGGTTTCCTCCTGTTTTCATTTTCTGCTTGCCTCTAATGGTTCTTTATAACATTATTCCTTTCACTTATTCCAGCAGGATTTTTAATGTATTTATCCAAAGGTACATGAAGTATAGACTTTTTGTTACCTTTTGTCCTTTATTGTCTTTTAACAAAATGGACTCTAACTGTATATATGAAAAATACTTGTAGTTGAATGCACAATGTTTTCAGCATTGGGTTGGGAAATGTCCTTAGCCAACACATGCAATATGATTACAACGTGTCCTGGATGCCTAGGGAAAAGTGGCAAAACTAAGGGAAAGGATATAATGTGGAAGGATGTGAAATTCTAACCTAGGCAAGCATTTTACAGGAGAAAAGAGATTCAGTAAAATAAGGAATTATACTGGGAACACAGCAATTCTTCAGGAGAGTATTTCACTGTTAGATGAAAAGTAGTAAGAAGAATAAGAGAAGGCTACAATTTTCAGAGAAAACTATTGTTTCTCAATCTTACAGTGCTAGTTGTATAGAGACATGATGTTGGAAATTCACAGGCCACTGAGATTCTTACCATGATAAGGAGGCTGGTTGGATGAGACTGGACTACAGGTAAACCTGTTCTAACTCCAGGGACAAGACATACCATTAAATGGAGAAGGCAGGAAGTTTTTCACTTAAATAATGTAAGTATCTCCACCAGATAAACTGATATTGGTGAAAAAAACACAGAAGAAAAACAATAGGATAAAAGGGAATACCTCTTTTTCACAGATCCATGAGAAATAAAAGGAACTAGCAAGGGAGAAGGAATATATGGACCTGCAGGAAATTACCAAGACACAGCCCTAAATCGGAAAAGATAGCACTACCAGGTAACACAAAAGGATTCCAGTAAAGATCAGTGCATATCTGAGCTTATTCTTAAACTTTCTTGCTTCATGGAAGAAAGCGAGTATAAAATCATGCTTATTTCCAATTAGAAATCAGGATTTAGAAGGCCAAATCTTTTGCTCAGTTAACAGATATAAATCTGTAGTTAATCTGACTGCTAGATAGATATTTTAAAAGAAAACTTCCCAAAACAGTAATCATGACACAGTAACTAGCACATTTTCTCAGGGACACTGAAAACAACCTTAGAAATGACCAGCAGAAAGCAACAAAGCATGAAAAACATGACCCTCCAGATGAACATTGCCCTAACTCAAAGTCTCATTTGTAAGCTAAAAATGTACCATACAGGGGTTTTTATACAGACTAACATTTAAAATGCTAATACAAATGGCATGCAGAGAAAGATGTGCTTTTAATACACAATAGCATTCTAGAAATAGAGAAATTACTTACAGTTCTTTCGGTAGGTATATGTTGAACCTGACATACGTGTTAAAACCAGTAGCTGTTGCACAAAGTCATGTTCAGGGTGCAGCTTTGCTCAGCTTTAACTAAATCTTCCAATTTCTTACCTACGTTACTTCACTCATTTGCAGATCTTGTATTAAACTGCTTCTTCCATTTCAGAATGCTAGTTGCAATTCTGTTTTCATTTGCCTGTGCTTCAGGTGCAGCAATACATATGATCAGCTTGGTATCTCTCCTACTGTAGATTACTACTCTGTATCATCATCTTTGTAGATATACCCTGTTCATCTCAGGCTCATCACCCTTGCTGGCACTGTTTATATCTCAAGAGAAAATTTGTTACAATTTACAGATCCTTGCTTTATCATTTTAGCTTCAAATAGTTGTTTTGAGCATATTCTCTGCATTATGTATATAAAAAGTAACGAGCCATATTAAAAAACATATGTTAGTTCTGAATACAGGAAATACAGTGAACTTGAATACAAGTTCACTCCACAGTCTGACAGAAAAAAGAGAGAAAAAAATCAAAATACTATGAAAATTACTTAATGACACAAAAAATACTTGTAAAATCCTAAACAATAACTACATAATCATGTAAGTATATGTAACCATGCACTTCAGGACAAATACACCTCAGACATGGAAGCTATTATTTCATTTTTATTTTAGATCCGACATTCTTATGCAAGTGTCAGTTATGATAATACAGGCTGCTGGTCAGGTCTGAACTGTCATCACATTCAACAGTGTTTGCTTCAGAAGGCTCCATTGTGTGATATGACAGTTAAACACTTTCTGCTCTCATAACAACTGCACTTTGGGGAAGAATTGGGCTTTTAAGAATTATCCATTTAACATACCCCTTTGAAAGTACCTGTTTCTAAAAAACCTAGAGAGAAGCAATTGTGTTGATAGGGATCATTTCTTCTATGTTCAACACTATTGAAATCTGTGCTGCCATGGGAATTAAAGTTCTTCATGGCTAAGCACAAGGGCGGTAGTAGCATGGGTGTCTCTATTCATGACAAGAGACTGTTCAGTGGCTTGACTACCTCAAGAGCCAGAACGAAATGCATTCAAGAACTCAGTACCACAAACTGGGAGACAAATTAGCTATAGCTCCTAATTCCCACTTGGAAAAAATAAAACTATAGGAAACCCCTAATTAAGATTCTTCCCCTAATTGAATAAGTTCATCATCAAATGAATTAAGAAGGACCACAATCATTAGTAAGTACATATCACAACCTCTATCATGTGGTTGCAAGTGACTCACTTCAACACATTCCACTCCACAAAGACTATAGAGAGGCTTCAGCCAACTGCCTGAGCTGATGCACTGCTGTTATCCAGCACTTCAAAAGAGCACCATATTTAATTTTCACCTACAGACATTAAAACAAGCTTTTAAAATGGAATTTGAGGCATCACTACCAGAAATTAGGCCAGGTATATCAAGGGATCTAAATGCAGGTCTGTTCCCTCTCAGGAGCCAAGTATGAAAATTTTACCCTTTACTTTTCTTCACATCTTTCATAGTACATCATAAAAATAGACCATAAAATGGTAGAAGTGCTTTAAAAGTAAAGACCAAAATGTGTCCTCTCTTGCTCATGCATTGCCCAATAATCACAAATGGTTGTTATTCTATTCATTTTATTGATGGGATCATGCCCAGTTCAGGAAAACATTGCAAATAATTACAACTCTTAATTCATCGCCCCACCCATCCTCATCTTTTATCAGCCTCTTCTATGGTTTGGTTTTATTTTTTCCTCCTGACTGCCAGCTGCTGGTACAGATGTCACTTCCTGCCAGATGTTTTCATAAAAATCTCAATTAGTATCTACCCACAGATGAGACAGCTATAGAGGTGACTGTACAAATCCACACTTTGGAAGTACAAGAGGCTAAATGAGATTCTGTTGCTCCCTACACATCAGTTTATCCAATGATAATTTCTTGCAGGTGAAGATTTCATCTGCATTATTCTTTCTAACTAAAATAAAATAAGCCAAACAACTACCTTTAAAAACAGAAAACGTGTAATAACATATTAAAGAGGAATATGGAACTCAACCCTACAGCAGAGAGAGGTCCTTTAAGGAGAATGGGGGGTTGTGGTCAGTCCATAACAACTCCTCTCTGCCACTCCTTGTTTCTCACACTTTTCCCTGCTCCAGTGTGGGTCCTTCCACAGGCTACAGTCCTTTAGGACAAACCTCCTCCAGCATGGGCTCCTCTTCACGAGGAGCCATTCCTGTCATGAAGAGCTGCTTTATCATGGGCTCTCCAGGGGCTGCAGTTTTCTTCAGGTAATATCCACCTGCTCTGGAATGAGGTCCTCCAAGGACTCCCATGTGGATACCATGGTTTCCCCATGCATCAGAGGAATCTTGGCTCTGATGCCTGCAGCACCTCCTTCCCTCCTCCTGCTCTCCCCTGGGTGCTCACAGGGCAGGTTCTCACACAGTTTTCCCCCTCACTCCTCATTGCCTGGGCAGAGTTTTGCCCCTTCTTAAGTAAGGAACCAACTAGAACCATCTGTGTCTGGCACGGGGCAGCCCGGCATCTCCTCACAGAGGCCTCCCCTCAGCTCCCCTGCTACCAACACTTTACCACGGACACCCACTTCAGAGCCCACTCATCCTGCAAGGCTGCTTCTTTCAGTTGTGTGCCCAGTCACAATAATGATATAAACCACCCCAAGAATAAAGACTTTTGCTTTGAGGTTTTAGGGAAAGTAGTATAACTGAAATTAAATAAGAGATGAAAGGTGAATACAAAATCTACACACAAAATATTGTATTGTGCAATAACATATTGTGCTTAGGTTCTGATTTTGCTCCATATTTTAAGCTGTCATCACTCCTTAAACTTCTACGCTAGCGTAAGACGCTATGAGACCAACTAAGCCTTGTATCATTACAATAATAGCTTTAATAACGGAATGAGGTTTAAAGCATTACCTTTCTCAGCATCTGAAAATACAGAGATAATTAAGCCTGATTTTCTTCAAAGCTTTCCACCCTCCAAATAAGGGCTAATGAATTCAGCACTGAAGATTTAACAGATGCCTTTACATTAGGAGGCCACGCTGTACAGGCACAAACAGCACCTGCAAGCATTTTCCTCAAGAATGCTAAAAAAGGCTTCAAAACTGCTCCCTACAGCAACAGCTGCCTTGCTAAATAAATAAATAAATGGTATTGACTAATATTCATAGCTTGCCCAGGCCCTGGCCTCAACCCCAGCGCTGGAGTGTCTGTATCTATCACAAGTATTGATTTGTTCTCGTTACACACACATGGTTCCCAATTTTGGGCTTCAACTTAGACTGCTTGATGCAGGTTGGTAGGATTGTTTTTATCCCTTTGCTTGAGAGTCTGCAAGTAAACCTTTATAGAACAGACTCAAAGCTGCTGTTCTGTTGAGGAATATAATGCTCTTCCCAGATCACCGCAGTGAGCACACAGTCCGAGAGGTCACGTTACTTTCTCGGTATCGCAGAGGAAGTCTGAGAAAGAGTCAGAAACTGTATCACATCTCAGGCCAGCCCTTAATCCATGAGACTGCCCTACTTTTTCAAAGTGAATATGTGAGCTCCTTTTTCTACAATGCAAGACTTAAGTTTTTCACCCCACTGTTCTCCTCTTTGAGTTGACAGATGTTCCACAAAATACAACTCAGATTCAACTCACAGAATGGGATGAGTTAAGAGCGAAGGATCTCAGAGTAAGATCCCCTCACTGCTGCATAGGAGATAAAAACCAGAAATTGCCTACGTCAGTTCACAGACCCACAGTAACAGCTAACTCAGCAATAAAGAAACTTTTAAGCTATCCTACAAATTCAGAACAGAGTCTCTGTGAGTGGTTCAGTTGCCATTGGTGCTCACCTCTATTTTACCTGAATCCAAAGCATTTCCTTTTCTGCCTAGAAGATGATCTTCAATATCCAAGGGCTCTTATTATCTTGTCTCTTACTGTTTTATCCCAGGGAAGGCAATTTCTCAGCATTTGTTTCTTCCTCTTAAGCAAGCAAATGAACTAGTGAGAACTCACAGAGAAACAGCTGTTAAAAATTGGTGCTGACACTCACAAACTATTTTGTTACCCATGACAGCAACACAAGGAAGTGTCTCCTTAACATCTGCTGAGGAACTTCTGCAAAAAACAAATATGGATCGTCTTACTTCTTCTAATTAGGAAAAGAATTATGCTTCTGCATTTTGGTCCCTATCTCTGGGCATAAGATCCCTATAGCTACAACCTTCTCAAATGACAACTAAAGACACCCAAACATAAAAGCCAAACAACTTAAAAGGTCTTTTTCACTATTCGAATTATCCTACAATCTCTCAGTTTCCGACTCATCTACCTTGCATGATTACTTTGTCTCCATGAGAGCTATATGCTCTCCTGCTTCAAACTCATGATGCAAGGAAGAGAATTCCTCACAGAAATCTGTTCCCCAGGCTCCTGTGCCTATGGATCTTTTCACACAGCCCTTTGTGATATATGCTCATCCCCAAGCGGTCCAGCTATTTACCTGCCATATTCCCATGTGAGCATTTTACTCAGAGAATATCTCCAGCTGTGCCTCAATCTAAAAGTTTCTAGTTCTTCTCCTTACAGCACTCAACACATTTCCTACCCACCCATGTCTGACTTCTTGTCTTGATCTGCAGAGGTAAACACATACTTATCTAAGGTGGTCAAGAGACAAAGAGAAATTAATTAAACCATATTATGTTTAATAAGCTAATATAGAAAACACATTCTTTGATTTAATAAATATGCTCTAAATCAGATAACACTCACATAAGTCCTTTTATATAAAATTTTGGTAATTTTAATCATATGTGACACCCACATAAAAATAAGACATTAAATATACCCAACTTTCCTATGGAGAAATACATCCATAATACCCAAAAGACAGTCACCCCCTCCCCCACACTTCTAACCAGAAGACTCTTACTCAGACTGTACAAACACCATGAGCAGCTTTAGCATTATGGTCATTGTTCAATTGTTGTGGCACATTCCACTTGCAGCTTCAGTTCTTGAAGGTACAATGGCTGAGTATGATTAATCAGAGTCTATTTGTTGCAGAAGCTAATGGAAGGAACAGTGCTAAGCATTTTTCAAAAATGAGTAATAACCCAGGTACCTGGCACCTGCGTGTGAAGTGAAGCATTACAAACAAATGAGGAGTAATAGAGCTTACTGGGCATTAAATGTTACTGTTTTATAAAAAAAAGTGCAGAATAAGCAAGCTAGAAGTAATCAACCCAAGCACTTCCAGCAACTTAATAACCTTTAAACTTTCTGAGGTCCTACAAAATAACATGATTGATTAACATCTACATGAGTCTATAAAGGGGAATGGGACATACATACTTTGAAACAATACTAGAATTTTAGTCCTATCTTCGCTCTGTTGTTGTTCAGATGCTAAAACATTGAGGTAACTATTTTAATGGTCCAGATCTTGCTATTGTGTTTCCTGGGCCTTTAAAGTCCTTGGAGAAATATTATTCAGGCTTTAAGGTATTCGCCAAATTAATGTCTGGAGACTGCCAGGCATTTTAAAAGGAAATGCCAATTAATTGTTTCCTTATATTGCACATTATTTAATATACTTTGCTAGAGATCCATCTTGCTAACAGTCCCCCTGCTTGGAACTTTAAATAAAGAGCAAAAAAAGAACTTTTAAAGGAAATCAAGCTTGATGCATATGCAGATGGCAGGTTTGCAGCTGGAAAATACCCTGTTTAGAAAGGTTAGCAGTTACTGCATTTGCTGGGTAAAATGTTGCCAGTTTGCTGATAGCTTATTTCCAGAGAGCTGGAAATCATATTTTGCCATGCAACTATATTAACCCTACACTAGAAATCAAAATTGAACTTGGATTCACCATTACCAATTTAAGCAGACAGCTACTGCTGGCTTCATATTTTCCAATTTGGGTGGGGTTTTTGTTGGCTTCCCTCCCCCCCACTCCCCATCTGCTTTAGCTTCTGGCTAAAGAGTACTTGTACCTATTTTGTCTTCCCAGAAACATCCTTAGCTCAAAATCTTCCTTCTGATGCATTCTAATGTATGGAAAGACTTTGGGGTCTCTTTTGTGGAAATACTCTCAATTTACACTAAGAACGAAGAGGAAATTTATTGGTCACTAATTCCAGCCACTACGTAATAAATTCCACTTAAAAAGGAGAATGAATTCACAGTATACATGGACCAGCATCTGAAAAAAAGGATCACTGACAAAGTATTTAGACTCCCCAACTATAGCACCTTTAAGTTAAATCCAAGGACTTTGATTTTTGTGTGGATTTATATTCTGTGCATAGACTTAGAACAATAGGCATAATAGAGGGAATTTGAGAGACTAATATTTGCTGATCTTCAGAATGCTGGAGGTTCAGAAAGTTGAAAAATTAGAATTTTGGGGAGACAGCTGTTATCAAATCCTTTTGCTTTTATAAATCACACTCTGCAGGGAAAGAAACAAAATAAAGAAAATCTAATTTTATCTTTTTTGCTATGAGAAAGTTAAGAAAACAAAAGTATTAACACACCTAGAGTGTAATTAAAAATGGAGAATGCAAGGCAAGTACACTGAGAGCATAACAGAGTTAAATGCTTATGTTGTAAAGCTGACTAGTATGAAAATCTTAGCTATCTTATTTCTCCTAAAATTGAAATGTATTTTTAAATGCTTTTTAGAAAACAATACAGTACCATTCTACTCTGAAAGAAGTTAGATATTTAGCAGGCTGACTGACATTAGGGGTTGAATTTGCATTTGGCATACTTTAAATGTTCAAATTGAAATGAGCGAAAGCCTTTGTTTTGAAACACAAAAATATCATACTGTGGAAAAAGAGAGAGAAAGAGTGAAAACAACTGAATGATGGATTGAGAGATAAACATTGTGCATTCTTGTTTATTCAAGCAGCTAGCAGCACTAAATAAGGTTTTCCTAATATCATTACTGTGGTGATTAACATCCTTTTTCACACTTAAAAATCATTCCTGAAACTCAAAAGTGAATTGATTTCTTCCCACTATAATTAATTACTCCACATGCAGGAAGATGCATATTTTTTCAACTCTGTACTTGCAAAATAGTGGCTTATTTCTACTCCCTTTCAGCTCTGTTCTACATGGGACCAGTGAATGCTGGGGTGTCAGGATGTTGAAGTATCTGCTCCTAGCCTTCTCTCTGTATGAGGCAACTCAGATCTACCATCATACATTTCTGCCTCAGGAGAAGGCAAGCAGGTAGTTTTGAGTTTTAAATAAGGCATAAATTTATGAGAGACAAAAGACAGGATTGTAAAAAATATTCTCTGTGCTTTAACAAGCACAGCCAAGTGTTCTGCTGGTTGTAATGGAAATGGTGTCTTGAGAGTTTCTGTGTGGTTATAAGACAGCAGGGGTCATCTGGGCTACAGTCCATCAAATCAGTATTTGAGAGAAAATTCCTATAAAAAGCAAGTAAGAAAAATAGAGACTAAAGATTGCTGAGGAGATATCAAGAATACCATATTTTGTTTCCAGATACTTTGTTTTTGTCAAGCTGCTTCTTGACAGGGAGAGAACAGAGAAATGGTGCAAATGTTTCCTGTTTGCAAATAATATAATTGACTGAATTCTACCATTCAGGTTTTTCCTTTTATTGTTTTGATACAATGCACTTTAACATCAGCAATAGTGGTATAACCTGTGGCACTACTTATATAGTATGTATGTACACAACAGTGATAAAGTACACATAGCGCAATGAAAAAAAAAAGTGAAGTAGGTTGTAGCTCCCACATTTGTAACTAAAGAAAGTTTTGGCATTATTTATGCAGAACTGAACCAGCTTGGAATATTTCTGTTTTTCCTATGGCAACTTGACGCTTAGCAAAATCAATAATATAAATTTAGGTTTTGTTAAAAATGGAATACCTCTATATATCGCTAGTGGTATCAATGCATTTTTCTGAGCTACTAAGTATTCATTTAACACAGCTTCATCAAAAAGAATCAAATGCAGAATATCATCATTGCATCCCATCAAATCAGCTTTTTCAGTCTCTGCGTAAGGATGCCTAAGTTCCCTTTAGTAGCGTTGTTCTTTTACTGCAAAAAATACACAATAGGGCCTAAAGCCTATATTAACACATTGCTGAAATGTTTTCTGTGCCACTAGAACATTTGAAAGAACACAAAATTGGCTTTCAGATCCTAATCCACATCCAATTCCCCATGCACAGGATAATAATCTGAAACTAGTTTACATATGTACACATATGTGCACGTCCACTTTCCAGAAATAACAACTTCTTTTTTGTGTCATGATGAGATACTGAAAAAGCCCTTGGGGGCACAGAGCACTGAACTGGTTACTTTTTATTATTTACCTTCCTACTTTAGCTTATTTGAACATCCTAACTTATAAATGAGGGCAACACTGAGGAAAGAAAAATGCAGATTTTTAACAGGTAGCTTTGCTTAAAGTGCACAGTCCGAGGGAACTGAATTGTTGGGTTGAAAGACATTTCTGAACATGAAGGTTACTTCATGTTTTGCCTCTGACTGTCAGTACAAGGAAGACTACTTACAACACCAAAAAGTACTTCCACTGTGTCTTATCAGCATCTGATGGTCAAGAACAAACCTCAGATCTCATGTGAGAGAATAGGTTGCCCATTTACAAGAAGGGGCAGAAGGACGATTCAGGAAACTACAGGCCTGTCAGCCTGACCTCAGTACCGGGGAAGATTATGGAGTAGTTCATCTTGAGTGCGCTCACATGGCATGTGCAGGACAGCCAGGGGATCAGGCCCAGCCAGCATGGGTTCATGAAAGGCAGGTCCTGCTTGACCAACCTGATTTCCTTCTATGACCAGTTGACCCACCTAGTGGATGAGGGGAAGGCTGTGGATGCTGTCTACCTGGACTTTAGTAAGGCCTTTGACACTGTCTCTCATGGCATACTCCCCGAGAAGCTGGCAGCTCATGGCTTAGACAGGTGTACTCTTTGCTGGGTAAAAACCTGGCTGGATGGACAAGCCCAGAGGGTTGTGGTGAATGGAGTTAAGTCCAGTTGGTGGTGGGTCACAAATGGTGTTCCCCAGTGCTCAGTTTTGGGCCCCATTCTGGTTAATATCTTTATCAATGATCTGGACAAGGGGATCGAGTGCACCCTCAGTAAGTTTGTTGGCAACGCCAAGTTGGGAGGGAGGGATGATCTGCTCGAGGGTAGGGAGGCTCTACAGAGAGATCTGGACAGGCTGGATCGATGGGCTGAGGCCAATTGTATGAGGTTCAAGAAGGCCAAGTGCCATGTCCTGCACTTGGGTCACAACCACCCCATACAGCACTACAGGCTTGGGGAAGAGTGGCTGGAAAGCTGCCCGGCAGAAAAGGACCTGGGGGTGCTGGTTGACAGCTGGCTGAATATGAACCAGCAGTGTGCCCAGGTGGCCAAGAAGGCCAACAGCATCCTGGCCTGTATCAGAAATAGTGTGGCCAGCAGGAGAAGGGAGGTGATTGTTCCCCCCTACTCAGCACAGGTGAGGCTGGACCTTGAGTACTGTGTTCAGTTTTGGGCCCCTTGCTACAGGAGAGACATTGAGTTGCTGGAGAGTGTCCAGAGAAGGGCAACAAAGCTGGTGAAGGGCCTGGAGCACAAGACTTATGAGGAACAGCTGAGAGAACTGGAATTGTTTAGTCTGGAGAAAAGGAGGCTGAGGGGAGACCTTATTACTCTGCAACTACCTGAAAGGAAATCATAGTGAGGTGGGTACTGGTCTCTTCTATCAAGTAACTAGTGATAGGACAAGATGACACGGCCTCAAGCTGAGCCAGGGGACGTTTAGATTGGATATTAGAAAAAATTTCTTTACTGAAAGGGTTGTCAGGCATTGGAACAGGCTGCCCAGGGAGGTGGTGCAGTCAGCATCCCTGGAGGTGTTCAAAAACCACATAGATGTGGCACTTCAGGACATGGTTTAGCGGGCACGGTGGTGTTGGGTTGACAGTTGGACTCAATGATCTTTAAGGTCTTTTCCAACCTAAACGATTCTATGAATAGGTCCAAAGCCTAGAAATTATCTCCAGTGCTGCGTCTCAAGCATTCCCATAGGGGTTACAACTAGCTTGAAAGTAACATATGTAAGATTAAAGACTTCCTTTAGTTGAGCTCTGTTTCCTGAGCACTAGGGTCGACATATCAAGTGGTTCTCAACAACTGCTAGGACTAGAAACTGTCTCAAAGAAGAAAGATAAAAAAAGCAAAGTATCATATGACTCAAGAAACTGTGGCTGTGCATAAAAGGCCCAGCTGCTTAAGACTTGCAAGCAAAAGTAAACTTTAGTGTTTTCATGATTGTTAGGAGGGCATCATAAGCTGAATTAGCAAGACAGTGGCCTGCAGGTTGACAGAAGTGATCCTTCCCCTATGTTCAGCACTTGTGAAACCACACCTGTATTGGGAAGCCCCAGGCTGGACACAAGACAGACATTAGCATAGCACAGCAAGGCCAGCAGAGGCCATGAAGATGGTCAGGGACTGTAGCACCGAGGACTCAGGAGTGACTGAGAGAACTGGGTTTGTTCAGCCCTGAGAAAAGAAGGCAAGTAGAAGACATGGTTCCCTTCAGCTACCTAACAGCAGTTTAGGAAAGAGAGAGAATGCTCTTCTCATAGGGGTACAGTGACAAGACAAGAGGTAACAGCCACAGCCTAGAATACAAAAGCTTTGACTAGATAGAAGAAAAACAAGTTTAATCAGGAAGATGGTCAAACATTAGAAAATAGGCCCAAAGAGGTCCAGAGAAGCTGTAGGATACCCATGCTTGGAGATACTCAAAACTCAGCAGCTATGGAACTCAGCAAGTGAAGAAAAGAATGAATAAGCAAGTGTAAAACCATCCTTAAATGAGTATCTGCATATCCTGATAATATTCTGATCCTTTTAGTGTCTTATTTCCATCAAGAATCAAACCCCAATTTGCCAAACCCCAAAACCAAGTTAACTTCATCATTCTGAAGTGCTTACAAGGTGAAGTTACAATGGCAAACTGATAAAACATACAGAAAAAAGCATAGATTAACAATAAACCCGCTCTGAACAGAGACATAAGCAGTAGTAACATCACATCCTACACACCATAATTAATTAATCATGTTATCCAGAAATTCAACAATCATTTCAATATGTTGAAGTATCTTCAAAGAATCAAGCCTTTGTGGAAGAACGACATGTTTTCAGAATCAGACTTCAGTGATGACTGAGGACAAAAGCTAGAGGTGCACTGGTTAAACAATTTTGTCATGGCCTCATGTTATAATAACAAGGCTGTCAATGGATGTAAATTAAAGACATAATTGCCCTCACTGAAAACTGTTTAGTTTCTGCAGGCTGGGATTCTCCTTCCCCTGCATGTTCCCTCCTTGTATTAAAAAAAACCCTCTGTAATTATAAATGCTCTTATTTAAGCAAGCTCTATTTTCCCCACACTCTGTAGCTGCATATTTTAATATTGCAATGGATTAGAAATCACAGCTTTCTAAAAAGCAAAAAAAGTGTCCTAAGAACTACTTTCTTTTCTAAGATGCTAATTTACTTCAGATAAATAACGTTCTTGTCATATGTCAATTTATTCTAAAGGGAAAAAAAGAAACCAAAGAAAACAAACTATGCACATACTTGGATTACAATAATAAAAAATTGTACCTTTTGAAAAGCTTTGATTGTTTCCTTACCATGAACTTTTGCCTTTTTGAATTGCTAATTCAGTTAATAGGTTCATTTTGCTCTGAAATTTGCATCATGAAAATTACCAGCCTTATAGGGTCCTCTATATATAAAACAGTTTGCATATTTTGTTACAAAGGGTATGTTCGACATTGGGAAATAGTAAGATATCTTGAGAAGGTAAAAATGTAAGAAGCTACATTAGGGTCAGTGGAATAAGAGTACTTGTTAGCATTTTTGAAAGAAAACATGAAGATCTGCATTTATTTTTATTTAATTTGATTATTAATGAAAAAAAAACCAAACCACCCAACCCTAAAATAAGTCTAAGATCATTGCTTTGTCTTTCAGGTTAGCTACAGAGTAGCCAACTAGACTTGCAGAGCTGGAACTTTGGCCACCATAGCACGACTCTGCCTTTTTCAAATTTCCATGGCACTATTCCCACTGATAGGCAGTATACATGAGTACAAAAAGCACAATTGAAAAGCCTCATCTTAAATCTATGGAAGTTAAGGTTTGTTTTCAGCTAAGTTTCCAGACACTGTTCTCTATGAAAGGCAGTGTTCAATATCTGCATGATAGAGAATATGGAGGAAATTATGCTGTAAATCATGCACAGAAGAAACCATGCCTTCGTTCTTGATTTGTTCACCATCTAACAAAAATGACTCGGGTTTTGAGGCTCCTGTTTCTCAGAGAAATGCTAATAAACAGAAGAACAGCTAAATGCAGATTTTAATACTAAAGAAGATAATTACTAGAAACTAACATGTTTTAGATTTAAACAATATGATAAAAATAAGTATAAAATTACAACATCTTACTTCTGTTTCCAAATAGACCAATAGCACAAGTGTACCCAGAGTGAAGATTCAGATACATGGGTTTCATGCAGTGTAACATATAAATTGTGTCTTGCCAAAGACAGGGAGTGACAGTCAAAAATATTCACATAGCCCTCACATTCTCAAAGCTACATGTTAAGATGCCTAAGATTTTCTTCTACGCCTACTTCTATGTGGGCAAGACAGCTTTATATCATCACCAGAACTAAGCACACAACAATGTCAGCAACAACCAGACAGTGGGGGCTTTATTCAACTATACAGAACTAAGGGAACTAGTAAAAAAAAAAATAATCCTTCTGAGATTAACATATCGTAATACTGTACTTAACTGTCCAAAAAGATTATTGTAAAACCTTTTCTCTAGAAATACAGAGAACAATCCAAATGGCCAGATACACGTTTGGAATATATACTCATACAGCTCAAAAGTCCTTTGAAAGCTTGGTGTTGCAGGTGAAACAAAAAGGCAAAGCCTAATTTAGAGTACTTGTGCATTTTGTATTATTTTAAGCCTAGGGTAAATTATCTTAACTGCTAATAGGGCTTTACTGCATCAGAGGTTGAGCAAAAGATTAACAAACTTTTTTTTCCTTTTTGTGGGCTACCATTCCTACACAGAAAGCCTTTCAAGCACGTTGGGTGACAAGGCTGGGGAAACAGCTCCACAGTGTAGCGTGGCTAGGGAGAAACCCTTGGAGAAGCATATCTGAATGGAGTAGCTGGTACAATCTGTATAATCTGTACAATTTGTATATCCACAGAGTGTTTTCCTAGTATTATCAAAGCAGTCTTGTTACGGAGTAATTTCAATGAGTCAATACACACCAGCAGTTTGAAACAGCAGGGACTCAATGCCTGAGGAGGGCAAACTCTTATCACAGTATCTTTCTTGATTTATTGGAACACAAATGTCATAAACAGGACCCACACTTCATAAAAAGCAGCAAGGTACTTTTCTAGGATCATAGGGTACATACAAAACACAAGCTCCAGAGGCTTTTGAAACAGAAGGCCATTGAGAGGAAAGACTGTCTCAGCTGAAGGTTAACTATATGCACAACATGCACTAGCAATGTTTGTGGCTCTTGGACTCAATCCCAAACCTTCGAAGTTTTGTATAAATACAGAATATTCTAAGTGTCCTAAAAAGCTCTTTAAAAAGATACACACGACCCACACATAGTCCTTCTGTAGCATGAAAGAGCACCGTCACAATCAGAAAAGAAGTTCTTGCATTAGCAATGTTTTTTTTGGCCAAAAACAAATACACTCCTCCTTCCTTGTTACATTTATGTGATTTCTTAATCGTAAGACAGTATGATGGGCTGTACTGATGGCACTTAGCATTAAGACATTACCCAACACACAGAAATAAATGCCCTATAAAATCATCAGGTACAAGTTTTTACAAATCAAGAGACAAAAATCTTCAATCCTCCTTTCCAGTTAATCCTACCTTGAACTGGTATTCCTAAACAAGACAGGGCAAGAGAAATACTACTGAAAAATAAATCTTCCAGCACTTTTAGGTGGATTGGACAAGATTAAGAAGACTACAGAACAACTAAAAAAGGGGCAAAAAAAAGTAGATGAATGAAATGTGCATGAGTATATTTCCCAGTCCTTATTAGTTCTGCAGCAATTTTTCAAAATGCTGTTGACACCATAATAGTCCCCAGGGAGAACATGTTAACTAAAGGGATAGCAGCTTCATTTATCAACAGTGGGACAGCAAATCTGCCTGTAGAAATTATGCCAAACTGCTAATACAGCTAATCAGGAACTGGTAAAATCAGGCTATGATATAAGAAGTCAAGGTCAAATTGCAGGATTTTACTATAATTACTGGGGATTTCAGAGTTGTTAATTCTAGAGAGTATGTTCTACAAGACTACGGTGCACAGCCAAACATGGGGTTGAACAGACCAAAAAAATACTCTAACAGTGTATAATAGGTAAACATTTTTCTTTGAGAAACCTGAGCTCCCCTGTCTAATCCTGGAAAAATAAAAGAAACTTAGAAGGTTTTGTCCACAAAGATTTCATGATGGCATAGAGATCCTCTGTTACAGTTGAAGTGGGAAGAGATATTAAAATACTATGTTATCACACATAGAACTTGAACTTCAGGTAGCCGACTTCCTTTTAAAAGTACAGTACAGTTCCTGTACTTCTTAATTCAGGAATTAAAAAAATAAAGTCCTCTGATAATTCCATATTAAAATAAATAAATAAATAAAAATCACAGGCAGAGGGAATCAGGTGAAAGGGCACCAATATGTGAGAACAGGACCTCTAAGTATACTTCATTTATACTATTCTCTTTCAGTTATATTATTCGTAATGGGAAGAAAGTAGAATAGAAATTTCCTTGTTTTGACAGGACATATAAAATCTAGGCCTTTGCAAACACACTTAAACATTTTCTTGGTTTTGGTTATATTGGTTTGAACATGCAGATAAGCCTTTTGAAGCCGCATCAGCCAGACCAAGCAGAGTCTTTGTTAACCCAGCAACTATGACAAAACCTTCTCTGTCTATGTCTCACATTTGAAAAGGAAACATGGGAATTTAACTACATTCACAGGCATCTCACAAGTTGTGATGTGTTTTCCTTTTTCAAAAACCTAAATTATGCCATTTGCTTTGCTAATCAGTTTTTACCTGCTTTCCCTTTATTCTATTCATTTAGGAATATGTGCTGTGTAGACTTCCAGTTACCTCTAGACAGGGAGTTCCTGCTAATGATTGGTTGGCATTTTTGTGCAGCGGGTTTTGTCTTACAATACATACACAATTGGTAATAGAATATTTCACCTCATTCTTTATATATTTGTCAGCTTCCTAAATCAATTAATTCCACTCTCTTCTCCCACTCTGCACAACTTTTCAGAGTGACCTGTGATAATTAATTCTGGCAAATGATATCTTTTGGACTTGTGTACTGCAGAGCAGCATACCATCTACTCCACACTGTGATGGGTCAGTCAAAACATCACGAAGAAATTGGATTCACTGTGAAATTAGTTGCGCAGCAGCTCAGAAACTGCTAATAATACAGAGATAATACGAGGACTTGCAGAAAATACTGATACTGTATTCTGACTAGCAAGCAGAACTTCATTCTGAAGCCTGCAGGTCTAGAGTTCCTGCTAGAAGAGCAAATACATATGCATTAACACATTACATGGGTAAATCCAGAACCCTGGGACCAACATATTAAAAGCAGTGGCATAAGCGCTCTCCCTCCTCAGATTTTGTTGTTAGTTTGGGCTCATGAGCCCTTATACCTTTTACTATGAAAAATAAACTTCCAACTTACTGTTAAAGGGGAAAGAAAGCAAGCATGGAAAGCTGCCTTACATTGCTTAATAAACTAAGACCATAACTTACTCATCTGTTTCGTTTTGTTCAAAAAGCACTTCATAACACAATCCCTCAAGGAAATGAGAAACGTTTAGAAAGGGAGAACCCTGGGTAGAGGGGAAAAAAAAAGTCACAAGCACACTTTAACAAAGACCATGAACCTAAAGCAAGATGGACATATCTTAGGCCCTTACTAAGTCTTTACAGAGATAAAATGTTGAAGTAACAGCCCTTTTCATTGATACAAAAATACTATTCATGTACATGAGTATTAGTGAAGAGAAAAGAAATGCAGTTTGCCTGTGTATTGAATGGCTTGAGTGGACAAAACACTGAGATGTAAACACATCTGAGACTAGACAGTCAGTTAATGGTTTTCTCATGAAGAATACTTTTGCTTTTTGTAACCCACTGTCATAACTTAAAGGGTTACCTGGTTCACAGGTGTATAGAGATGGCAACCATAGGTTTGTAGGATTCCATAATACACAAGGACATGGAGGCTTTATCCACTAAATTCCTCTACTTCATTACAGATTACCACCAATACCACAAAAATAACCAATCACTTCACTGTGAGCCATGACAGTTCCTTGAATAGTTTTAATCAAAACTTTGAAAAGGCCAGCAACAATTTAATGCAATACTTTCATAAAACAAAACAATAAAACACTGGCTGCGCTTGCACAAAGCGCAGTTGCATAACTGCAATAAATTACTTCTTTTGTTATGATGTTTTTCCTATGGCATATAAAAGCTGCCTTATTTGTAAACAGTATTAAAAGGCCACTGGCTACATCCTAGCATAGAGGATATTCAAACATGCCTGACTTCCACTTAACTTTTTAATCACAGAATATAGGAAATATGTATGTGGCAATGGTTCTGCCCCAGTTCTTTCAAGTGAATAAATGTACTCTTAACTGAGAAAAAGATATGTCAGTTCAGGGCCAAAGGAATTCACAAAGCCATATTTAGACCTCAGGGGAAAAGATAAAAAGACTCCTAAAATTAACATTAATAGCAAGCACACAGTGTAATCTTAATATATTTTTAAGGTATTAGGGATATAACATCTGAAGGCTATAAATGCATCTTTCACAAATACTTCATACAAATTAGCATCTGCTGTTACAGTTATTCACTAAAACCATGCACAAAAGGGTGATTTGACATATACAGGTAGTTAACAAAAATGTGGCTTCTACTCTTCATAATATATTTAAATATTTACTCCCAATGAGTAAGACACACTTAAGGCAGACATGCAGTGAAATTTCACCCACTCCAGTAAGATACTATCAATACTGCTGGACTGAGCTTCTGTCCTTGACCTTGGACTGTAACAAATAGAAGTCCTGTAGCTCTGCAGAGAGCATATAAAGCAGTTCCCTTGAAAAGAAGCTAGAGAGGCATCATTAGAAATTTTCCGTGCCTACGGAAATTCTGTGATTTAAGCACTACGTTATCATATTGTGAATGTTTGTGTCATCTGTCATTGGGTGAAGATTCACAGAACAATCTCTCAGAGTTAAAATATCTTGCCAAGCTGTAACCCCTCCAGCCCTGTTGCAGTTCTGCAGCTGTTTAACAGCCTATGGGGAAATTACTTTCTAGGTGGATCAGGATGCTGTTTGTTAGCTGCTCTAAAGAGGAAAAGCAAATAGACCCACTTAAATTCTGATATTAGGAGAAATAATCTCACCATATTGTTATCTGGTGAGCTCTTTTCTGTCCATAATTTTATACATATAAAAATTCAATAGACTAAAAAACATACTCCAGAAGATACAGATGGCCTTCTGCCTTTAAATACAGTGGTCTAAACAGTGTATTTTTGCATGGAGTTTGATTTGAAACAGCAGAAAACAGCCAGAAAACAGGAAATATTTATAAAGAATTGAAAACGTTTGTGGTTTTTTGTAGTACCTTTCAAGACCGTCTTGTCAAAGCATTGATGCTTCCCCCCCAATTAAGATAAATAACTATTATAATTTTATTGGTAAATAAAGACTACTTTTTAAATTTAAAAATACCAATTCTACTTTCTGTATTAAAAAAAATATTTAAACAGTATTATTTGACTCAAAGAGCAAAAACTTGTTTTGCAAGCTTAAAAAGATAATTTGACTTAGTTAACTTTAATTTACTTTTACACTTGCACTCAACCAATGAGCCAAGGGGTAAGATTACCCACAGTATATGATGCTAACAGGAGTTCAGTTTGATATTTATTATTCATCCCAGTATTCTGTAGGAATTAATTCATTCAAGGAGCAAACAGGCATTATGAGTATTAGAACAGATTTTCAACAGCACAGATATTTATGCCACTCAAGGTAACAGAGAAGATCTTTAATTGTGAGGCAACAACTTGCCATTTTTTTTCCCCTAAGTATTACTCTTCCACACTGATGCTTTTTATCTCAAAAATTCTGTCTCACTGATTCAGACCTAAAACACTGCTCACTTTGCAGGCTGGATTCAACATAAGCTTGTTTTATCATGACACATTACTTCTCCAAGTGGGTAATTCTGCTTCTGCTTTTCAGTCTCATTTCACTGGTGTACACCACCTTTTTTAAAACTCCTTTGTTAATCATTTTTGTTTTACTAGTTGTTTGGGTTTTTTTTTTTTAAATATTTATTTTGGGTTTAGATCTATTGTGTAATTGTAGGCAATGAATTTTCCAGCAGTATTAGATTCATGATTCCATTTAGCAAAAAATTTTTTGAAACTGGTATTTTAAGCTTTCTGGTGATATTGTAAAAGAACTTCACCATTTATTGCTGCTATTAGGGTGTTTATGGATAAGATTCCAATCTCAGGTCCTAGTTCCTTGCATTCGTTCCAGTGTCTCACATTTTGTTGCTACACTCATGAAGTGTTTTATTAATGGAGACTGAATAACAAACACCCACACTCTGGCATAGCCACTTCAGGCCTCACAGTTTTTCTTTTCTCTTTACTGGTACTTTCGCACATTTGTTTACCATATTTCAGATGCTTGAGGCCTTGATAACATCATTATAGAAATGTTTAATCAAACCCACAGTTTACTCTGACAATATTTGGCATTAGTAACAGCTATAACTCACTATAAACATTAAATTGGCAAGCTTACTCACACGAGATTTTTCAGTGGCTTTTAAATGATCCAAAATCATGTGGCATTCAACAGGTATTTGGATACATACTGTAATTCTGAATAATTCTACCATGACTTGTTGTATACAAATAAGAATCAGCAGATTTCTTCCAATGTTCTATAGAAACATAAAATAAAACAGTAGCTACTTTAAAAACTTGTATATTCCCCAAGTAGGCACAAGCCCCACTCAACTGAATGATCAAAAAAACAGAATTAAAGATACTGCAGATGCCAAAAAGATGTGCAGGTTCAAAACCTGTTTAGAGAAAATCTTAGGAAAAATGTTTATTACAGGTTATTAAAGGCAAAATTGGACACTCCCTTAACAAGCCATTATATCTAAGTCATAAGTTTAGGAACACATTAAAGATTATTGCACATCTGCTTGTTCTTATGATACCTGTAACTGGCCATATTAGAATAAAACATCATGCACAATAGTCTCACCAAGTATAACCATTGCCATGCTCTTAACAACACTGCTATCTTTACTTAGGCAGGAAATTACTGGTAGTTTTCTTAGGATGTAAATTGGAAAACACTGATGAGCAACATGCAGAATTTACAATTGCTTCAATTATTCTCATAAACTCTTCCTTTTTAAAAAATTTCTATGCTACAAGATTGCTTTGGGGAGCTTATTTCTTCCTGCCTGCCTTTTAATACTATTCTGCATTAAATGGATGTTTAGAAGCAAATCTATTTCTCAAGATATACGCTTCCTTCATAGCTCCCGTGGAACTACATGAACAGTCAAGGGAAGAAAGAATCAATATTTTTAACAGAAATCAAAAAGCAAGTGTCTTCCCTTACAAGTAATAAAACTAACACAGTCTATTTTCAGCCATTTGGTCTTAAACCTAAATACAGACTGCCAGAATCTCCAAATATGGTAACTGCAAATTAAATTGGTTTTATTTTTGCATGTAATTTGTATTTGTCAAACTCATTTACATGCAGAAACATATTATATGTGTCTATTCAAACAGGTACAGCAAAAACCTTATTCTGGGTCTGACAGATTACTGCTAAAATACTAGCCTATTATGAAATGCTTTGATCTTTCTCAAATGGACTGTTCACATGCTTCAGATTAAGAATATCTTCAAGTACTCTGTGATATGAGGACATTTATGAAATCACTTCTTCAGTTACTTCACCTTTTGTAAACAGTCATTCTTTTTGAGAAATGTAGTTAGTATAAGAACATTGTTTTCTGTTAAGTAAATAAGAAGATGGCAACTCCGGACAGTTTCAGAGAGGTACCTGACACGTTCTGGACTTTGTTGACTTGAACTCTTAGATGTCAAAATTATATCCTGTAACACTTAGTATCATTTGACACTGATAAATACGTGGACATTTTCCTTGCACACTCATGCTAATATAGCCAAGACGACAGTGTTCAATGCACGCTCTCAGGTAACCCACAATAAGGATAATTTCTGGAACAAAATGAAAGTATATCAGACATGATTTTCCCAGGGTGCAGTAAGACAGCATCCTCCAAACCAGATTTGGCTCTCTCCGGGGAAACCAGATGTCTATTGCCAGCAAAAGACATGCACTATTCAACATAGTCTATTACTTAAATAGTAGGCACCTAATTTC
Organism: Haliaeetus albicilla; assembly: GCF_947461875.1. NCBI lineage: Eukaryota > Metazoa > Chordata > Aves > Accipitriformes > Accipitridae > Haliaeetus > Haliaeetus albicilla. The sequence goes on along the minus strand of NC_091504.1, from coordinate 10,459,656 downwards.
AATCTCTGACAAATTGGTGCTTTCCCAGTAAAAGAAAATAACTGTCCTGACCATAAACCCCAGACATTTTATGTACCTGATATTTCTAAGCAGCAATGGAATAAAAAAAAAAAAAAATCTTTCTTCCTTCCAATAAGGAACAGAAAAAATATGCAAATGCTCACAAGTTTCATTTTCTCTGTTTTGTTTTGGTTTTTTGGTTTTTTTTTAGAGAAAAAATTTAAATGTTCTATATTCAAAATAGCTTCTCTTCTACCATTATTACATATATTCTCTGCCAGGTAAGAGTAGAACTGCTGAAATACTACTCCAAATTCACCAAGAAACACATTTAATGCTTACCAGGGAGACTAGATTATGTGGGAGTCAGCAGTGGCAGTATTTGCCTTTGCAAAGCAAAACCAGAAGCAAGCATAGGAAGCAGAGGAATTGAGTACCAGTGTCCCACATTTAATATAGTAGAAGCTGAATCTAGTACAAAACCTTTTTCCAGGAAAACAACTTCTGAGTAACACGTTGATGGTTGAACTTCTGCTCTGAAGTACAATCTTTGAATCCTCAAAGAGGAGAAAACGTTTCTGTAAATACAAATTGTGAACTACAGTTTCCTACAAATTGTCACTAGATGGCATCTTGTCATCACACTTTAAATCTCAGAATTCACCGTCATTCCCCTGTGACAGAAAATACTAAACAGAAAGCGTCCTGATGAGATTTCAGTTCACTGTAATACGTAAAATCCTGGTTTTGCCATAATGCAGTACACGCTGTCCTACTGGAGTCACCTCAAAATTAGCAAGAACTTAATGTTCAGAAGTTGGCTCTTAATACACATTGCAATACATCTATAAAAGTGATAGCAAAACTATTAAGAGGAGTTAAAAGGGGCTGTTGTAGGGGGAGTAGGCTGTTTGTGGGTTGGGTGGGTTGGTTTTTTTCTAATTTATATTTCTCATCCACCGGAATTCTCAAAAGTTTTTATTGCTGGCTTTTAGAAGCATGTTTTCTGGTCTTGTTTTTTTTAAAAAATCTGGGGTTTGATACTTTACAAACATCGTTAATATGAACAGAATGCAAAAGAAAACCAAAAGAAAATATTAACTGAGCTATAAATACTTTTAATATTAATGATGCATTGATTTATTTGCCTCTAAGAGAACGATAAAAGCATGAAAATGAACGGTATGCAATTCTCATAACACAGCTAAACAGAATTTATTTGATGGGCAGCTATACAATAGTTAGAATCTTGTTTGTGCAAATATTTATGCAAATCAATAATTTTATTCATTTGTTTTCCAATAGCACATTTTTGCAATTCCTGACTGAAAACCAAGCAAAAGACTGAGATTCAAAGGGAAAGCTGGGCAAAATTATCACATTTCTTTAGTTTCACTCAAATTATATAAGCAGAGATTTACAGAACTGCTATATGAAATGCATATTCATACCCTGTTTATTACAGTCTCTTGCATTCCATCTATGGGACACACTCCACCCCACAATTTAGTAACTGCTAGCAGTGAAAAACATCAACTTCTATACAGCTTTTATACAGCTTTCATGCAGACACAGCCTTTTCCTGCTTATTCTTAGATTGCGAGTATGCTCACAAACTCCTTCCTGAAACCGTTAAATCCCAGTATTTAGAACTACCAAAAAATTGTATATTGCTAACAGCAAAGTAATTTGTTTTTCTCCTTTGACTTATTCTGCATTTCCTTTTAAAAGAACCCTGCTTCAATTCAATTAAACCATAGGGTGGCTTCCTTAATCTTCCAAGTAGAAGAGGTGTGCGACCAAACTTGATTGAGTGCCTTCAATCAGTTTGGCTTATCCTACATGAGTAACAACACAAAGAAAAACTTACATAGACACTCACTCTATTCAGAAATGTCCTTTTCATTGGATACGTCTTCCCTCTATGTACTGAGCTGCTCTCCAACCCCAGTTTTTCTTTCCACACCTGAACCGTTAATATTCAAGATGCAAGGATCTTCTTACAAACTACCTGGTATTTCAGCAGCTCTCAAGATTCACCTGCTTGTTAGCATTTGAATTTCCAGCTATTGAAAATTGCTTATTCTTATTTTATTTAGATTGACTTTTAACTCCTTAGCTAAAGCACAGAAGCAGAAGGATCTCTGATAGTGAAAGGCAGGCAGGCTTCTAAGAGAACAAGGCATTGCTTAGTATCATCTCTACTGCTAGCCAAGATGACACCAAACTTTAATCAATGAAGAATCAAAATGTCAACCTACTTATCCTAGAGATCTGCTCTTCTAAGAAAAATAAAACACCTACAACTTCGTAGACATCCACACCATTATTACTCCAGGCAAGGCTAACCCCTGATAACAAACATTCAGCAAGTACACACCTAATTTAATACAACACACAAGTCATAACCCGATGGAAGAAGAAGAGAGTATCAATATATTACATGAGTTTGAATGTAAGAATAACTGTTTTTTCTTCATTTTCTTTATCATTAAATAACATTTATAATTTGAGGTTTTCCTCTATACAACCTATAATAGTAACACTATCTCATCATCAAAATTATATTGGTTTATTTTCAAGGAAACTATTTCCAGTTAAGATGGACTGCAACCTCTAGCCATTGGGCCAACTCATCTGATGTGATTAAAAAAACACGGCCATGTACAATAATAATGAGCAATAACACCGTAAATAAATGAAGATTTAAGGAATAAAAGTCAAGGTTCTTTAACTTTTCTTATCTGCTGTGGATTAACACAGCTGTAGATCTCATGTGCCTGGATACTCAAAAGCAGCCAGACCTTGTGATGTAAAACTTGACAAAATCTTCCCACATTAAGCATTCTCAGGTAAAATTTTGACCTTATTCTGAATTCAATTCACATGCAGTGAAACCCATAACATACTGCCAGATCCACATGATAGAGCTGTACAAAGAATTTTCCTATATTTTGCAGCAGTTCTACATATTAGGTTGAGAATTAAAAAAAAAAAACAAAAACAAAAAAAACCCCCAAGATTTTCCCCAGATCTTTTTATTCGCACCAGTTAGATCAGTTCTACAGTATCATTTGAGTTATCTGCACAACATACTTTCCCTTCTCCCCTGCGCAGAAGACACTCCCCTCCCACCCAACATATTATCCAAATGCTCTGTGATAATGCTTAGGGAGGTGTTGTTTCTAATTTCAATTCTATTCTCATCCGTGGTAGTGACAGATTTATTTGATTTTTTTTTTTTTTTTAATAGAGAATGCTGGTGCTAAGATACATTCCATTCAATAGAAATCTAAATTTTAAAGAAATCCACTTTTTTGCAAGCCATTATCTCCAGTTAATAGATATCTCTCCCAAAGCAGCAGTAGAGATAAGGTAACTTCAGGTAGCTAGCACATTTCTATTCAGATCACAAGCAGCAATTCTTGCAGCAATTTTATTTCTCAGCAAAAATCATTATTGTCCCTACTGAATTACCCTGAAAAGTCCTATTTTACTCCCAGTAACTTTTCTCAACATCTCTTGATTAAAAAGAGTACATGGCATTTGTTATCAAATATCAATATATAGAAAAGAATTTGAGAAATGGAGACTGGGGAAAAAACAAAGCCATTTTAGAAAATGTAAACTTTTAAATAAGCAGGAATAAGATTTTAAGGTAGCCTGGGAGAAGAGTATGAAACTGCAAATAAGAGTACAGCACTTAGAGGAAGCTATAAGAAAAAGGACAAAAATGGCAGAATCCTAGCCCAAATACAGCTCTCTAGATTCTGGCAGCCAGTCACTCGACAACTTCCTAAAGCTTCCCAATGGTAATTTCTTCAGTTAGGTTTTCTTAGCTCCACAGGTATAACTGATTGGTTGGTGAGATTTAAGAACAAAAGAAAGGTTTTAAAAGGCACAATCACTCAGCTTAATGAAAACATCTTGAATTATTTAACAAACAATCTATTAAGCAGCTACACCTATCAAGAAACATGAAGTCTGATAGCTCTGATTCATCACCAAGTTACCACTGTAGTTTTAGATCACTGTAACTCCAGCCATTTCAATAGTCTCAATTATGTAACAGAGGTAAATTCAGTCTGTGAGTTTGAGCTACATTAGCCTTTCATATAGGATCTGTCACTAAGAGAAAGAAAAGCACCCAACAATTATTAAGAAAAAAAAAAAATCCCCAAACAAACAAACCTGGAAATAAGTCTTTCAGGCTCTGGAACTGGGGCATTACTCAATAATTCATTCTTGGCTCCATTTGAATTCTCATCTGTCAAGTCTCCTTTTATTACCAGATTGTTCTATAAGCAATGATCTGGCAACACATTTGAAAAATCTATGTATTCCTTCCCATCCATCACAACAAACAATTTTCCAAGCAACAACAGAGACAGTGCAATTTCAAGAGAAATAAGCTCAACTTTTAACTCATTTTTTATGCCATGGTTGTGTTACATCAGAAGTATCATGGAAAACATGAAACCTTTTTCTTTTCCTATCACAACCCTCTTCAGTAGATAAAAATACATTGCTAAACTTGCCTTTATCACTCTTCCCCTCACCCAAAAATCAACAAAAAAAGCAATAAAGGTGTAAGGTACTGAGGCTCAAGCAAGACAACTGAAATCCTTTTTTTCTTTTTTTTTTTTTTAAGGCAGTAGTTTTAAGTTTGAGGACACTTTCTTACAAGCAACAGCAAGCAGAGGATTCAATCATAAAGTAAAAAAAAAAAAAAAAAAAAAAAAAATTAGAACTTCCAGGTTAAGTTTCGCCAACAAATTCTGTAAAATCCCCACTCCTTCCTACCCCTTTTTTTTTTTTAAAGAGGTATCTTTTCAACATAAACTAACAGCAGACCATTTTCTATTTTAGAAAATACATTCAGCCAGAAAATCACTATATCATTCTTCAAAACATTCATTTTTAACTGATACAAACCTAATTTCAATGCAAATATATGAAGCGCAAAACCAAGTTTCTAAAAATAAACCTTCACCTCTCACATTATTTTACAAATTAACTTTTGACAAACTAACAGAAAGGCTGCAACTTTTCAGTAGCTATTAAAGCTTTCAAAAGCTGTTCTAGTAGGAAGTTACCAGTGTCAGGGCAGAAAGAATTACTGAAAGAAGATATTGTTTCAAAACTTAGTATATGGGGTAAGAAAGGATTCTGTCAAATCATCATAGGAAAAATTAAAAATCTTTTGTATTTTGATCTTTCAAGATATTTTTATATTTACATTAATATGACTAAGCAGTTTCAAAAGGCAGTGATTTCAAACTGAAAGACAGTGTTTCTTTGGAAAAAGGCCAACCACCTCCTTCTTTCAAGGAACTTTTAATGTTTAATGCAAGTTTAAACATGAACCTTAATCATGCCTGCAAACAAGAAAGAAAGGTTTGTCAAACACTTGAAATATTGTGTATTTCTTTATTCTGACGTAAATCCACATTCCTACAACCTCAAGTCTGAAGGGATACAATTTAGATAATCAGAAGAAAAAAATAACCACAAAACCACAAAAAACCCAAACGTACAGAGTGACATAATGTCAATTACTGGCATCATCCAACCAGAGACACTTGAAAAGGCACTATGGCACAATGTTAGTGTTTGAGAGAGACAAAAAGAGATTAAAGGGACTTGACTGCAACAAATGATGAACTTTTAGTGACATCAAACGGAGTTGAATATCATCAGCACCTTTGTAAATCAGGCCCATAACGCCGTAGCATAAACTTATTTTATGGTACCCTTATTTCCTGCCAAGTGATATGGAAGAGAAATTAGGATGGATGCAGTACAGAGACAGACTAGATTATTTCTATCCTTTAGGCCAACATAAGGTAGTTATTCTTGGTCCAGTCCTGCTCAGTTTTGAAGCAAACGGTGGTATTACTCTTGTGAACACTTTGGTCTTGCATGCCACTGAACTTATCCAAACTTTTGTTTTCTTTTTTCGTATCTACCCTCAGCTAGGGACATCATTACAATATGAAATTGCGGGGGGGGCTTGCAGTTGTGTCCCACCCTACAATTTACTGAGATGCTATCCTCCTCTGCACAACAGTGAGGCACAAACTGAAGGCAAGTCTGTATATTGGTATGACACAGTAGCACACAAGATAGACTCACTGGGCTATTAATGAACTTACACTGCAATTACTCTAATCAGTTTTATTCAGTTTGGTAAGACAGGTCTTTGCTATACTATATATTCAAGTATTAAAGAGCATTTAAGCAAATTCAAGTACAGTCACTTCAAAAGCAGCAAGCTGCCACAGGTAAAAATTGGTTCCAGTGACTGATGACTGAAACAATACAAAAGAAGATCTAAAGAAAGTTACAGAATCTAATCTATTCAGCAAAATACTTCTACTTACTGGACCATGTGGACTGTTCTTGGCACTGGAAACCAGAGTCATAACATCAGATTTATAGTCCTGAAAAGAGAGGAAGGAGGGGCATGGATTGGATTAAACGGAATAGTTTGCACTTTACGTAACAGGAATAAAGATCAACATTGAACATCACTCTAAGTAGGCTCAGAGGAGCCATTAGTAAAACACTTGATTACAGATTTTCATTGCCATTCATCTTATGCATTAGACCCTCTTTACTAAATTACACACTTTTTTGGTTTTACTATAATGGTCCCCAAGGTGGCTAGTAGTATTATCCCTATTTTAGAAGGGTGTGGGTGGGAAGGACAGGATGATGGTACAGCTATTGCCTTTCAGAAGCTCAGTCAAGAGGTGCAGTACACTTCCTGAACTAGGTCTGCAGTCTCACCATGAAAGTTTGGATGACAGTTCCTCAGCTGCCCAAAATTCTCTTGGCATCTTACACAAAATGACTCTATTGGACCCTGGTTTATTTGCCTGCTTAGCAACAGCCATACAATGTTGTTGCAAACCACTATAGCATAGGCTGCGCAGGCAGGCAGGATCATGGCTGCTGGCATGCTCAGCAGGCAGGCTTATGGCTCTGCTGGCTCATCATGCTTGCAGAAGGTCTACATTTGGGTCCACCCTAAAGCAATGTAAATTTCCTAGTTTTTTATCCCTCCTGAAGCTTCTCCTACATCCAAACTTGCATTCCACAAACGTGGAGACAAAGCAGTCTGGGGCTTGGGCACATCTTCTGAAGGCTTTACAGTTAGCAGCTGAAGAGACCAGAATGCAGGAAAATAAAAAAAAAAAAATTAAAGATTAAAAAAAAAGGAGTACTACTGTAGTACAGGTAGTGTGAGAATAAGCTGACTGTACTGCTGTTACTATAATACAGAAACAAAGGCTTAGAGGTTTTTAAATAGGCGATAGAAGTGCCACCATATCGAAATACAGATACAATAAATACAAGTGCAAGACTCAAATCAGTAATTAAATCAGAACTATTTTTAAAAGTGTATATTAGAAAGTAGTTGGCATGTTAAATTTTTGCTCTTCCCTAATGAATACAGCCATTATGTTTATATTTTGAAAAGTTCTTCCAGGGCTAGCCTCCTGTTGTCTTGCCTTTCCTGTCAATAAGATCAGATCTGCATGTCAAAGTGAAGCTATGCAGTTCTTCCTACTGCTTGGGAATGAAAGTCTGATAAACTGAAATTGAGGCACATCTGGCAAAGACAGCAGAGAGTAAATGCTGTGAACTACTTCTAATTATTATTTTTATTTTCAAGTATGCCTCCAGATATTAAGCTTCTAGATCTTTTATTTATAGATGTGCTATGATCCAGTAGACAGAACATATTTCAGGGAGTTGATAGTAATTCTCTGGTACTTCACTGCATGACTGTTCCACATTTCACTCCTCTACATACCAGTTTACCCATTAATATATGGAGGACTACACCATTTTCTCACCTCAAAAGAAGCTTAATGTCTGTAAACTGTCTCAGAAGACAGCTGTTGCAGAAACACAGCAGCTTGAAACATATTACCTTTCCCACTGACACGTGAAAAGAATTTATGGGCTACAAAAATTAACATCTCTAGTGGTATCAAAAATATTCTCTCTTTTTTTTTTTAACTTTTCCTCCATGTACTACAAGTTAAGTCACAAAAGGGCCTTCCTATGCAGCGAGCATCCCCTTAGCATACTAGCTCCTGAAAAGTATAAAGAGGAATATCAGTTACTCTCTATTCAACTTAACTGTTGTATACATTAACTTCTTCATAGGAAATGCCAAGAAACAGACTTTACAAGACATATATAGATGCCAAACTGCCATCAGAATTGGCCAACAGAAATTCCTACAGCCCTGTTGCATCCGTTTCCCACAAAGGAAAACAGTCACTTTTGTCCACTGTGAGAAGCTGCAAGCTCGCTGAGATTGACATCAAACAAAACTGCCAACCAAATCATCTGTTCTGTTTTCTAGCCTCTGCACAATTTAATAGCGCTTCCACATCCTTACTCACTGCTGAATCACTGATAAGCTGTGCATTTTCTACTTTTGCAGGTTTTCTTCATGCTTACTCATTTCAGTCTCCTGCTTTCTTCTTTTCCTTCACCTTAGCTACTCTTATCATATTGCTACCACCCACGGTTCAGCCACCCCATACCCATTTTACTACTTCTGCTTTATTATACACATCACACAAACAGAATGTACATAGAGATACAGTAGAATGTATATTCAACTATTTGTATTCAATTCCCATTACCTTCCACTCTACTTTCTAATTAGCATGCTCTTTCTTGTTATAGAGCTATCATGCAGTAGGTTGCATGGCTGACCTTAGATAATAGTTTCACAGTACTTGTAAAGGGCACTGTAAGAATTCAAACCCCCCAAGCTAACCATTTTGCAGGGGTGTTACTCATGGGAAACTCTCTAGGAGAGGCAAGCTGGCAGACGTACAAAGAGACAGCAGATTTTATTCTACACAACACTTTTCCAGAAGGCAATGCCCTGAGTTCCAAAAAAAAAAAAAAAAACCAAAAACCAACAAACCCCCCCCCCAAAACCCACGGCATTTTAAACAGGTATTTTGTAAATATACTTCCCTTCCACCCCCACCCCCCAGCTTATTTCCATGCTCTGCACAGCTATGTGAACCAGTAACAAATTAATAAACAACTTTGGACCAATGTTGCATATGGGACACATACTTAGAAAGCTTGTGACATACTCCATATTAATAACACATTTGCCAGCCATGATAATCCAGGGTACACTGAGCCAGAAAATAAAAGCAAAATTAGAAAAACTCCTCAGGCAAAGGTTATTTTTAGGGGGACAGAGAATTCCAACAATAGTCCAAACTAATGTAAGCCTGTTAGCAAGAGCCCGATTCTCTTCCCCAATAGAGCCAAAAGCTTGGCCCAGACAGACTGGTATCTGCCAAACACCAATCTCCTCCTCTTGTATTACAAAGACTGAAATAATCATTCACTCACTACAGCTGCAATAATAGCATTCAGGTGCAGCTTTCTAATAGACAAGAGATTAATTCTCTGCTTCCAGCCCCAGGATGATCATAATGATTTTCATCTATAACACATTTTCCTATACACTATTTCTGTATTTAAAACAAACAAAAAATTGTGTTGTATAATTGCATTCACATCCATTTTCAGGTAATATGTCATAATAATATCTCATATATATATTCAGGTTATGCAAAGTATTATGCTACTGACAAATCATTTAACTATGCACTTGTCTTGGAGTCTACAGGAAATAGAAATTACGTCACTTCAGCATTGTAGCATTCATGGCAGCACAATAAAGAACTTTCTCCCTCCTATAGGACTATACTTCATGTTTCCATCAGTGCCTCCTCCAGGTAATTTCTTTCAGGTCTCTTGTTTCCATGACATTTGTATTTTGAGATGATTGCTGCTTGGTACTCAAAGATGGAATTGCAACAACCATTTACAGGCTGTTGCCAAGGTCTATTCCGTTATAAAGGGCAGCTGTGCTGTCTCCACATCAGGCTTTCCAGAAGTTTATGATTTCTTCTTCTATCCATCTGCCCTTACAGAAATCATGAAATTGCGTTAAAAAGCTCCCTAAATTTTGTACAGGGCACACCCTTCTCCCCACCCCTCAAACCGAAAGTTTAGAGTAAATGTCACCTTACAGACATTACTATCCGTTCTTCTGCCTTTAATGGGAAAAATAAATTTTGGCAGTCTTTCCCCAGTGTTAAAAGTCTTAGCTACTCCCTGGGGATAGAAAGAATCAATGCAAGTAAGATCCATATTTTCTTTCTTGGAACACTACTACTTCCAGCAATTTATTTGACTGACTATGCCTTCTATTACCATGTAAATTGTTTCAGGCTGCAGGAAAAAAAAAAGTATTAATCTCCCCTCAGTAAGTCATAAAATAAAGAAATCAATTTCAAGGTCAATTTAGTCTAAATAACACCTGCTGCCCTTTTTGTAACATGCAGACTCCTCTGAAACACTAAGTTGCTGTCTATAAAGGCATCAATATGTGATGTTCCACATAAATCAAGGTAACGTATGGTACAGTACAGCCTATTTTCAGTGTACCATCTGAGGCTTAAAAAAAGATTCAAAACGGGTCCCTTGTCATCATACATTTTCAGCATAAGCACGAGGCTTTATAACAGAAAACCAAAGCTAAGGAACTCTTGTGTGCACAAGGGTCTGATTCTACAAGAAACTTGTATCTCGTGAGGTTTTTGGGGCTATTGAGGGATTCTCAGCTCCGTGCGGGAAGTATTTGGATCCACAAAGGGTGGGCCTCAAAGCAAGAACTTGGGGAGGGGGGGTGGGAGAAGGGCTGGGGGTGGCAGGCAGTAGCAGACACAAGAAGAAATCTTTTCTTCTTCTAGTGGAAGCCTGAATGGAATGACAAGAAATGGAAAGGAAATAGGGTGATGGTGGTTTTTTCCCCCCTCAAAGCAAGAATTCAGGACAGGAAAATAATTTGAACTTGCATGGAGGAAAAACTTCTAAGTGGAGATCCATTTTTCTTTCGGTCAAAAATAGTCCTATTTTTCTTTTAAGTATACTTATAATAGATTTTCATGGTAGTAGAAGACTGCATTTGATGACTCTATAGATCCTGTACATTCAGGCACTCTTTCCTGAAAAGCTCACCTTGAACTCTGTTACCTGTCTGGTTTGTCATAGAAAAGCACAGGACTGGGTGGACGGGCGAATAGCTTTCTCCCCACTATGGTAGTTCCTTCCCATAAGGTTAATACAACTGTTTTTCCTTTCCTGTGTATAATTCACAGCAGTGCTGGTGCATCGCTAAATACAAAGTCCCTGATGGAGTAATTCCGTGCTGCCAGGTAGTCAAGAAGGATAGCTATCTGGGACAAAACTGAGTTCAGGGAGAAGATTCTTTCACAAACAGCCAAGACATTCCAAGTCTTTGTACCACGCATTAGGTTGGAAGTTGAAGAACATGCCAAGCCTGCCACATCCATAAATATGAGAGATATTTTTTTGTTACAGTCTTTTTATTTCTTTCCCCGGGTCCCACAGCAGAAGACAATCTAAACAATCAATACCCAAGCAGCAAAAGTTCCTGAATGAAGCAAATATTCAGATATTCTGGAAAGGGGCTTCCATATTCTTGTAAGACCTCTGTAATAAAAATAAAACAATGTCTTGAAGGCTTTTGAAAAGGGCTGAAAACATAAGGATGTGCAAGGCTGAGCAGACAGCAAATCAGTTTATAGAAGAAGGTGGATTAGCAGCAAGAACCATTTAATCCATGAACAGATTTTGGCTTCCCTAACAGGCACATTTATTACAGGTCTTTTCTAGAATAAGGAATCTCCCAAAGGTTTTTGCCAGGCATACAAAGAATGACATTCCTACACAGAGTGCTACAGTAGCAGAATTCTCCCTCCAGCGGCTGGTTGGCAAGCGGTAAGTGGTGTCTGAGGCCTTTCCACATTTTACTGCATAGGTGAACCTGGCAATTATCGAAAGGGTTTTCACTTTCTATTCTACACAGCAGAAATACATTCCTATAATACACAGGGAAAACACACAAGAACAACTATGTTATTTAGAGCAGGGACTAAGTTAAAAATCAGACAATACTACCTCTATTTCACAATCCATAATTAGCAGTGGAATGTGGATCAATTTCAAATATATATAGTCTTTATATGTATTCAGCTTTATATTTAAGATATCTAGGAGAAAAAATTTCACTTAATCAAAATACTGTTTAATCAACTCTAATATTTGCATATATTTATAGAGTATAATGATTCCCCTATGATATTATAGTAGTGAAAATGATCGTTAAAGAAAACAATAGTAAAGAATGCTTCCCTTTTCCAACAGATAGCACTCTGAATCAAATTAAAGGCTACTGTCATGGTTTAACCTGGCAGGCAGCTAAGCACCACACAGCTGCTCACTCCCTCTGCAGAGTGATGGGGGAGAGAACTGGGGCAGGAGGGAAGTAAAATTCATGGCTTGAGATAAAGACAGTTTAATAGGACAGAAAAGGAAGGGAAAATAATAATAATGATGATGAAAGAATTAGAATATACAAAACAAGTGATGCACAATGCAATTGCTCGCCACCCACCAACCAATGCCCAGCCAGCTCCTGAGCAGCAGCCGCCAGCCAGCTTTCCCCCCACTTTATATACTGAGCATGACATCATATGATCTGGAATATCCCTTGGGTCAGTTCGGGTCAGCTGTCCTGGCTGTGTCTCCTCCCAGCTTCTTGTGCTTCCCAGCCTACTTACTGGTGGGACGGGGTGAGAAACTGAAAAGTCCTTGACTCTGAGTAAGCACCGCTCAGCAACAGCTAAAATGTCAGTGTGTTATCAACATTATTCTCATCCTAAATGCAAAACACAACATTATACCAGCTACTAAGAAGAAAATTAATGCTATCCCAGCTGAAACCAGGATGGTTACTTAGAAGTAAATTTGAAAATACAAATTCACAGAACAATCTGACATTTATTGGATGTTGGAAACTTTTTACTTATTGGATACAAGAAAATTTTTCATTGATGAAATCCATGGTCCTGAATCATATTTAATGTAAATCACTCTGTGAAATCTTACTATCACAAGCTATCAAAGATAATGATTGTGTGTCAGGCGCTGCCAATATACTTACAGATTCGATGAGTCAAGAAACAGAGATAAGATTTACGATAAGTGATAAGCATATTAATGTTGTGTCATGCAAAATCATACAAATAGTCATTTTGCAGTTGAATGTATCTAATAACATGAGATTCAAGTCTGGAATGACTATTCAAGAACACAAAAGATTAGAAATGTAAGGGAAGAGTGACTTTCTTAAAAACAGTGTATTTGCTGAGGTTAAAGGAAACCGATATAACATTAACATCAGAGATGCAGAGCAGGAAAGAGTAGTGTAAAAAAGAGGACCTTTTTTCAACAGGAAGTTATCTTTTCAATATGCCAAGCAGAATCTTCAAAATGCTCAACAATGAAGCCCTGGAAAGTATATGAGGAGATGTTTCCTGAAGATGAAGAATGTAAGAAATACAAGAAGAAACCTAGAATATTTCTAACCATATCTGCTCAACTGAATTGTTAAATATTTCCTAATCTTCAGTCAGTGAAGTGGGTAAATTGTTGCAGGATTTGCTGTGAAATCAAGTTGAAGGAAAAGACAAAACAACCCGAGAGTTAAATAAATACTTTCGAAATGTAATCACAAAGAAAAGCACCAAGATGAGGATGTCTGACATTGACTATTTATCTCCTGAGTAGAATTTCTGGAGGTTTACTGAGGCAGAAGCTTTCAGTAACCTACAAGTGTCTCAGGGATGTTTATCTAGGATTGTTAAAAGACAATCAGGAATAGAATCTGCAGAGTAATGATAATCATCACTGAGGTCTCTACAGTTTGAAGAGTTCATCCTTGCACTGTAATAACCAGTAAACATCCCACATATCTTGGAAAATCAGTACTGCCCTGGGGTACAAGTAATACTGATTGGTAGACCTCAAAGTACCAAATTTCAGCTGAGTTCAGATAAGAAATAAAAAGTTTCTTTGTTGGAAGCTCAGAAAAACCCAGCTGGGCTGCAATTCTACTCAAAACAGCCTCATATAATGTCTCCAATAACTCCTGGTTTGCACCAACTGAAGCAAAAAGTGTGCTGGAAATCTGACAAACATACTCCCATGGCACTCCATCATTGAAGCATACCGTCAGAAAATATTAAATTCATAAACTCTGCAATATTTTCTTTAACTGATCAGACACAGGAATGTATCCTGATTTATTCCTCCCTGCTAGGCATGGAAAGATTTCTTATACTACATCATTTTCGATCAATGATTTATTTCACCAGAGTGGTCTAACCTGCCTTATCACAGAAATAGAAAACGCTATTTGTAGAAGATACCTTTAATGTGATTCTATGGCATCAATTAGAATGGAGCTACACATAAATCTAATTTAATATCTAACTGGCATCAAGATCTGTTAATGGCACAGCATTAATTTTACACTAATAGCAATGCATTTTTAACTACCTTTCATTCTCCTACCCCAAAATGCTCAGACAAGTTAAGTTATATGCATGTTGTTTCTAGGACTGAGACTTTAGAAAACAGTCAGATATAAGCATCATTATCATGTTACTAGGAACAATTACGTGAATTTTACTCATTTAGAATTAAATTGGTATCTCTTATACTTATGGTAAAATTAATTAGTATCTACATGTAGTCTTTTTCTTAAAAAGACTAGAACATACTTCTTCCAGTCTTCGATATATTACTTACAGGCCCATATATATTCAGTATTTCTGCCTATGTATGCCTAGACAGAAATACCAAAATGCGTATGTTGGGCCAACATTATAAAGTTTCATTTGTGTGGACTGCTATTACTCTAACATGGCAGAGTCTTGACTCAGAAAGTAAATATTTCACTGTTATGGAAAATTCTAAGTTTATACAGGCTAAATGATGGCTGCACACCCCTCTGCTTTAAATAGCCTTAGGAAGCACAGTTGACTACTTCCCAGCTCCCAGGTGAATACCATATAGCATCATCTAGCTTTCAAAAGGATTTTAATTTTTCCTTCCTGCTAATAGCAATAGTATGCCATGGATTCTACATCCATGACTTTTAAATAATAAAGACTAATAAAGATACATATTCTAAATATTAATGTTACACCTTGTGTATATGTCTGTGTTATTTGATATGTAACCTTCTCTCATCTCCTATCAGAGCAGTATGCTATGCACTGCCCATGACTTAGGTAGTTCCTCCTAAGACCATTTTAATCCTAAATTTGCTTTACTAAGAACAAATTTTAATGTATGTACCACATGTTATTTGTTAATGTATTACAACTATAATAACTGTTCTCTGAATGTAGTTTCAATTCACAGCCGTAATTAGAAGCCACCTTCTGCTCTGAACACTTACTGTTTTAGCACGGATTTCTTGTATGATCAATAGAAAATTATGATTAGGCATTTCATTTTTCGTTACACTATTATTATCCATGTTATTTTTCAGGAAGCTTGATGAGGCCTGAAATAACAGGAGATTTCTTCTTTTTATTGAAGAAATACATACAAATGCAAACAAAAGTGAGGAATCAATTCAAAATCCTAGGATAGGTCTCCAATTAAAAAAAAAGTAAAATGAAAATTCAGTTGCATGCAGCTACTACAAACTCATATAACTCTCTGGCAAGATAGCACTTATAGCTCTGTGCTTATTTCTGTCAGTATAACATGAAGAATGCTCTATCAGTTGGAACTGGATTACAGAAAAAAATAAGATTCAATTTAAGAATAAATGGCATGAGTCCTGAGGGCAATTTAAAATTTGTATATTTAAGAAAAATAAATCTATACAGCTTGCAAGAAATAATACTTTGCACAGTAAGTTTATGAAGGTATACAAGCTATGAAATTATGTAGATAGTACTAACATGCTACAGCACACGTCAGTTTAAGAGAACCAGCAGTAAAAATATAGTAACATTAGAAAAGGAAGGCAATAAAAAGCAGATGCTCTGAGCAAGTACTGTAACATGCAGAGAACTGGATACACAAAGAATAGAATTTAAGGCAAAATCCTTGTATCACTTTCCCACAACTGCCTCCCTCCTCTCTGCCATTGGGTTAAGCCTGTTTCCATGACACATCATGGAAACTGGAATAACAGCAGTCAAATGAGTTCTGCAAGAGTTTTCAAAGTCTCCACAGTGCTTTTACAACTTAGAGGAAAAACATGTGACTGCATTAGAAACTGGATGAGAACATACCTCAGTACCACTCTGTGCTCTACCTATGCCCTCTGCCTAAAGATTTCTTCTCAAAGATGGCTTATAAGGAAGTGAAACCCTAGCTAGCCCAGAGAAATCAGTTATATTGAAATCTATGACTGATAGAAACAGTTTGAATTTTGTCACTATCTCAAGACCACAAATACATGCTGTTTGAATTTTCATATAAAAGCTTTCTCTTGCTAATGACTAGCTTAAAAGCATCCACCTTTTCTAAGCTATTTAACTGACAATTAAAGTATGTATTGAAATGTGTCAACATTAGCAAATTTTCAACTTCCAGGCAACAACAAATTCATGATGGGCCTAAATCAAAACTCTAGAAAAATGGAGAATCCTTCCATTGACTCAAGCTCGAGGGGAAAAATGGCAATAGAATGGCCTACACAGAGACAAATCTAGTTCAGAAGCATTGTAATTCTGCTTAACTTCTGTGTTATTCCAGGTTTTTATCAGTGAAGCAGTTCAGAACCAAATTGATCATCTCTTATTCAAACGTTCTCCTTTCACAGGCACCAGCCCTTGGCAAACAGCAATGCCATGACCTTTGTGCACATATTTCTAAATGACAGTGACATTTTCTATTTGTTAGGAGTCTCTAGTATTTATTGCCACTGTTGAGAAAGAAATCCTCAAACTAAAGGTATAGGCAGAGCACATACATATGGGAAATGAAAGGGCACGTGCATACAGAATAGTGGCTTGACTTCCTTTTGGCCAGATAGAGAAACCTTCAAGTAACATCAGATCCAGCATCTCATCTCTAGCACAGACTTTTACTTCATGTGTTCCTGAGATTGTACTTAGCACAAATCAGGGCACATAAGAACAGATAACAGTTTCCACTTATGGAACTCAGGCTGTCCTTTACAAACTGAATGTGTCCATTTAAAATAAGGGAAGAAAGCCTGCATTTAGTCTTTCTGAAAGTAATCTACATTCCTTGGACTGCAGTAAAAGGAGCTCTTTGTAACAATTACTGTCTTACTATGGATTAGTTCAGTATCCACAAAAACCTCTAAGCAAAGGGAGAGAGGGTAGATGTGCTCTCCTGAGGGAAGTGCAAATGCATCCAAACAACCCCCAAAACCAAAGAAATTAAGACACAGGCATTTCCTTGAAGACACACAGAAAAGCAGCAGTAGTCCTCAGAAAGAGAGGAAAATGTGGGAACGATGTGGGCCAAAGAGACCATCACTTGCCTGTGTGGCAGCCCGAGCCAGCTCACAACCAAGCCCTGTGCAGGTAGCCCTATTAATATTAGCAAGGCTTCCAAACACAGACATCTTCACTCCTTTGAAGTCATAATGCTGAATCATGTCCTAAATAAGCCACTGAACTCAAACTTCTCCACAAGCTAAAACTTATTGCTTAAAGTAACCAAAATGCTTTCATTTATTCAGGATTAAACTTTCATCTCTCTTGTTGCTCCCTGAGTAGAGCTGGGCATCAAAAGGATTTGTGGCTGGTTTAGTTTCAAGGCATGAAGATGTGCAGTCAAAGCAGATGGCTGTTAGCCAACTCAAAATTTTATGTGACAGGTGAGAATTCACTTCTGAAACTGACATCAGATTCCAAAGAAAGAAGATCTTTAATACTTCTAAACCACAGAGTTTCCCTAAAAATAAGCTTTTAGGAGGATTAACCAATTTCTGAAGAAAGCCTACAGAACAGAAGAAACAGTTGGTTAAAATGAAGAAACGGTTAAAATGAAGAAACGGTTAAAATGAAGAAACGGTTAAAATGGCTCCTCCTGATTTATAAAAATGACTTAGCAGTTTTCTAAATCTTTACTGAAAACTGCATGGTGAGAATTTTCACCAATTTCACTTTAGTGATGGACTCAGCACTGATACCTAGCTGTAATCAGACATGGTTTCTGGCTCAGAGTTATAGTTGACTCACTCAATCTCCTTTCTCTCCTTTGCCAGAAATGAACTGCATCAAGATTCAGTTCTCTCCTCCATGCCCTTGTGTTAGCAGTCTATAACCCGTCTATAGCCCACACAGTTCTATTATGATTTGATTAATGATTTGCCAGTGGCTGCTGTGTTCCCTGTGTGACTATTCCATAAGAGAAGGAGCTCATGCAAACGTGTAGAGGAGCTGGTATCTACTTGCCTCTAAAAGGCACATGGCAAGTCTTAAATGTCCTGTCCACTGACTGCGTACAGCTCAGTGAAATACTGTTTAATCAGGATTCAATGGTACAAATGAGCAAGACCTTATACACATAAAACTGGGTACTGAGAAGATGATGCAGAAAAGGTACAAAAGGCACAGGAGAAGAAGAAAGCTCTTCTACTAAAAGCCATTTTTGTTTCATAAACTTACTTCAATTAAAGGTCTTTCTACTGGGTGGCAGAGCAATACCAGCCCTTTATAGCTTTCAACATTCCATTTACGATACAGGAATCCTAACTGAGCACATTTGAACAGAGGGTTTGTTTGCTGGGTTGTTACAACCTGTTGCATCATTTTCCACACATCTATTACTAGTTGCCCTTTTTGTCTTTGTCCAGTTGTTTATGATTATTTTGGTTTTGTGTTTTTGTGGTTTGTTTTTTTTTTTTTTTAAATAGAATGAATAAAACTGAATACAGTCTTCAAGATACAGACACAGCAAGGACTCCCAGAGTGGCATAATAATACTCTTGCTTTTGTTCTCTAGTGTCTTTCTATAAAAAGACTTTCTTGTCCTTGTAAGCTACCATGCAGCTTCTCAGTAAGAGATTTATCACACTTAGCTACAAAGCATCCAGCAGCAGACACTACAAACCCATGCTGCTCACTGGTCTATTTGATTAGAGGAGTTCCCATGTTCCTCTTGCTCAAAGGAAAAAACTTTACCTACCAGTTGCATAACGGGTTCCATCCTGTGTACCGTGACACAAGTTACACAGGCTTTTCCAGGGGCTCCCAGCACTTCAATCCTGACAGCATAGACAACTTCAGTATTCCCAATGTTGTAGTGCACAGTAGACATCGTAGGCTCCAGATACAAACTAGTCCTAACTTAAGTGCTGTTAACTTTTTTCTACTAGTAAGATCCACTGCTACAAGTTTTAGAGTTTGTGCCTATCATCATACATTTCTGATATTAAAAGACTGCTTTTTGAGAGAGAGAGAGAACGAACATTTATTTTTACCATAGGTGGATTTGCAAATGAAATGATCCCGAGATATAAATTTCAACATTTGCTTGGCTTTAATAAACCAAACTGAATATGCCAACACATTACTGCCAACACACTGAACACGGAAACAGGGAAGGAAAGGGAAGGAAGTATCGACCCACAATTTAGACCAGTCCATTTGCACAGAGAAGTGCGAATTGAACATTCACATCAGAGTGTTCATGCACACATTATGACAGCACGCAAGTCGAGCTGCAGAATCTGCTCTTACATTTATTTCAGGACAGGTATATGCTTGAACATGTTTATTTGGTGTGCCACTTTCTGTGGCAGGGAACAGAACTTTGCTTGGAGTTGAAATTCAGTGTTGGACAGGACAGCACTGCAGCTTCCAGGTGTTGCAAATATCTCTGCTTCTGCAGACCCACAAGAAATAGTTAAATTCAAACACAGATGTAGTTCCAGATGAATATTTTATACCTTGTATTGCTTGTCCAAATGTCACTCCACCAACAGGAGGTACATTTAAGCAGCCAATACTGCTGTTTTGATCCATTTCAAATACAGAACCAGCTCCCTGGTTACTTACTAAGCTGAATTTACATGGGAAATTACTCTACCTGGGAACTATTCTGTTATCAGAGGCTCACTGATTCTTAAATTAGAGTCACTGGATTATAAATCAAATGACATCTAGTTAAAAAAAAATCCTAGCAATATTAGAGCTCACGGTTTGGCAGAAGTACTGACAGTACCCATGAGCAAAGTATACTGATTAAAACGTACATAGAGCCAAAAAAATTAATGTCCCAAAGAAAATAGTTTTCTTTACATGTAATGAAGTTTCCATTAATTTAGTAACAACAGGCCACTTGTAAATAACATATCTCTGTAATAAAGGTTGGCTTTTTCTTGCTGCATGTCCAGCTCTCTACAGAGAAATATTGGATTTTGGCATGTTTCCTATTTTGGCCTTTACTCTTTCATTCCTCAGCCTTTTGAGCATAGGAAGCAATAGAAAAGAGATTATTGTCTTAAAGGAAAAGAACTCTGCATGCAGATTGCGGGACTTGATACTAAAGCTGTAATACCCTTTATATTCAGCAAGAAGTACTGATTAAGCACAGAAACTGTTCTATATCCAGTGTTCACAGTACAGTTGCCTGGAGGTGTAAACATGAATTTAATGCTAAGTCTATATTACATTTTTTTACCAGCATAGCTACACAGTTTAATCACTTAGGCTTGTGGAGAGACTAGCTATATCTTCCCAGCTATACTTTTACTGGAGGGAAGGTTGAGCTGTGAAATCAGACACCAGTCCTCACCTTTTATTATGCACTGATCTGCCTGCATGGTTGGGGGAGGGAGTGGGGATGAGGAACAGTTAAAACCTGCTTAACTGAGTCCCCAGCAGAACATGAAGGCTACTACTGAAATACTGGTACACAAGTAATGGCTGATCCCTATTCTCCCAGGTTCAAACAGTACATGATGCTGAGAGCAAAACATTGGTCAGAACTGCTCCACCCCTACTTAAGTCCCTAAAGCCTTTTCCAGGCCCTTAATCATGGAATTGAAAATCACTACAAAAGTTAGGAAGTGGTTTGGTTTTTTTCATTTAGAACTAATTTTTTCAGGATGCAAAGTTATTGTTTGATTTCAATGGTATGTCTCCGAAATTGCTTGGCAATACAACATACACATTTTATAAAAACTCATGAGAGCCACAATCCAAAGAAAGTGTTAATAAGACAGCTATAAAGGCTGAGGTTTTCCTCCTCTCAAATTAAACAACCGAAATCTCAAATAAGGCCCGGTTCAACAATTTCAAAGGGTCAAACATTGGCTTCACTGTCATTTCATTTTTCTTCTGGATCTTTATCTTTTTTAAACAGCAGCTACGGTTACGCTTGGAAACAGCGAGAAGTGAATCTTCTTCCCAGAGCATTTTGTGCTTACTTGCCAAGTCATAGTGTGACTCTGCTTAACTAGAATTTACAAGTCAATTGATACAGTGGTTACATCTGACACACATCAGTCATCCTGTCCTGCTGATGGACAAGGCAAGCTGACTGCAAAATGCCTTGTCAGTTCTTAAAGCATTGCCTTAACCAAACAGAAATGGGCTAATAGCAATGCCAAGCTGTCACTCTATATTTATCAACAAGAAGGAATAATTTTTAGGAAAATAATAATAAGCCCTCCTCACAATACTAATGCTAGATGACCTGAAAAACTTTCCTAAGGGACTGAAGCCATAGAACAAAGTTTCATTTTATCTTCATAGATCTGACAGCTCAATTTCCCAAGTTCCTGGGGACTTTCAGCAGTGCTGAACAGAGGCAGTAACAAATGTCAGTGTTTACTTTGAGATCTCTTTGTTAAAGCTCTCTGTACTCAGCAGTCTCTTTAATAACACTCTTTAGGCACAAGCAAAGCATGTTCTGCATAAAGCAATAAGGAGTGACTCAGCAGAGTGTGTCTATCATCTTTAAACAAGATGGAATTGCTGTATTTAACTAACATATGTTGAAGGTTTTCTAATGTGAATTCAAACTCCTCAGCTCAATGTGACTATAAATTATCATTTGAAATACGTTATAAAACTGTTCAGGATTCAGTCATTTCCCACAAGCTCTGCCTAATTTCACACATTGACTCTAGCAGCAAAGGATTTTTCCTTCTGTGCAGGAGTTTGCAGTAAATAACCTTCAAAGCCACCCCTAATGTCCCCCAGATTCTTTTTTTTTTTAAAAAAAATCTCTTCTCCAACATCATCCCTACAGACATGGTCTGCAATGACAAATTGCACAAAGGGTCAAGCCGTCACCTGTTGTAATCCACATCACTCTCCTGTGTGCATGCACTAGTTGAATCTTGTTACTTGTGTCATATGCTTATGGGTATATGGAAATACGGAAAGGGCTTTCAATATTACCACAAGAAAAAAGAAGAAAGATACAGACACAGGCTTAGCTTTGCATTTTCATTCCACGTGCTCATTGGTGGTGCTCTGCTGTACTCGAGTCACCTAACCAATCCGAACAAATTTCCTTCTTTGCTGATACCAAATGACAAAAATCTCAAGTTAATAAATAACAAATTTGGTCAATTCCTTAATAACTCAACTCCTAGTCTTCCATAGAATATCAAAAAAGGAAAACAAAGGAAAATAAATTTCAGGTTTGGGGTGGGGTTTTTGTCATTTTGTTGTTTGTTTTTTTCCTTAATAATATGGTATGATGTAGGAAATTTTGACAGCATATCTCACTTGCTTCCTGAAATTTATGATTCTTTTAACTGCTCTACCTATCTTCATCCATTTTTGAAATTTATCTTGATATGTGGGAACTCATTACATCACTTCAACTGGCCAGAGGAGGTTTTTCTCATTGCAATACCAACAGAACAATAAAGGTTAGAAACTGTCTCAACGGAACCCTTTCTTGTTTAGCATGTATGCTTTTTCAACAGTAAAATCAATAGATATTGCTAGTTCAGCTAGCAGTTTTATTTACCAAGCAATCAAATATCAAGTACACAATGATCAGGGAGCTATTTTTATCTATTCTACATCCAGTTCATGTTTACATACACGCATCCATTCACTTTAGCCAATGAAATGAAAGCAATTGCCAAGATCAGTGAATTATGATCAAGCATTAATTTTATTTATGAATCCATACTGGTACTTAACATGAGTCAACTGCCTTAACTAAATGTTTGGTGTTGGCTGATTTTTTTGTTTGTTTTTTAAGTTGCATGTATTTTCCGTTTCAGGAAAGGGAAATGTTTGAAAGGCCTACTGACATCACATCTATGTATTGTTACTTATATATTTAAACTTCATCAGGTATACAAAAAACTCCAGTCTCAAACATATACATATTAATACTATTTAACCTACCAAGTTATAGTATTGCTTAAGTATCCACTGTCATAAATATTGATTTAACTGAATTTATTTCTGTTCCAAATACAAAAAAAAGTGTCCTTTTTTGAAAAAAGTATATAATAATCAGACTATTGAATTTTCAGCTCAAGACTTGACATCTAATGAAAATAACTAACCAAGAAAATATCTGGGGTCTTTACTTCCCATTTAAAACAATATGTTTGATAAACTATTTTCTTTTGATAATACATTTGGCCAAGAACTTTTTCCAAACACTAGCAACTTCAAAGAGGAAGAGAAACAGAATCAAAGACAAGAGAATATAGAAAAAAAGGAAACAAGCAATGGAGACGGAACAATAAGACAGTGAATTAACTTGAAAAGTAGGATATACAAGTCTTGAGTCATTCTGCAGAGCCATCTAACCTCTTTTCATAATACTTCCGTCATGAAAATTCCACTTTCCCCAATTCATTTATTCCTGTGCTTAATTTTAAGCTTTCAGTTAGAAAGCTTTTCTTAATGCCAAAACTAGATCTCTCTTGCTACAGTTTAAACCCATTACCTTTTGCTCTTTTCCGTGTGGATCTGCATTATTATCATTACCTTAATCTGAGCCAACCTCTTATGCGTCAAAAGACTGCTAGTATGTCTTCACACGTTTTTCTCTTCCTTAGGCTAAGCAACCCTCACCTTTTTCAACCTTAACTCATACAAATAACTCATAATACAACATACAAATCACTAGTTTACATAAGTTTAGGTGTGAGATGGCATAACAGGAATTGAAGTGGAGCCAGAACACCATGCTGCTGTTCAAATGTGAAAGATTTTGAATTTGTCAACAATTTTTAAGAGTTGCATAGCACCTGAACTATTAATATTTATATACAGATAGACAGACATGCACATATATATCCAGAAATCTTTGCTTTTGTCATATTTTAACATCGGTGGAACAAACCTTAAAGGATGTCCATACCTACATATTTTTAAACATGTGCACTACTAGCCAAGCCAGCTCTCTGAACTAGAGATGTGCTCCTGAGTGCAATTTTGACTTCAAACTTCCCAGAGCTTTGGTTTATTCAGCTTTCAGAAGCTGCATTCAAGTCTAGAAAGCACAACCACAGATAGCAGCTTTTGGCTCCAGTACCAAACTCCCAATTGCAATTCCCTTTGGATGCAGAGTTTTCATTTGGCCCATACCACCAGAGACAGCTGTGAAATTTAGAATCTGGTGAGTCTTTCAGACTATAAACCCAGAAAGTATTTAGTTACTCTCAACTCTGGATTTTAAGATTCTGGATGTGTTCATGTGCCTAGGACCTCTGAGCAATAGTGATTCTCTGAGTGAAGGACATGGGAAAATACAACTTTTTGCATGTTCCAATGCCCACTCCTCTCTAGCAACTCAGTTCCACTCTTAATGAATAAGCACCACTGCTGATATAGATGGAAATATACTCGCCCAGGTGCAGACAGTGCTTTCATTTGAAGAAATAACTCTTTACACATAATGAGCAACTAAAGACAGCAAAGAACAAACACGTTATTTGTCCTTTTTTGCTTTGGATCAGAAATAGCAACACAGCAGGAGAAATGTTTGACTCAAAGGAGCTAATGAGAAGACTACTCTTGTATAATGAGATCCAAAGAAGTCTGTGCTTGCATTAGCTTCATCGTTTTATTCATAGTATCTGTACTACTCTCTTATTTGAACTCTACATACACCTAATCTATAGCTACAGATTTTAATTTATCAACACCACCATTCCTAAAGTTTTATTCATGGAAGAACAGTTAGATGTTAGACATTAGGCTGGCAGTTACATGACAGAGTTCTTCACACACTCCTTTTAAAACCTGGACAAATTTGCAAAGTTGAAGAAATAACTAAAGTCACTAGAGAATTTGAACACAGAAGAACAAATCAGGGAACTAAAAGGAAATATACTTCCCAATTATGTATTGGCTTTCCTAATGAACTGTCTTTCCAGACTAACAAAAATAGACATATTTTGTACTAGAATCAGTGGTGTCATACAGCTATTCCCTTACAGCTGTATCAAACATATATTAATTTTATATTCATTAGCAGCAAACATTTTGAGAAAAAAAAAAAAGTTCCTCAAGTTATCCATGCCATAACAAAAAAAAATTCCTTCATTGCATAAAGAAGCTTTTGACTTATTTAATCATTAGGTATCTTCATTAATCAAGAAAAATATTTCTTTGGTTAGAACTAAAGACCAAAAATTTCTCCTACTCAATAACTACAAGTATAATTTTAATTACCATCACATTTAATTAGTTTTCTTTTCTGGGTTCAAGTGTCTTTTGAGCCACAAAATACTGAAGTGAAGCATGCTGTCTCAGTAAGCCTGAGTAGCAGCCTTGCAGTCCTACCCAAAGTCACCTATGGACTGACTGCAGAATTATCCTTTATACAGCAGTGATGCACAGGGGCTTCTATATAGAAACCAGGGCTCCACTGGGCTTGGCATCAATACTTGTCTCAGATAACGTAAGCACAAAGGGAAACTGACAACAGGTAGAAAAATGAGGTTGGGAAAACAATAAAAGAGACTAAATCTAGTAAAACAAGCATGTGCTAAAGCACACCAGCTGTCCAGCCACACCAGGAGTATTCTCTGTGCAACAGCAGAGTTGAGTTTTTACAGACTATTTTTAGAAAACAAAACAAACCCAAAAAAACCCAGTGCACACACACACACAAACAGAGCTCCTCCTGTCTTATTAAAGTAACACACGTTTTCCAAGAAACGTAGATGTAACATTCTTAGTGAAAGTTTGCATTTAATGATTCATGTGGTAAGAGAACAGATATATAGCTGAAGTAAAGAAGAAAATTCATAAGCATAGGAAAACATTCTTACAAGCAGAATTCACATTCCTAGGCACTTATCTAAATGGACCTGGCTTCTTTACATGGATCAAGGCCCTAAAGTTACAGTGATCCTTACATTTAATACAGATTATCTCTCATAGAAGTTCAGGCTGTGTGCTAAAAGAAAAAGGCAAGCTCCTGAAAATGCTATTGCAGATGAACTGGCCTGACTGAAACATGTTAGGAAAGGGGCATTAGGAAAAGATACCTTTATTATAGTCCCATCTGGGCAAGACAGAGTCCACTAGGAGCCTGGGAAGATAATTAAGTTGGTTTGGATGATACTGAACTTAAACTGACAGTTGGACATCTACTCTGGGACATAAGACAGGCAGGCTGAGATTCAATCCTTCTGTAGTACAGTTCTTATTGTTCTGTAGAACAATGCTTATTCATATCCATGGCTTGTTTGCCTTTTCACCTCTTGTTTAGTGCAGATTGACAAAACAGTATGCGACACATACACAGAACTTACGGTAGCAATGGCTACAGTCAAGAAGCCTAAAGGCTAAACTAATCCACTACTACCCTAAACTAACCAGGAAAGAGAAATTTTTAGTAATTTCTTAGAAATTTTGTAACAATACAGAACTCCCTACCATCTTCGATGAAAAAATCCCAGAACATTTCATTCTCAGGGTTTAACAGCAGCTGCATGAACTATACCTGTCTCATGTTCCACAGCAATGCTTTCAGTACACCTACCTCTGCAGGGACTTCAGCCTGCCAGAGAAGTACTTATTGCTAACTGGGGCATAAGAGTTCTGTTTGGAGAGAATGTAAAGAAACTAATGTCTAAATAATGTGATACAAGAGCCATACTTGTCTTTTTTTTCTTTCTTTCTTTTTGTTTTTAGAAGACAACTTCATTTTAGCAGAATTATTATATTCCAAAATTGCAGAATGCCATGCTGACTGTAAGCATCGTAAACAGATTATTCACTCCTATATCATTTCTTTCTGCAAATAATGTTGGCTTCTTAAATGGCATCTGCAGCTTGCCAGACTGACTATAAATGTAGCTCCTTAGGAACCATTAGGTCTTTTAGAAATATTTAGGACATTTTTAAAAGCTTTGTTATTTAGCTCCTAATAGTTCCATCAGGACCATTAAATCTATCAGGTAAATAGGTCTTCAGAATTATTATTTTTTAACCACACATTAGTGGTTCCTAATGACTACGAAGATGCTATTATACTGCATTGAGTATGCTCTTAAAGCATATTGATATGCACAGTAAAGTGTATGTAAATACGTGTGTATTTACCTCTTCCGAATGTTGTCTGCTTTCAGAGTTAAAAGACCATTTAATGCGTTTCCTAAAATAACCAAAATTGTATAATTAGGGCAAGTTAAAGAGTAACCATTTTAAATGTGCACATTAAGTAAATTCGTTTCTACTGTCCCAAAATCCTTTGCTAAATATGAGCAGTAGCTTTATAAATAGGCAAAAACTTTGAAAAGCTATAATCCCTTTTCCTTTGTCACAGCCTACCAACAGCACACAAAATTTCTTCTGCCCAGTAAGCTATGCACTGCATTAAAAATCAGGGAATATATATTATAAACAAAGTTATATCATTTGGATAAAAATAAGTTACATAATTGTCCTGGGTTTGGCTGGCATAGAGTTAATTTTCTTTCTAGTAGCTGGCATAATGTTGTGGTTTGGATTTAGGATGAGAATAATGCTGATAGCCACAACTGAAAACATTGGTGTGTTAAATAGTATTTAGACTACGTCAAGGATTTTTCAGCTTCTCGTGCCCAGCCAGCAAGAAGGCTGGAGGGGCACAAGGAGCTGGAAGAAGACAGTCAGGGCAGCTGACCCAAACTGGCCAAAGGGGTATATTCCATACCATGTAATGTCATGCCCAGTATATAAACTGGGGGGGGGAGTTGGCCTGGAGGGGGATCGCTACTTGGGAACTAACTGGGCATTTGTCAGCAAGTAGTGAGCAACTGCATTGTGCATCACTTGTCTTTCTTGGGTTATATTTTACTCTCATTGTTATCTTACTTTAAATTTTTTTTTTTTTTTTTAATTTCTATTATTAAACTTTTCTACCTCAACCTGTGGGTTTTACTTGTTTTCAATTCTCCTCCCCATCCCACAAGGTGGCAGGGGAGGAAGGAGCGAGAGAGCAGGTGTGTGGTGCTTAGTTGCTAGCTGGGGTTAAACCACAACAATAATAAAATCATCGTTACAAATATAACTCCAATTTCATGCTTAGCTGGAATCTATCTTAAAATAATCATAGGATTTTGTTTGGGTTTTTTTAGCAAAAAGCAGTCTAAAGAAGAAGCCTCAAGCTAGGCATATAATTGCAGTTCAATCCACCTGGCATTGCATTGTGGGGAAAAAGGAACTGAGACCATGCCTTTAATTTGGAAGTAGAAAGGAAGCAAAATGATTGAGTTCTATGCAGACACATAAAGAGGTGAATTTATGCATATTGTATCCTACAATTAATTAGGATACCAACTCCATCTTCTCAGAAAAGAAATTAGGGTAGTTCAACTAATCAGTGGGTCTGCATGGACAATCTGAACAGACCTTGTAGACAGAAGAAATAGCTGCCTGTCCTGAGCATAAATAAATGAAATCAGAAGAAATTACTTTGAGAATTGACAAGTTCCCCTTGGATTAAAAAACAAACTACAGTTTTACTCTCTTCCCAAACTGATTGAATAAAATATATTCAAAAGAACAAAGGAAAAAAAATGAAAACCAAAGCAACAACATAGTTTTCACTGGCATGTGATCCATGTCGACTACATGTACAGAAAAGCTAGTGAAGAACCCTCAGGAAGAAGACACAAACACTCTGAGAACTAATCAGGAATTTCACAGTCTGCCATCAAATGTTTGTTTAAATTTCAGTGTAGTATACATACAAGTATAGGAAGAGGTGTAAGAAAAGGTCAATAACACCAGCAAATAATAATCTAATGGACTTTAATTTGTTTATTAAGCAAATACTGTTTTCAGTCATTTCCTCAAGTCAATTACCATCTTACTCTGCCCAATGTCAGAAGTCACATAGGTTAAGCTTACTTTTCTGCAACAGTAAATCACCAGATGGGATTGCCAATTATTTGCCTACCATGACAACCACTGTACAGACATGCCACAAAGTCAAAACAATGCCAATTTTCCCTAGTTCTACCATTAACCATAAATCATTCTGTACTATGACCTTTTGTTGAAACACCACCACTCTATTTTATCAGGTGCTTAATATATATAAAAAATATTGGGTATGTAAAATACTAGATATGTACAGAATGTTAGATATAAAGGTGTGCAGATTAACCTACTATATTATATATAATTGTATATTATAAATGTATATAAATATATTTCTATAATTACATAATATCTATATAGTAATATAGTACAGAATTATATATAGTAGAGAACAAAACTCAAGGTATGTCCAAATGAAACACTGAAACGCTTACCTTTAAGTGAGAACACAGTTTCCCTTCACTTTTTGCCGGAACAAAGTCTCAATGAAACTGACCTTTCGACCCAGACGTCATTGTAACTCACTACATTGCATCTGCATTGAAAGCATCCTGAAATTTCTGAAAGATCCTGTAGGCAAGTTTTATACACTTTGCATGGCACAATCATCCAAATTTAATTTGGTTCACAAATCATTCTTTTGCAAAGTATGGGAAGCCACAAATAACCCCACCACATAACTGAAAACACAGATATATGAAGTTTAGTAATTGGAGGATTTGGCACTTGGTTGATTAATAAAGACATCAGCAGGACACATGAAACTTCCAGCAGTCAGGCTCCTGCTTATTGATGGGTGAAGCTATAGAAGCCCTAGAGCAGAATTATCCTTACTTATATGATCTCAATCTGTTTTCTATTGATTTTTCTTACACAGCAGTAAGTTTTGATTAACTTTAGTAATAGCAATGACTGCTTCAAAATGCCTTGAATTGATCAGACCTAAGGATTTCCTGTTAACTAGAAATTAAAAATATAATTCTTCCAGTATCACAATTAAGAAATGCCTTCCTGTTTGCAAAGGTATAAATGAAAAGATTGTAATGTTACACTAGCCATTTTGTTGACTTGGAAGGTCATTTGGACAACTTCTCCCCAAAAGGTGATCTAACCAGGGGGAGAAAATTTTCTGTGTTAACACATATGCACGGCACTGGCTATCCTTCAGAGACTGTACAGCTCAGCTTGTTACAGGTACCAGAATATCCCACACTTTTAAGAATCGAGAAATATAAAATACTACCAATAACCCAATATAACAAAATAAACAAAACCATACTTATAAGCAAAGCTTTTGAAATAAAAGCTGCCATAGTAGGCAATGGAACACTTCAATGTTGTGTTAATGCATCTTATAACCATCTTCAAAAAAAGCTTTTTTGTCAGGTCTGATATGTATCAAACTAGCTGATTTGCAATATTTTGTCTTCTGAACTGTAAATTTTTGTAGATGCTGCAAGTCTTCTATTTTATAGGCCTTTGTAGAGAAATTAGAAAATTTTAACATCTTCAGGGAAGTTCAAAAGGATTATATATTGTCCAGTAAGGACAAAGTACAAAGAGAAAAAAGACTGAATTGCTGATAAAAATGTTCATATGCAAACACACCAAACAAAACAAAGATAAACTGCCTTAATAAAGGTAAGTCAAAACTATGAGTTTAATAATTGCTCTTATAGTAAAAGAAGGTTATTTATTTTCCTATCAGTTTGTATCAATTTAAGCAAATTCATGACAGGAAAAAAGTACCATTTGACTGGCTATATTAGCCAGAAACATCAGCCTTTGGTCCACATCCCTGCACTTCCAAGCTGAAGGCTGCTTATTAGACCTAGCAACGGTTTTTTTGATTTTTTTTTTTGTTGTTGTTATTTTTTTCTTCACTGAAAAATAAGTAAAAACATAGAATATACATTTAGGGTTTTTTGGTTTTTAAATCTAAAGCTATTATTGTTGTTTTAATCAGAATTTGTGGTCAACAGCACATATTTCTGGCTAAAGCCAGATGGCCCCATAAGCTTTTATACAATTCAAAAAGTCACTGAAATATATTAATATATTCACAATATTTGTAAACCCAGGACAGAAAGAGACCAAAGGGCTTATATGGAAGTTATTAGTGCTGACAAAAAAGAATCTCTGTTGGGTTAAGTATGCAAGAGATGGGGACACAACTTCTTTCTTCTTCCCTATCACCAAGAATCCTACTAATAACTTCCACTGCCCTTCTTGGAAAGCAGATGTGGAGAATCACAATCCATACAGACAACTACTTTAGCTGCTAACCTTAGCTTCCAGTTAAATGCCAAAAAAATGAGATCACTGTTGCATGAGTGGTGGTGCTTGTTTTCCACATTAAGCCTTTACAGTTGCAGAGGATAGAATTCACTCTACCTCACAGCTTCTCAGAATAGTTGAAAGCAAAAACCCTACAAGAACTCCACTCTGGTTTTGGTTTATATAGATGCTTCCTGCTTTAATTTATGTTCTTTTTCATAAATTTGCTCCCTAAAGAATAGCCAAATTAGAGGCATAATAGACTATCTCCTAAAACTTCACACCTTCTACTGCAGCACAAGGAGCAAAGAATGAAGAACAGATTTGTTTTCCTCAAGTTTTTGCTGACACCCTTTGAAATCTGTAGCTCTGTGAGAATAATCCTTGACCAGTTATCTTCTACTTATCTGATAGATCTAAACTGACAGCGCAACATCCCAAGATCATTGGATCACTGTAGCTCCTCTAGTCAGCAACTGCTTCTATGGTTTGTAGCAGCTGAGTTCACCACACAAGCTCTTCTAAATGCAAGATTTTCAATTTGCATATCTGTGCCCTAGTATGCAACCAATAAAAACGACTTCAGTGTCAGCTCCTTGCAGTTCAAGGATAACTTTCCAAACACCTTCACTTTTCGTAATGGCTAAGACAACATTTTTCTCCCTGTTTGATAAGAAGCATGACTTTGTGGTTTTTTTCAGACATACTTGTTTGACAAAAGTCTGATGCTACATTCCAGATCGCTAATTTACAATTTCCTGTATCTCTTCAACATTTCACATTCTAAAGTGTTAGACTATCTCTTCCATAGTGTTATCTAAAAATAACAACATCAGACTGGCATAAAAATCTGCTGTAGAAATCTCACACCATTTCAAAGCAGTCAACAGAAAATCTCCCACTGGTACACACTCTGGGTAGTGAATGATGTGTATCTTGAGAGAAATATTGTGAAATCGATGCTAGAGATCAATCACTTAAAAGAAAGACAGTCGTTTGGGACAGTATCTTTTGCAGGGCAGAAACCAACTGTGCTAAAAAAACACTTTATGCATATTGTACATTCGTATGCATATGATTATGTAGAAGTTCATTTATTATATATCTCAGGAGATGCTGTAGCTTGCATGCAGTTATTTAAATAGTTTGGGGAGTTTGCAGGAGAGATTTACTCTTGCTCTCCCCACATTTTATTATGGAAGGTTTATCATCAATATTAAAGTTTAATTCCCCTAAAGTAGTGCATTAATACATTCATAAACTTTAATACCTAGAGCTTTGTGCCCACCTTCATCATATATTGAACACAATTGTTAAACAGCAGTTCCATACTTTCCTGTAGTTCTTTTTCATAATAAAGGGATTTCAGAAATATTTCAAAAGCATGGAGTCATTTTGATGCACTACATTTTGCCTAATTTTAAGTGTCTGCCATGCAGAAAATTGAGTTCTATGGTTTTCAGAGTAAAAACAAAGACTGAAGACCCCTAGCTCTCACAGCTCATTCTTTTCTAGCAATTTTGCTAATCATGTATGGAACTTTTGGTACATTTATTATTTATTGCTTGCCCCTAAAGCCCACTTTCAAGTTCACACATAATCATTTAAATAATGAAAGGGCATAAAAACAAAAGTCATCTATTGCTTTGTGTAATAAACTTAACATTGGGAGTCATTTCCCATTAAAGATCAGTCCGCTATTCCAAATACTGTAAGTACTTATAACAGGCCAATGCCTGTCCTAAGAGCCCCCTGTGCTTCTCATACATACTGAGGTATTGGGAAATGGAAATAAGCTGTCTTATTAAGCAGCTAATTAACATGATGGCACATTATAACATTTTTCCTTATGTCTTCTGCACACTAAAAGGAGGTGACATCCAAGGACACAGATTACAGACAGCCAACACACTAAAGGAGGAAGGATGGACATTAAAAAAAAAAAGATGACAGGAAAAACCAGGAAAATAACGTCAATTAAGTTGCAATGAAAGAAAGCAAACAGCAGCCTTATTACAGGGGAAAAAATAAAAGTACTCCCAAAGACAGGGGAGTAGGGGACCTACGAGAAAATCAAAGAGGGATTTTTTACAAGGGCATGTAGTGTTAGGACAAGGGGTAAATGGCTTTAAACTCGAAGAGGCTAGATTTAGATTAGAGATAAGGAAGAAATTCTTTACTGTAAGGGTGGTGAAGCAGTGGAACAGGTTGCCCAGAGAAGTTGTGGATGCCCCATCATCCCTGGCAGTGTTCAAGCCCAGGTTGGATGGGGCTCTGAGCGGCCTGGTGTAGTGGAAGGTGTCCCTGCCCATGGCAGGGGGGGTGGAACTAGGTGATCTTTAAGGTCCCTTCCAACCCAAACCATTCTATTATTATCATTTATCAGAATTGCTGCTGCTCTTTCTTTGACACCGTGGTATATACATAAGAAGGGGTAATTCTGAGATTATCAGGAGGAGCTTTAAAACTAGCTTTTAGTATCTGACACAGGACACACCAAGAACAAACGCACAGCCACAGACACAAAACAACCCCAACTGTCTATGAGTGAAACCTTAATTCAAGATATAATTTATTTAATTTGACTTCTGTTGCCTATAATTGCTTCAATCCTCAAGAACAGCTGGCAGGCACCAAAAGAAAAAAAAGAAACTTAGGACAGCGGCAGAGAGGGCTTTAATTAATTTTTAAAATCTTTTTATTTTATTTAGCTTCTGCTGCCATCTACAGTAATCATCACAAATCTGCACAAAGACCAGGTACAGCACTAAGAACAACAAAATAAACCTTCAGCACAGTAACAAGTTGGGCTAGAAAGGCACCAGGGGACTTTGACTGTCACTGGAAGATCTAATGAACCCTCTTTGTAGATAAACTCCCTCTCAGTTGGGGCCCAAAAATTCATTTACAGCTACTCATCAGCTCTGTAAATGAATTAACTCATCCACATAGCACACAGATACAAGCAAAGACTTCATGAATCTGTGTAGATCAACAAAGCAGTGCTGCTGGCTATGAACTGATGAAAGTTTTAATTTCTCTGTAAAAGATTATCACATGGGTACTGACTAGCACACTTCCATTTCTAATTTTTCCATACGGTCATGTCATGAAAAGGTGGACACCATAAGGAATTAATTTGTTAATCTGCTTCCGAAGAGCCTTGTGTAATCAAAATATTTTTTACTAGTTATCTTAATTAATGGAAATGTTTACATTCCAGGTAACACCAAGTAATGCTGCACTTCCTCCAAAACCTGTACATCTAATAAAACCTGTGTGTGACACAGAGTAATAGGCCCAAGGCACACCAGTAATTTTTGCAGGATGAAACAGAAAACCTCCAAACAAGAATGCAGCATCTGTTTTAATGTTAAAATTAACTTACAAGTAAGTAATTTGAAAAAGACACTACACCTTAGACCCTAGCTTACATTTTCAACAACTAATGCATGACTTCTAGTTCTTTGAGTCTTATAAGCAGTCCCACAGTGATTTTCATCTCAACATTTTCAGTGCTATATAGTAGCATCTGAAGCAGCATAAACCCTAAACTCCACTTTCTGAATATATTGAGTAAATTCCTTTTTTTTTTTTCCTGCTGTGATTTTGTAGCTTTTCTTTTGTGGAATTCCTGCTGCTCCAACAGTTTGCGGTTTTCTACTGTCTACTGCATAATGACACCTATTTTTTTTTTTGTCTGAATACAATTCATTACTGAGGTCCCCATTTGTAGCATCACTGAGGAGTAACATACTGAAATAGCTACATTTTGAGCTCTACACTTCATTAAGAGATGGGCTCTAATGCAACTTTACAGCATTCTTACTCCACTGATGGATAGATAGACTGGGAAGAGGCTCAAACTCAGAGTTATCACAGCAGTGGAGAGTACGATTATCACCTTGTCAGAGTGCTGTCTAGCAAGTATCTTTGCTGAAATCCAGTGTTCTCAGCTGAATCTTAAGAAAAAGTTACCCAAGGTAAGACATTACTGAAAAATCAATTTTCTTCACTTTTCCAACTCTATGACAAAGATTCGATATTCAAGCTTACCTAGTACCAGTACAGGAAATATTTCTGAGGATCTAAGAAAGCCAGCTAAACATTTTTTTATTCATAACTTTTCATAACTCCGTATTTGGTACTTAATTATTAGGCATTGTTATAAGGTTAAATGTCAAAAATATTTGTTGATTTAAACTTCTGCCATAACACTGTCAACTGAAAAAGATGCAGTGTATTAGCTGGACTGTGGAAACTAATTTAAGCCATAAAAAAAATCTTCTGAAGATCAGCAAATACTAACATCAAAGTGAACACACCTTTTCTAGCCAGCGGTTAGTACACATGGGAACTATTAACTACATGAGACTTTGAGCAAAAGTGGAACCTGGAACTGTTTTTGCAGTACTTTTTCCTCTATTTTTGATTGCTACAGACCACAGCAACATCAGGTAGAGTCTCAGCTTCTGATTACAGGACTATGACCATGCAGGCAGCCTGCGACGGTTGCTGGAAGAGGCTGCTTTCGCCCTCCTGTCACCCAAGCACTACTCAGCTAACCATAAACTACCACCCGCAGCAGCAGCAGCCGCCTGGTTTTCCAGGGTCTGGCAGAGACACCCACAAGCAGATGGGGCTTGAGCCATTTTGCCCCCCTAGGAACTGACTTCTTTGCCTACTTTAGTCTTGCTATGCTGTGGTTATGAATTATGCTTGAAACTGCACGGAACGGAAACAGCTGAAGTGGAGACTTCTGTAGGTGATAAGGTATGACAATCGTCCTGTCCTTCATCAGTTCTGCTTCAGCACACTGCTTCCCCAACACACAGAGGTGTTATGAAGATAAACAGATCCATGATCTTGGGGGGTTTTCAGGTACCAAGGTTGTTGGAGCTCTCTAACTATGACTGATAAAGAAACTGCACATCTGAAGCTCTGAGCTGCATTGACAAGCATTTAAACACAAAGGAATCAGTAAGTAGCCTTAAATGCAACAGTAATAAGCACTCTCTACAAGCATTCAAAATTCTCTTCCTAGCTCTATTATTGGTGCTCCCAAGTGACACCGAGTAACTCATTTCAGTTTCCCCATCTGTGAAATGGGGTTCACGACAGGGACCTGGTTTGTTTATTTGGGGGTGGAGAGGGGTGGGTGGGTGTTAGTCAGCGTGCTTTAAGACCTGCTACTGAGAAGTGTCCACAAGGTTGCATTATATTATATTGCCGCTACAGATACCCTAACAGTTCTGTTTGTAACATTGCAGACAGTACTTGGCCACTGCAGCTGCCAAATATCAAGAAAATCTTCAAAACATAGAAAAAGTAAAAAATAAAAGTAAGAGCCAAAAACTTTTGGCCATAAAATGACCCTGCTATAAGATTTTAATATAGAACATAGCAGCAGCCTTCTGTTGTCATTCTGTAAATAGCTAAAATCTCTTCTAGTGGATTTACAAGCGTACTCAATTGTACAGATTGACAATCTGACTCCGCTCAAATACAACTCAACCTGCATCTCCATGCAGAAATTTCAAGTCATACCTATCTCTGTCCATATTAATTTTACTTGTTTCTTCCTTCCATAGCTTTGTCATGGGGTTAAAGGCAAGGGTTAAAGCACAAAACCAAAAGACAGGTTACAATAACCACATTTTCAGCACAGTCAAGAGCAACAAGTTCTCCCCACCAAAACTTCAGTTAACAACTCCTGATAAAGCACCTCTCTGAATTTTGCCAAACAAGCTCTGACACACTTATCTCTGACAAAATCTTTTGCATTATCTGACCACACCTGATTAACTGTTTAATGTTACAATAATGGGATCTTCAAACTGAAAGGCCATTACAATTTCTAATACAAAATTCAAATATGTGCTTTGCTTAATTTAAAATCAAATGTGCACATTGGAAACAACATTAAATAAACTAAATGTTATGCATTCCTAAACTTAAACTTTTTCAGTCCCAAATAACAGAAGGATCTGCTCAGATAAAGGCACTTTTTTTTTTTCCAAGTTTGATGGGGATTTTTTGTTGATTTTTACAGCTTGACCGATTAGCTAACGTTCATCTTGCAAAATACACCTTATTAGAGATGGCCTTCATTACAGATCTATATATATATTCCCTTTCTACATACTTCTGATCATCACACATTTACTGTGTTTATGGACTTCTCTGCAAAGACCAATGAAAACCAAGGGGTGGACTACATTATTCTTGACCCCCCAAAAACCAAAACAAACAACCACTTAAAAAAAAAAAAAATCACACACCCAAACAAATCAAAGTCTTACATCACTTGAATGGCTTCAGGAACTTGCTGGAACTTGCAAAACTGCTTTGAAATGCTAAGGTGTACATGCCCATTTTTAAAACTAATTTGTGGAAAGAAATTATAAGTTTTCATATCTGTAGCACATTCCTTTTAAAGCTTTGAACTGTATACACTGTACAACAGAAGTAAACACAAAAGAGCTGAAAGTGTCTGTCAGATTCCCTTAAAAATGTGATGAGGCAAAAAATCTTCTGCTGGCGTTGCTGCAACATGACATATCTATAGCTTCCTTTCTGGCCTGTCCATTTCTCTTCCAGGTCAACACTTCACCAGCACACAATGCCAATGCACTGAATGAAAGGTTTTCACGCCAGTACTAAAACTCAGAACCATTTCAGACAGTTCAATTTTTACCTTTCCTTCTTCCAGCAATCACCAAATTACCTTCAACAACAACTTGTTAACAAACAAAACCCTTTGCATGCCAGTAAGTATATTCTGAATATAAAAAAAAAAAAAAAATCCAAAATATGTTTTCCCTTCTACTTAACTAAGGCAGTATATAAAGCCAATAAGGAGAAAATAGAGACCTAAGAAGAGAATCACATATAATAGTCTCAGAAAATACCTGTTCTGGTGATCAGAAAGGTGAATGTTGCCTACACAAAATGCGATAAAATTAATTCCTACAGGATTAGGATTATGCCCAACACTTCTTCGCATAAAATATACACTCTGAATATTTTTGCACAACTGCTGTAAATTAAATGATCTCAGAGCTGATCCTGAAGTGCCTTTTCCCTACTTGCTGTGCATATAACATCCATAAGGATACAGATTGCCCTTAAACCAATAAACTGTACTTCTAACAGCTTGCTACAGTTTAGACATGAAACCTTGTAACCTAGAAGACAAGCTTTCCTGAAATAAGCTTCTTACTGCTGAGTTAGGTTAAAAAAAAAAAATCCATTGATGTTTTATTAATAGAGCTGAAATCTGTAGGCTAAAAAAAAATATGCAGTAAATCTACCAAAACTATTTATGTTTTGATCTGTTTGCACATTTTTTGCCTCTGCTTATTTTAGGGCCAAGTATATTTATCTATTTATGTAAGAGTCCCATCATTAAAATGTCACAGGAACTATGGAAAAACAGCTTCAGACCTAAATAAAAAATGTTTATATAGTACTACATCTATTATATGTCAGTCTGTCTATGAAAACAGTGGTAAACAAGCTTCACCAAGGTATATTTGAAAACAAATATGAATCATTTTAGAAAACCAGTGAGTATATCTGCAGTTAAAAGGACAGGCAAAACTTCTGTCCAAAGCACATTTCTGAACACTTTCAGCATTCTGATTGGTAAACTATTTCCCAATAAAAAGGTGATTACTAAATATGAAGTGAGAAAGTGACATGAATGAAAAAAGCAGTTACTTAAAATTTTATTACAGGAATTTTTAAGAAAACATAATATATTATGCAACTGTAGACTTAAGTGTCACTTTGTTCACATAGAGTACCAGATATCAAAAGTACTAACTGCTAATAGACAATCATGTGTAGGAAATTATAAAATCTTTGGGCTCCAGTCTTTTTACTGCAGAATAGAAAAGTAATACAGGATTTTGCAGTTTGGGTTTGTTGTAGTTAAAGCCGTCATTATAAATTGGTGGCATACTCAAGAGTTGCAAACTACCAATGCATTCACATGTACACCAAACCACAAAATTAATGACATAAATAGATGTTTCTATTGAAACTACTAAAACTATTTTATTCCTTGGAAATATACCTGAAAATGTTCAAATAAAGAAGGTGGTGAGAAAGAAAATCTTGTAATTGAAGTGCTTCTCTGGTACTTAGGAAGTCTAATTAGTTACAAATTCTGTCATCAATTCCCAACACAGAGATAGTTAACTAAGTTCACACATTTCAGTTTCAATTTGTAGAACAAGAATAATGCTTTGTCATACTTTTTCCTCAAGCATCCTCTTTATGATGAACTTGCTTAAGGAATTATTTTTTTTTAAATGCCTTTATAGACCCTGCACTGCAATAAGCTTGCCACCTTCATAAATTAAGACCATGACAAGAATGCCTACTGCACGTGGTTTTGCTTCAGAAGCAGCTTGTGAAGCTATTTTTCTTCACAAGAATCTGACAAAAAGCCTCATAGTTGGGCATTTCAAAAGAACTCTACAAAGTGCTGCAAATACCAGAATTTTAACAGGCTGAATATTTTCATGCAGCTACTCATTGAAGAACAGTGATACCAAGAAAGAAAAGAAAAAAAAAGAAATCTAAGGGATACACTACTTGCAAACCTGTTTGTGACTCCAGATCAGATTAAAGATCACATTAAAATTAAAAACACGTTAAAATAAAATGCTAAGAATAAATCACAAGAAATGGGCTACATCCTTCAGAAAAATCCGATAAATTTTGGAATCTGATTTCAGTCAGAGGTGCCTTTGGAGCTTCAGGAAAGCAAGCAGCTCTGCCAGGCTATCACAGCTTGGGGGCCTGGCAGGCATGGCCACACACATCAAGCATACAGACAAAAAGAGGGCTTGTATACTTCTTCAATAAAAACATTGAAGATGCACCAAGAAAAAAAAAGTCACCACAACAATCTTGAATTGGTTAAAACCCAACCAAACAAAAAGAAACACAAACCCTTTTAACAGTTAATTGTCCCTTTATTAAATCAAACAACGCACGCAGGAACTATCAAGACAGTGTTCTATTTCAAATGGCTGATTATGAGAAATGAACATTGCACCACTTGGGTGAACAAAGTGGGTGATATTTCAGCTGCAGAGTAGTCACCTATTGAGTAGTGACCGTGGGGTTCATGAATTCAGGACAGTGGTCCATGCTTTACAGACCTTACACATTTTCAGTAATCTGAAAGCATCAGACAGACAGAGAACACAGCTAATATATGAACATACTCAAAGCAACACAATTACAATGCTGTTTCTGCAGTGTAGACCATCCCCAAGGTGTTGCCAACTTACTTCAAATGCCCCCAAGTACAGAGAGGACCAGTGACAGGCAGCCTTCCCACCTCACACCTTCTCCTCATTTTTGTCATGTTCAATACTGTCTAAATACTGTCCAGAACTGAAGCGCCACATACAACATTACTGAATTGCAACCAGTTTGATATAACTTATTTTGCCAGTTTCACTAGAATTCCTTATCTGATCAGTTTTACTGCAACTTGTCATGCCTGAGAAACCATTAATAATGAAAGAAAACAGTTTCATGATAATTTGACTAGCTAAAATAGACTACCA
The DNA here is from genome assembly GCF_947461875.1 of Haliaeetus albicilla. Lineage (NCBI taxonomy): Eukaryota > Metazoa > Chordata > Aves > Accipitriformes > Accipitridae > Haliaeetus > Haliaeetus albicilla. The sequence goes on along the minus strand of NC_091504.1, from coordinate 10,418,546 downwards.
AGTATTTTAAAACAAAACTTTTAAACTTACAACTGATCTGAATCGATGGAGGATATCTGAGCTTTTGGTGTTCCCAGTGTCCATCTGCTTTATGGCCTTCACAAGTAATACTGAGGGATCTCAAGAGTTGTTTCATTTAAGGTATTTACCACCAAGAGTTAAAATGGTGCATACTACTTCTCTATCTATACAGAATTGGACAACATCTGGAGAAAGTAATTATTTTGGGCACTTGAGCTACTTTCAAGCTATCCCATTTTCAGAATCAAATGGCTCATTTTATAAAAACTAAGATGATTTATAGCAAAACAAGTGAAAAAAAAAACAGGGCATCGAAAAATCATCAGAAGCCTTAAACAGCTCCAGTAAGTGCCTCTACTCAAAGCGCAAATAGACACTGGCAAAACCAAATCAGGAGTACTGCTTAATAGGGTTCAGAGGCCTGAGAAGAAGGGGGGGGAGGGAGATGTATTTTTTTGTTGTTGTTACAGAAATGTTATCTGTAGTTTGTCATAGTTATGATTAACTTCATTAACTGGAGCAAGAATAACTGCTGATACTAAAATAAAATTGATTGCTTAAAAAGTTCAAAACCTTTTCTTTATTCCTTTTGGTTTTATGGTTTGTGGTTTGGTTTTTTTTTCCCCTAAGGTAGCAACTCTTACTGAAACAAAATATCAGTACTCAAAAATTTGTATTCTGTACAGACTCCATAAGCCACTGAGTATTGCTTCAGTTGCAACCTCCAGTAATAAATGTGCTGAACATTTTAGATTTAAAATAATATGAGAATAACAAATATCCTTAGCAGACAGAGCTTGATTCTGAAATATATAGGTGTGGAAGTGAAGAGTGGTGCATTTTATCTTGGTTGACAAATATTCACAAGCAGCTACAGCTCTATGCTTAAGCGCAGCACACTACTTGCAGAAAATGAGTAGAATACAGAAATTCTTCAGCCCAGTTACCTGCAAAAAACATCCCCATTATTCCCTAGGAAATTACTGTAGACGTGATATGTATCGGAGTGCCAGTTTCCACAGACACAGTAGTGCATATGGTTTGGAGAATTTTAACAAATCAACATCATTAAAACTCAGACATAGATAAATAGCAAGTAGCTATACCAAATTTGTACATTTTGGGAAAACCATGTATTTCAGACAAAGTACACTGACTTACCTATACAGCATGCATGAAGTAATTATTACAAATTTCAAAAGATAATGCTTCTGACTAAATATAAGTTTAAAAAGGTATACAAGATACAAAACAATACTAGCGTTGTACCTACAACAGGCTTTCCCTTGTGTCACCATGTTCAAACACCACCCCCTTCTCTAGAGTACCTTCAAGTCAATGAGCAGAGTTTTCACACCTTCAGTGGGCTTTAGTCTGGAGCCTAGGTCAATTAGGTTAGCATTTCCTAAGAACCAATTGGTACCTAGGACCTCCTCTGAGCTTCAGGCTTTGGCCTTAAAGGAAAAATAAGCTAACCCTAAAGGTATAATACCAACTACCAGAATGCACTGAAGCAGCATAGCTGGAGTCAGCACAGAAAAGCTTTGGGGGACAATGTTTTATGGATCATAAAATTAGGTAAATAAGTGATGCAAATCATGAAGGTAAATAGGTGAGCATACCTGATGGGTGAGAGAAAGAAAATTCTTCCAGGCAAGTAAGACAATGAGAGGTGACCAAAGACCCTACTAGCCTGAAGGTGATCTTTCAGTTACTCCAGTGGCCGCAGGACTGGACCCACAAGGAAGCCCCAAGCAAGTGCAGGTAGGACCAAAGTGAATAGGAAAGATTAGAAAGGCATCTCTGTTTCCACAAACACTCAGCCAAGATTTTCTGTTAAATTCCTTAGAAGTAGCTTGCAGACCACATTAGGTATATATATACACGAGTCTGTAATCTGCCTCCTGTCTTTGCAGCTGCTAGTGCTGTCATTATGTGACAAATGCAGTCCTAATGGCATTCCACAATAACAACCAGGACAGACATTTATTAAACCTTGTACAGATCAGGTACTCCTACTTTTCTGACTCAGATTAGAACTTAACAATAACTTCTAGGAGAGTAAAACTTGGCACATATTTGTCAGTTATGAGAAAGAGACAAAACTAGTCCAAGGGAAAACCCAACTTCCAGCTTCCCCTGTGGAGCAGGTGGTGAAATGGCTACAATTGAAAGTGATTTGTCACCCGTTGCATCATGAGTTGGGACTGTCCCTGAACAGACAGCTGTCCATCAAAGCTAACCAAGATACAAGGATATTCATCTACATCTGTAGAATTAATGGCTCGATAGCTTTTATTACAAGATGACCACTAAAGATCTGAGTTAGACCCAGACAAGAAGGTGCTGATGGATGCTATATTTTTCTACTATGATCGGGATTACAAACAATTAAATTATCCCTAATGTAACATATAAAATTTCTACTTTTAACTTCATTTGAAAAAGATGATGCAGAATAGGCCTATGATTAACTTTTATATTTTAGATTTAACTTGAGTCAGAAAGCTTGCCTAATACAGTTGAGAGCAGAGGGCTAGAGACAGCAATCTCCCATTCTGTATCATGCCCTGACAGCAAGCTGACACTCTATTATGAAAAAAAAAAAAAAGTACTGAGTAATTCGAAAGGTTTCCAGACAGCAGGGATTTAAATGTACTTTCTGAGCTGAGAATTGCTCATCTTTTCCAACCCACTTAAAAAAAACCCACACCCAAATAATTTCTCCCTTTATAATTACAAATGCGCTTATTTGAGGGAAGGGTTAAGGCCATATGCTGGGAGCTGCAGAAACGCACAAATGTCAGTCATATAGCTTTAAATAATCATATTGGTGGGGTAAGTTTTTTAGGTGTGTTTTGCGAGTAAATCTAGCTACAATGCATAACACAAGCAGGAAATGTCTTATCTCCAGCTGCAGTGGGGGGGGCAGAGGGAACCTGCTCCAGTGATTCTTTACACCAAAGTTTATAACAAACAAAAGCTGAAACAAACAGTTAATAAAAGGTTAGAAACATTTACAAGGACATTCCACAGGAAATAAAAAGTCATATTATAGCTATAGCTGCCTTATCACACAAGCCCAAATCCACTTCATAGGCTGCTTTTCTACATGCTTCTTACTCCCTGCAGCTACAAATGAGACTTGGTGATTAATTTCATTTTGTAGCTGTAGGAAATATACAAGTTCAACAAGAATGGGAGGAGGGGCAAACAGGGGACAAAGAGTGGGAAAGATGGCAAAGATATAACTACACTCTCCAGTACAGTTACATCTCACATTAGAAAGGATCTCAGATGGGAAGAAAAAAGTTTTGAGACATTAAACTTTAATGACTAGATTAAACATATTGCTGTATCAACTGTAAACTAAGCCTCAGAAGAGAGAAAGGCAAGTTGTACCATCAATTTCACCAGATACTGTCATGCACATTCTGTGCTTATTACATTTACTTGTCACGTGTGTACCTGAAAAAATCCCAGTAATATCAATCAATGCCAAGACAAAAAATGAAGTAAAAATCTTCCAAAGTTCCTTTCATCTGAGAGAAGCTGGTTTTTTCAGTATATTTTTTTACAGACTCTGCTTCCGCTTCCTTCCTACACAAGACTGCAGGTACTGACATGCCATATAGCCAGTAGCTTATGCTACTCCTGTAATGGTCTTTATAAGGAAAAGGTACAACTCACCTCTTTAGTGTTTCAGGTGGAAACTTGTGTTTAATCTGTAATGGTCAAATGAGGAGTCAGTAAGCTCTATTCACCTGAGCTACACCACTGAGCCTAATAATTGTCAGAAGACAAATCTGCTGTACACTGCCACCCTTTCCCCAATATCCATAATGGCTCATAAAGCAGCGGTGGCCAGAGACACAGGCAGTCCACAACAAACCATTTTATTATTGTTAAAATTGGTTTTCTTTCTAAAAATTGATTGTGACTTACGGAAAGCACTTCAGTCATTTCTGCTTAAAATTTAGAATAAACTCAGTTTGGTGTTGTAGATGACACCACACTGGGAAGAGTAGCTGTTACACCACAGAGCAGATTTTATTTTTTATTTTTTGCATTTAGCCTTACCTGAAAGACTTTGGAAAAGTCAAATGAAATTAGCAAGAATATATCAAAGATCAAGACACACACCTCTAGTGTTAACACAGCCTCTGAAACGCATGTTTTCCTAAGATAATCTGATGGCCAAGTGTCCAAAACTATCACTTCTCGGGAGACTAATGTTCTGCAGCCTTTGAACCCTTCAGATATCAGCTAGAAAGGCAACTCCTCTTCAGCACAGCGTGATTGTCCCAACTGGATTAGGAACAAAGCATGACATCAGCAATCAGTCTGCATCCCACGGCATAGCTACTCTTAAAGGTGCAGAAGGGTGGGAGGCATGCGGTACTGAAACAGCTACTTGCATTTTTAGAAAAAGAGAGGTATTTACTTAGTTCCTCAGTCTGAGCCAGAGGTTAAAGGACTAAAAGTGGTGCCTTTTCAATAAACTGGAAACTAATGAAAAGTTGTGGTAATACTGTGTCTGACTACCAAATCTTACTCTTCAGTCTCATCCAGTCCTCCAGGGGGGCAGGTGTTTGCTACATCTTGGGGTTGCATCACACAGGCAGGGTCTTCACAGCTGGGCAATTCAAATCAGCAGCTGTTGGGTGAAGCCAGCTGAAAGATGCCAGTGATGCCAACATCAAGATCAGTCCCACAACTCAGCTAGGCAAATACATTCTCTTTGAGTGAATACTGCTTTATTTAGAAGGGGAAAGTAAGTTGCAGAGCTTTTTATAAAGCTCTTATTTTGTTAAAGAACATTCTAACAATTTTCTTATTCTAACTAAACAGGTGCAATTCTTTCCTGGAATACCACTATCACATACAAACTATGGTAATTTTAAATTACATATTAATTGACTATCTAAGGAATTAAATGCTTCTTTTGCAGTGATCTTTCATTGTGACACAGGCAATTATCTTCATAGACAGAAATCTATAGCTCCCAGAACTGCTGGACAATTAGTGAGAATTAATAAAAATCCACACATTACTTGCTATTGCAGTCATAGATCAAATGGTAAACTAACACTGACTATCTCTCCTCAGAGAATAAGTGCTGCAAGTTTCTCTTTAAAATAATTCTGCTAGTAAAATGGTTTTGGACCATATATTTCATCATCACAAACGGTTCCTGTGTGTCACACTGGAAATCATTTCACCAAGGTCCCCCTTAATTAAATTTGTATGTATATTTGTTTCTTTTGGGGGCTGCAACTAGATATTTCTGCTTGTGCACAGTACATAGATTTGCTTCCACAGATCTGCCTTCTGAACCTTTTAGGATTTCATCTTCAGATTCAGATTTCCAGAAGCATCTGAACAGCTCTAGAATGACTGACTTGGTGCTTAATTGATGTTCCCATATTACAATCACCAATCACTTAGGTTGAACCCTTAATTTATCCAAATGTGCTCGGGCATGATAGGATCTGCCCACACGCTTCCAGTTCAAATGGTGAACAAGAGTAGAATTGTCTAAAATAGTTAAGTTTTTTATTAAACCTACTGAAAGTTAGTCATACTTAGGTTCCTAATTGCATCTGGATCTTCTGAAAATTGTACTACAAAGAAAAAAATCTACTAATAGCTTAGGGCCTGGTCCTATAGTCCCCACAAAGTAAAACTCCCATTATATTTCAGTGAAAACCATACAAAAGATTATAGAACAAAGTTTTTAGATAAGAGTGGTCCCAGAATTATTACACAGCACCAACAGCCAGGAGAGGAACAAAGGTCCAACATAGACTGAGGTGGAACTTAGGACATCCCATGTAGCTCTTCTGTGTTTCAGTGTGGAAGCCTGCATCCATTTAACACTGTTTATCTGCAAATACTCCCTTTCTCTTCTCTTGTTTCTTAACCCGTTTCCCACTCTGCAAGTTCTGTTTTACACCCCGTTCCCCACAAGCACAGTATCTATAAACTTTCAAACTGCTCTTTGCCATAATCAAGCAATCTTTAATCAGTGTGAAACTGGAATGTAGAGGAATGAAACAGGTTTGGGAATGCCACTTTGCAGACTCACCAATTTCAAGATGTGTCACTGGTGAATTCCATAGCCTGAACTGGAAATAAAGGTCAATAAAGAGCCCAGCAGGACACAGAAAGTCTATTTCTGTCCTGGCTTTAATTAATTGCAGTGGCACAACTCTTGGTTAAAAACATTAATAGAAGGCACTTCACTGGGTATATGTAAAGAACTAGTTAATAAAAGTGCTAGCACATGGTGATCAAGACTATTCAACTCCAGGTTTCTGGCACTCATAAAACTTACTTTTTGAACACTCAAAATTGGTTTCTAGTGGCCATTTTTTACATCAGTTGTTCACACTTAAATGCCACAAGAGCTTTCAGCATGAGTAAGCAACACCATTTACAAAAGCCACTTTGGCTGTACCAACAATCGTCCTTCATTCTTTTTTATGAACATTTTAGGAAACAAATTCTGCTTATATGGGAACAACCACAGAAAGCAAACAGTAAGTTAATACCCTCAAGCCTGCAGAGCAGTAGTAATATATTTTAGATAGGTGGGATAACACTCAACTGAATAACCAGAGCTGTGGCACAGAAGTATTTATCCAGAGATAGATCTAACCACAACTTCCACCATATCAAGCATACATCTGATCTGTGCAAATAAAATGCAATGATTTAACTGATACAATTGGATCAACTTTTCCCCCCCCGCCAGGAGTGTTGTTTTAGACATCCTAAGCCTGCCTACTTTCTACTTTCTCCTAATCTGATATTACTCCCAAGCCAAAATTCACTCAAGCAGCTTTAAGCCTTTCTCTCAATAGTGACTTTAACTCAGAAGACTCAAATGCTTTTTAGCTCTATTTTATGGACATCCATGGAAACTAGTTTTGTTAAACTGGGTTTTATTAATTTTCTACAGTTTGATGGCAGAATATTATATGAATACTAATCTCAGTAAACTTACTTAAATCCATCTATAAACAAAAAAGTGATAATATTGTTAAATATATCAATGAGCAATACAACAACAACAAAAAAAGACTAATTGGTCTGTGTTACTTCCTTCATAGAGAAAGTGCTCTTTTCTTCAGTTCCAGTGACTACTTTTGAGATGTCATGTTCATAATCAACTTAACTTTAAAAAGTTATCTACCAGCCTCTCTATTTTCTTTCATTTCTATATTTTGTTTCTATTATTTCCTTGTTTCTAATTCCTATCTGAACTCAGTCATCCCTTTTTTGTGCCTTTCTTCTCTACTATTCCGTTGTTTTCCTTTGTATTCCACATTCCATAGGTCAGGTGAGCAAAATCTTACCCCAGAGCATTGCAGTACCTGAAAGACTAGGAAGCAAGCACCAAGAATTTAGAAGCCAGTCTATGGACACTCGCTGCTCATAATAGTTCAAGCCAGTAAAAACTCACTTATTCAGAAGACACAAAAAAACCAACCTCAAAACAGAGGCAAACATTCTAAAGCAAAACCAGCAGCCAGAAAACAGGAGAGGCGAGGCTGGAAGGCAGAACCCTGTGGCATTGCGTGTCTGGCTGTCGTATCTGCTTTCCTTCTTCTTTAGTTTCCATCTCGGGGAGTCATTTATTTACTGCACGCTACACCAGACCGATCACTCGATTTGCCCCTTCCGCGCCAGCTGGTTTTAAGGAGCCGCAGGTCTCCGCAGTGCCCTGCAGAGGGCAGGTTTGCTTTGTGAACGGAACTGCCTTCCCTGCCAACAGCCCGGCCTCTCAGGTAGAATCAGAGCAAGTGTCACACTGAAATTCAAAGACAGATTTATTGATTACCCCAGCTCCAGTCTCAAAAAGACAAATACTATAACCATTTCTGCCTGTTCTATTTGTGCCAGCATTCATAGCCACGTTTTCTAGAGGCAACTGCCTGCCATAAACCTATTTTACTCAGTACCACCTTGCAATTTTATGAGACAATCATTTAAAAACTGACAGATTTATTACACATGCTGTGAAATCCCAAGCTTTTCCCTCATGTCACTGTACATAAAGAGCCAATAGCTCACTAGAAATACATTTAGAGACAATTCTGCAAACATATTATTACTACTTTCTTCTCCACATGGAGATTTCACTTCCCTTTGCTCAAGACTTTTACATGATTTTTTTTTTTTTTTTTTTTTTAAGGAGTACACAGACTCCTGGTTTTTTACTTACCCATGAAGCTACTCTGTGATGACATAATTCCTTCCACAGCCTTCACTGTATTACAGATGGAACAGCATGCTCCCAGTATGTCAGAGGGGAAATTTAACTCTTCATCTCAAAGGGCTTAACTCGGTGCTTTCTGGACCAAAACTTCGGGGAAACATGTGCTTAACAGCACAAGTAACATCTTTGGAGGCTCAAGAGACCTGAAGATACCCTAAGTTCTTGTCTTAAGATGGTTCAAGAATACAGAACACTGCATGAGGAAAAAATAGTTAGGAGGGAGGAAGGGATATGTAGGGGGAAAAAGGGATTAAAATGAACAAGGTGTTTGGAAAAGAAATCATTAGATGAGATCACCAGACATAATACAATAGAGAGTGAAGCTTTAGAATGTATGTACTCCAAGAGACTTTTGTATTCCAGACACAATCTTCTAGACCTGCATACTTGAATTCTACGCTAGTCTAACATAAATAGCAAGGTTCTGCTGCATTCCAGGGTGAATTAAAGAGCAAAGATTGTCCTGGTATATTAGCAAACTCATGACATCATATCCTGCTGTCATGCGTTTAGCAGATATATAAAGCCACGCAGGGCCACTTGCTGTTAACTCCAAAGAGGAAAGACCCCAGCTTGTGAGGCACAGAACCGGCTTGAGCAGCTCAGTTAAAAAACGTTAAGTGAAACTACCTCAGGCAATGAATGTCTGTTCCGCCCTTCAGAGGGCAGTGATGCACACGGACAACTCCTTTCCTTCGTAGAGGGCTTTGTGGTATATCCATCACACAGCTGATTTCAAGCACTTGAAAAAACACCTTTGTATTCTAGGAAGCTATTTCTTGCGTTTCTCTGGATGCCAGCTGCACTATGCTTAATCCATCACATTTGTAGCCGTCTACTGCCAAGAAGCGAATACTTTGCTGAGTATTTTATAGCTATTGCATTTTGCAGAGACAAACTGTGACTACCTAGATCAGAATAAATAATAGCAATAAAGACTTCAGTGATTTGATTTTCTTAAGCATATCCAAACCCTTTCATTTTGGAAATAAGACAAGACATGAATGCAAGGCATGCACCTGTCATTTACACAGCAAGAATCTACCTTTATGTAGCCTATTTTCTTTCTTCAGTATAAACTAATACATGTCTCTGAGTTGGCACTGTTCATCTCTATCATTTAAGTTATTTTATCTTACTGTAAGAAAGTCAGAAAAATAAACTGGTTGGATTATTAAAACTCCATTGTGAACATAAATAATTGCTCTATTCATAAAGTGCTACAGAGTCAAAAGGTCTGGAATAGAGATGGCTATATTAGAAACAAAGTGAAGAAAACTCAGATTGAAAATGGCATTTCACAGACTATCTGCAATTCTTTGGTTACTTACAAGCAGTACATTTAGTGTACATGAATAGAAGAGTAGACAGTTTAGTGTTGAAATAAACTGCCTAAGTAGGGATTGATTAAAAAAACGTGAATTAGTCCAGAATCCTATGCCACTATGGTAACATAAAATCCAATAATTTCAATGTTACAGTGATGTTTTTGGAAGGGCTACAAAAGTAATTTGAACAAACCAAGGTAAATATTGTATCAGAACACTGACTTATTTACTTTCTCCAACTTCCATGCACTGACTTATTTATCTGCAAGAAAAAAAAATAATTACATGGGAACTTCAACACCTTCACCCTCCAGTGGTCACTTCTCACAAACTGTTCAAAACAAGTTAGATCAAGTAACCATCACTACAACCCAACAAAAGCAGCAGCAGGGAGTTAACCAGCTGAACCAAGTTATTATTCCTGACACTGGATATCTGCTGTTCTCCTTGTAGCAGCAGAGCATGCTTTGTACTTCTCAATGCCCTTCAGTGACACAGAATTTGAACAGACCTATTTCTAACCAATGCAAGTCTATCTTAATGAGTTTTATATCAATTCTGTAAGTTGTATAGCTCTCGCTTTAGATCTATACATAGACTAATTTGAATAGTTAACCTTCTTCCCAATCTAACATGTACTTGGCATATCAAGCTACTACTTTTTACAAGGTTAGTACTCTGTTAATTAAGCAAATTCTATTATTTCTGCTGTCAAGTGGGGTAATCTTTAACATTCCTGGAACTGTTATGCAGATGAACACTATAGAGTCCAGGGTACTGAAGAACACCACAATTAAAATTCAGATTTGGAATTCCTAGGGATTTGTAACTGCAGAACTGCATACACTGGCCAAAATTTTTAGACCCATGGAATAACCTGAGGACTACAGTGGGACATATGGAGAAGCAAACTGCTGAAAGACAAAAAAGCAGGTACTAATGAAAGGCTGGTACTGTGAGGAATGGAAGAAGGGAAAAAAATTAATATGGACTGTTGAGTCAGAAACAAAACACATTTTTACTGCCTTTCATCCATGGTAACTCTCCCAGACAAAAAAAGAGGCTCAGATCTTACAACTCTGTTCTTCAACTATTTCAGTAAGTCCAACAGTGGACTCAAAGCAATCCTTACATACAAAAAAACCCAATCACCATAAAGACCAAAATAATACTCATTGCTTCTAGAAGTATATAGTAACATCAGCTCTTGGTCACATGCTTCTTACAAAAACTAAATACAGTTATTTCCATAAAACTCCCAAATATTTGTCTACTACATGCAGCAACCATGGGTAGCATCAGGGAATCAAAACTGGTATTGCTAGCACCAGAAGTGCTAAGTCATTGCATCAAATGAGACTTCAAAATTAGCACCTCTTATTACTGGGACGCACCACAGGAACCATGGTCATATTTGATAAAATATTGGAAGCACTGGATTAAGTAGTTTCACATCATGTCCAAAAGTCCTTAGCAGTTTTACAAATTTCAGCAAGGATAAAAAGGTGACAAGGAAAAATAGTGAGAACTTCAGTAAAGTCCTGCTTTGGATCCAGATTTTTATTTAGAAATGCTAACATATTTTCATTCCAGACATACTGTCTGCATTACCAATTCTAACAGCTCATAAAAAGAACATTCATAATCAATTATTACAGAGTTAGAGCTGCATTTTAGCAATAAACTGTGTAACATAAAATATTTTCTTCATAATGGCCAGAATGTAATCTTTTGTAGCCCTTGCCCCACCAGTTAAAGTGTTTTGATCTCCAAAACTGAAGAAAGGAAGAGCAAGGTTTTAAGAATAGAATTGTTCTTTACTAGAATTCTTCTTCACTTAAATTGTTCAAGGTAAGTGAACAATTAAAACCCCCACAAAACAGGCAAAGTTGTTCTTTCAACCCTTTCAGTATTTGGAGTCAGATAAGGGAATCTGATGACTTCATATTCTCAGTGCCCAAGATGGAGAATGAATGATCTTAAAGTGTAAGCCACAGATACCTGGTTTCTATTTCAGTATACTGATTATATAGACATCTTATGTGGCCCAGGGAAAGCAAGTATCACCTCTGTGGCTCTGTTTCTCATTATGGAAAAAAATAAGTTACATGCAGGTGTATTAACAGTTACATAATGCTTGGCTATTGTTACAAGTATTGCAGAAACTTTGTTAGAATATACATTCTATGTAAAGTTTATATTTTTATATATATATATATATGTAAAATCAAACTGGTGGATGGAACAGTTTGTACACTAATTAAGTCACTGACTAATCAAATTTACTCTACTCACATCCTAGTACAGCTGTGAAGAGGCTAACCCCAGCAGACCACCTCTTATTTGTAAGCACCTATATCACACAACTGCAAGTCAGAAGAATTAGGCAGCAAATGTATATGGAGTGCTGATGTTAAGGGAAGAGAAGATCTAGAACTGTGGGTCTGCCATCCAATCCACTATACATGGATTAAACATTCTAAAGGTAATGTTTCTGAAATGCTGCTTCTGAAGAAAAAAACAACAACAAAAAAAAAACAAACAAAAAAACCCCACAACAACCAAAAAAACACTCAGCATTTCCAGTTTCCCAGTGACCAGCAAGTGCTTTAACAGAATATTAACAAAAAGGATGGCCATGGACTCATGAGGTAGCAATGTGTGCTCTTTCAATGGATTGTTCTTATGAAACAAATGATGATCAGTACCTTGTAATGTTGACCTTGATCAACAGAAAAAGAACATAATTTATGATTGTTATTTAGTCACAACTTTTATTAATTAAAGCCTCCCTCTTCTTGCTGGAACAACATTCATTACTAGCATTTACCCGACGCAATCACATCTTCAGGTTTCAACCACCTTGAACTTAATGTAAAAATGACTCTACGGTTCTAGAAGCATGCTTTTAAAACATTCACTATGAGAAGGGGAAACATCTTCTTGACTCAAAATATGTGGAATACACTAGCTTTTGGAACTGGATGTACAAAATACTCTTCTATATTATTATAAGATGTTCTCTCATAGTTAGGCTCAAGAGATTGTAATTAACATTCCATTTAGAAAATTAGCAGACATATGAGGATTTTTTCCAAAGAGATTGTTACAGGAGCATCCTACAATAAAGATCTGTTTGCAAACAAATAGTTATCGTACTATGCTAAAGTACAATAGTAAGTCAGTGAGATAGCAGTAGACAGTACTCAAGAATATGCAGCATTATTCATGGCATTTGTAGGTTCAATAAAACAATTTCTTACCATACACTGCAGATAGGTTCTCACATGTAATGCTTCCCATGTTTTTTGTTTGTTGGGGTTTTTTTGTAAATATACATATTGTGTAATACTTTCTATCCAACATGACACTTCTGAAAACTTCCCAGAGTTCTTTTGGTATACCAAGGTCTCAAACAATTCACAGGGATATGTCAAAGTTTGAATTATTCACAAAGTACTAGCAAAAATGTAATATTTAAGGTATAACTTTGCAGTATGACTTCTCACATCTCAGCTAACACAGCTCCACTGCCAGTTCCCATCCTTTTACATATCATCAATGCAAAGCACTTGGAATGGAAATATTAGAGGCTACGTACAACATTATTCTCAGCACTTATCAGGTGTTAAACTGAAGAAAGTCTAAAGGAGGGCCACTAAGATGTCATGTTCTTCAGCATCCCAAGCATAAGAGGAAAGGCTGAGAGAGATGGTTTTGTTAACCCTGGAAAAGAGAAGGTTAAAGGAGGGATCTAGTTGCAGTCTACCACTCCCCAAAGAGAGAAGACCAGGTCAGACTTCTCAGGTGCGTGGCAAAAGAGCAAGAGGCAACAGCCACAGGTTGCAACCTGCAAAATTCCAGCCGACACAAGGGGGAAAAAAAAGGCTTTTCAATGAGAGTGGCTTAGCACTGGAACAGGTTTCCCAGAGAGGTGTTGGAATCTCCATCACTGGATATTCATTGCATCAAGACTTGATCGGACAAGGCCCTGACAACTTGTTCTAGCTTTGAAGTCAGCCCTGCTTTGAACAGCTGTTGTACCTGATGACATCCACATATTTCTTACAGTCTGAATCTATGATTCCATTTTACCTTAAATGGCCATGGCCCTCACTTTAAAAAACAAATTAACATCAAGGGGAAAAAAAAAAAAATCAAGACACTACAGAAAAATAACTAATACTGAAGATGAAAATAAATCTTAAACAAAAAACCCAGACACCTATACAAATCCTAGCAGTGTCATGTTACAAAACATTCTTCAAAACAATCTTGAGCAAACCCAGTTGGTAATACCTAACAAGTGTAGATTAAAGTCCATAATTTTAAGTACACAGGACTTTGGCACTTAGTATGACAGTCTGCTGTACTGCAATGACCAGGCTAAGCAAGCTTGATGTAGCTTGGAAGCTTGGAATTTTAGTTCTATTCAAATAAGAATCCTAAACATCTGAACTGTCTACTGAAACCTCTTGCATAATACATTAACTTCCCTCTGAACACATTCTGGCATTCCCCTCTCTTGATCTTGTCTAGAATCAGGAAATACCAAGGCATGATAAATAACTGGATGAATAATTTTTTTTTTTTTATAAAAAAAAGTGTTTCCAGCTTTTATAACAAAGCCCCTGCCTGTTTCCTCCTAAAAAAAAAGGAAAAAAAAGATTTATGCTTCATGACTATATTGAGCAGAGCTTTTGCAAGTTTTGATGTGACTCAAAGAGATTTACCCATGTGCACCAGCAAGCTGCTCCTGGTTCTCTTGACTGCAGTTTTAGCCTTTGCATATTTGATAAAGGTTAATAAGTTTCTACAAGTAAAATAGAGAAATAGAGAGTCAACTTGGACTGTTAGGGCTTTAACATACTAAGAAAACCCCATGAACAAACAAATCTACTTTCAAATCACTTCTCTGGATTACAAAGACTTCTGATGGCTCCAGCCAAAACTTGCATAGATTCCATTCAGCACTTGGGACCTGTAGAGACCCACTTGGTGCGGGACAGCCCTTGGGGGCTCCAGGCCATCTGCTAGCTTTGCACACAATTGCAATCCAAATGTTCCAATACCAGAATTCTCCAGGTCAATAAGATTCAAAACTGTCTCTCTGTTGAATAAAATTAGTCTCTCAGGCTGAAATGAGTGATTATATGCAAGTGGATGTTAAAAAAATCTGAATTATTACAAGCAGAATAATTTAAAAGATATTCCCATTTATTTATTAAAGACTTGAATGTACACTGTATCCTAGCAAGGCATTCATTACCCAGTCATCTTTGCCTTTCCTTACCTTGGATTATCTCTACCCTTTTGCATGCATGCCCACCCACCTGCCCCCCCAGCTTGTGTGCTTCAGTAAAATAATGACTATTTCAGCAGGACTTTTTTTCCCAGTGATTCATTTCCCCAGAGAAATCATAAGGTGTGCTAAGAATGAGAATACAGAAAATATTAATTATGAGATATTAAAAGCCCAAGGAAAAAAAAAACAGACTTTATACACTAATACAACACATTCAGGTTCTGCATTTTGTTGCATTGCAAACACAGCAATCCAGTGAGAAAAGGAGGGGGCAGGTTTTTTTGTGCAAGTCACACATTATCATTGCATCCCCACACGTAACATTTATCAACAACTAGAATTGCGTATATAGAGATTTTAAAAGTAAAACAGCATTCTTAGTCTTTGGCTCCTTCTAGTCTCAATGCAAATTCTGTGGTTAATTTATGTGGTCAAAAATTTCTGAAATAACATTCTTCCACTGGAATTTCACACAGAAATAGCAATTGAACTGCTTCATGGAGACCCAGAGGGAGCTACACCAAGGTCAGACATATTCCACAGCATTTTTCATGCCTTCCAAGCCTGCAGAGTTTGTAATATAGGAATAAGTACTCAAAAAAAAAAATTATTTTCTTGAAAGATTTGTTCTCTAACATTTTAAAACCTTAATTTTAGAACACTAAACACAAACATACCAGTGTGCAGCACGGTCTCTCCATTCCACAGAGCTCCAATGCAAATGTTAAACACTACTTCCACAGCTGCTCTGCTCAGCTGCCCTGCTGTCTCCCTCCATGGTTCCCAATGTTTTCACCTGAATTCATCTAGCTAGGACCTCAGCTGCATCATCCAATGCTTGCTGACTCTCATAAAGCTGTGTGTGTGCTGCCAACAACTTCAGAATGATTTGTACCATCAGACACATCTGGTCTCCAGTTTGCACCTTGCAACTGCACAGGAGACTCTTACTCCACTCCATTACAGGCTGTGAAAGATGTCACCCAGCTTTGAAATCTTCTGTGAGAAAACTGTTTACTCCAGTATGATCCCACTAGTGCATCATGCACTTAAGCCTGGGTCATGGGATGCACATGGAGAGAGGAGAACCATGCAAGCAGCTGTCCGCCAAACATCCAAATGCCTCTTCTGTCTGGAAGCCAGTTTGCTGCTGCTGCTCCCACTGGCACAGGGAAGGGGAAAGAAGGGAGAGAGGCAGATGAAAACTGCTGGGAAAGAGGAAGTAGAGTTTCTTGCTGCTTGAAAGAGGCAGTTGCTTGCTAATTGATAGGGAGGAGGTTGTTATTGCTGTGACTAGAATGTGGTCCTGGACATGGCTGAACAGCTGTGGCTTACCAACCAGCCTGGAGACAGCCAGGCTTTCCCTGTTCCCTCTTAGACTTTTCTCAAGCCCACGGTCTCCACCTTCCTCTTTCCCTACCTCTATCTGGTATCACTATTCACATCCCAGAGTTTTGGGACACAAATTATATATTTCCAATCATTGTATTATATTGTCAGTCATCTTTCACATGGGCACAGAAGAATCTGTGAGACTACGACTGGATGCAAAGGAAGACACATGGCATGTGCTTCTAGGATTTGGACAGGAAGTTACAGGAAAGATGTCAGACAGATAGTCTAAGTGTTAGAATCTGGCTAACCCGAACACTAGACTCTGCATTGCTCATTGCATATTCCTAAATTTCCTCTGCTAATGCCACTTGGCATCTTACCATCTGTTTATCTAAATGAATCAGGTAGCACTGTGCCTGACTGCCTTCCTTGCACATCCTTATGCCTCACAAAAGTGGATGGAATCTTCAGTTTAAACTAGGAAACCACTCAGACTGCCCTTCTAGATGCCTTTTGAATATCAAATATAATTTCAGTCATTTGCAAGCCCCACTCCCACACTTCACACACACAGAAGTTATACAGATGAGCAATATGAAACTAATGCAAAGTTTGCTGTTATTGCTGTGTCACAGATATCACCTGAGTGAGCTCCAGGACTGGGGACTCACACCTATAGCATTAGGAATGGGGTATTTATTTGTTCTAGTGCTTTTTCACTCCTTGGAACAAAGTAAAGATAATGTAAACAGAGACCTAAGCAGGAGAAGGCTACAGGCTCTCACAGCCTAAATCTCTTGACAACACTGGAAAATTTCAAATCTCTTGTTAATTCCAGGTATGATTGGTCAGGCATAGGAAAAATGCAAAGCCTGACATTTGATATGATTTCCTAGACCAAATCACAGCCTGTCACTAAATTAAATCAATGCCAAACTCACAACAAAAAGGCAGCATTCATAGCACAGGAGGCTTGGGAACCATCTTCAGTAAGTGACCCATTACTGCAATGACCAACACTTAGAAATGTCTGCAAAAGAGGCTCCATGGCTAACCATAGGTCAGGACAAGGGAGAGGGAAATATGGAGTAGGGTGGAACCCACTGAAAAAAATTAAAGTTAGCTTATACAGTGATAAAAACCTCAAGGAACCTACCTCTGTGAGCAATTCCTGCACTTCCACATTTTCTTTTAGTTATGCCCCTTTCAAAGCTATATGTGACAAACACTAATACCCAAAATACCCATCTTCCGTAATGACGGTTAAATGTAGTAATTTGCTTTTAGTTAATACTGCTATATCTAGCTTATTAAGGTGCTCTGCTTCTGAAAAAGTGTTTGCTCATTAGGGAAAATGGGCAAAAGCATGCTGACCACTGTATTACTCATGGCTACACTCAATCTGTTGAACAGGGCTTTCTTCTGGCCAGTACTGTATAAATATCAACTTAATAACAACAAAGATAAAAGTTGCTAGTGAAAACAGTATCGTGTTTCTTTCTGTTGGTTTTTTTGGAGAGGGATTGCAATCTCCTGAGGCATGCAAGCAACAAAGTGGTAACTCATTAAATACACACAAATGTACGCACATTTCAGCCAAGACTATTGTTACACAAGTAAATACAGCAATAATATATGGCATCTTTAGGCTATGACTACAGTACACCTGCTATACTTACAGCATTTGTTACTTAGAAAAAAAAGAAAGG
Organism: Haliaeetus albicilla; assembly: GCF_947461875.1. NCBI lineage: Eukaryota > Metazoa > Chordata > Aves > Accipitriformes > Accipitridae > Haliaeetus > Haliaeetus albicilla. Next base: position 10,400,564 of record NC_091504.1, on the reverse strand, counting down.
GAATAAACAACAGGCTAGAAATTAAGATGGGAAGATGGAACAGTAACAGAAGAGCAAAAGAAGTGTCAAAAGGTTTTCAGACCCAGTGGGAAAAACTCTGCTGAATGCCAGACTTAACAGTGAGAGAAGCACTGCCAGAAAGCACCGCATGGAGGCAGTTATTAGAGATGCAAACAAGGGAATACCAAAGAAACCCAAGGGAAGCTGGAGTTGTGACAGAGTAAGCTCACAATGACCATCCTCAGCAGACAGAGACAAGAGAGTAAAAGTGTACTAGTCACCCTGAAACCCTGCATGGAAAACATGGCATCAGGTCTTCAGGGCACCACTGTCAGTCAAAATCATAGCATCTGTAAGTTACTTCACCCTCCAGTAATTCAACAGCTCCTTTCCAATACTCTTCTCCTTTCCAAGCCGTTTATTAGGACTTGAGCTACCTAACTGCCATCCTAATTTACATCTACTTTGAAAACTGCTTTATTGTACTTTGTACTATATTTAATCATTTGTCATTGCAACTTCAATTACCAGTCTTAATATGGAAAATTTCTCATAGACGCTGATAATTTAAGCAGAAAAAAATAGTAACCACATCTGTTAGCATAGTCATGCCACGTGGTATATCAGCTGGAGGGCGTGTGAAGACTGGTACATCTCCTCTTAGCTCCTGATGCGATGGACTGACAGAAGCATGTGCTGAGTATACATATTTTCTGCTGTTAGTCTCAGAGCCAAGTAAATTAACTAGATGATTTGTCAGACTTAACTATTTGGGTTGTTGACAAGAAAATAGCATTCATCAGTAAATAACAATGCATTCTAGTTACTTTTTGAAGAAGAAAAGATATCGAGAAACTGAAAGGTTGAAGTATGATTGGCAGCTTTTTTATATACAAAAATCTTTATTTTCAACTCTTTTTGTATTATGCTAAGCAGAGCTTAGAAATTTCCATTTTGGCCCTTGGGCATTTTTTCTAGTAATTACGACTATTTTGGATTTAAGAATCCCAGAAAGAAGAAAATACTAATCATGGCCAGCCATCTCAAATTTGCTGTGGGTTTGGTTTTTTTTCCCATTACAACTACCCTTTGTTTATTGAGGGTAGGAATTCATTTAGATTGCACTTGGGGCCCTTTTCATAAAGAAGTAATTATCATTACATTGCAGTAATTTAACTTGGTATGCAATATAGCACTTCACACTACCTATGAGTCATCACATTTTCTCGCAAGTGATCCACAATGGGCATCTACCATTATGCATGAAAGGAGTGTGCCACTCCAAAATATAGTGCAGTCAGCAGGAAAATGAGCATGAGCTATACTGAACACATTAAGTGTACAAATAAAAGGGAAAAAAAAGCCTAGAAAATGAGAGCATGGCAGCATATTGCTGTAATTGATTCTTGCAAGTCCTGCAGTTTTCTTAGGTGCTCACTAAAACAATACTGCAGAGCAATTACTGCATTAAACAAACAAAAACGAGCTCACCTCTGAGCTTAGGAAACCTTTTAACTAAGCTCTAAAATTCAGGCTCAAGACTAGAGTAGTTTTGTTTGGTTGGGGTTTTTTTTTTTTTTTTTTTTTTTTAAGATCTTTTTCTTTTTACTGAGGCAGAAGAAATCTTGCAAGCATCATCATTATATACCAGGTTTTCTTTCAAGCAGCAGGCCAAGAACAACAGTCTTTGCAAAACTGCTGTTTGAGACATGTCATTTCTGCTTGGAGTTTCAAAACGAGGACAGTTTGATTGGAGATACAAATTCCCTCTGGTATTTGGGTATCTTGTTTTTAATTGAGAAGATGCCCTCTCACAAATCATATTAAAATAAACAAATCATATCAGCCAACCATAAAAAAAAGAAAAACCAGAAAAAGTCCATCACATTTCACCATTTTTTTGAAAGAACAATAGCTACAAGATCAATCTTGCAAGAAAATGCACAATTTCCATGAATAAAATTTTTGTACAAGATTTTCAGAGTTTCCCAGGGGACTTGGATACCCAGTTTCACAGCTGTATATAACTTACTCATTTTACCATTGGGAAAAATATTATTCCAGCACAAAAGCAGAGGATAATCCATATTACTAATAGTAGTGACATACACAGAAAATAGATCATTCTTTTAGTGATTTTTTTCTTTTTTTTTTTTTAGACCACAGCTGGGACAATACTCATTCCAATTAGCTCAAGGAGTCACTGAGGTTAAGTGGCTTTAACCAGAGAAATTTATGTGGGTTTTTATTCTCACTCAGTACAACTTTAAGAACAGGCTTCCATTGAACAGCTCAGCACTCAGATAGGTGAATGACCAGTTTGAAAGTACAGGACCACATAACAATACTGCTGTTGCTAACAATAATTCCTCATGCTGCCAGCCACAGGAAATTCCTAATCTGAGTTTTCTCTACTGCTTCTGTAAAAGCTATTTTTGCACTATAAGTAAGCATTCCCACATCAGAAAGGGATGAGAAAACAATCCCATGGCCAAATGACTAAAGCACTGCAAGTAACAAGACAGCTATGAAAGGTGAAGAGAATAGCCACTGCTACTGCATTTAATAAAGTTTAGTGCTTTATATTAAATAATCACTGGATCAGGGACTTACCTTTTGTGTGGTTTAAGAAATATTTCATTATCCTAGAGTGTTTAATTTTTCACTCTTCTGAGAAGGCACAGCTGGAAACTGGCCAGACTGAGGGAGTCTCATTACTATTCCATGGCACATGACATGACAGCAATGGCCTAGCAGCCTCATCCATTCTTTCCTTCCCCACCCCACAACACCAAGCTTTGAGACTTGATGAGATGGGTCCTGAGGGAACTGGCAGATGAAGTGGCTAAGCCACTATCCATCATGTCTGAGAAGTTGTGGCAGTCTGGGGAAGTTCCCAGTGACTGGAAAAGGGAAAATGTAACCCCCGTTTTTAAGAAGGGGGGAAAAAAGGAAGACCCAGGGAACTACAGACCAGCCAGTCTTACCTCTGTGCCTGGTGAGATCATGGAGCAGATCCTCCTGGAAACTATGGTAGGGCACATGGAAGATAAGGAGGTGACGGGTGACAGCCACCATGGCTTCACTAAGGACAAATCATGCCTAACAAATTTGGTGGCCTTCTGTGATGGGGTTACAGCATTGGTGGATAAGGGAAGAACAACTGACAGAATCTACCTGGCCTTGTGCAAAGCCTTTGACGCTGTCCTGCACAGCATCTCTGTCTCTAAATTGGAGAGACGTGGGTTTGATGGATGGACCACACAGTGGATAAGGAAATGGCTGGATGGTCACACTCAAAGAGTTGCGGTCAGTGGCTCAATGTCCAAGTGGAGACCACTGACGAGCAGCGTTCCTCAGCAGTTGGTATTGGGACTGGCACTGTTTAACATCTTTGTCAGCAACATGGACAGCGGGGCTGAGTGCACCCTCAGCAAGTTTGCTGACAACACCAAGCTGTGTGGTGCAGTTGACAAGCTGGAGGGAAGGGATGCCATCCAGAGGGACCTTGATGGGCTTGAGAGGTGGGGCCGTGCAAACCTCATGAAGTTCAACAAGGCCAAGTGCAAGGTGCTGCACATGGGTTGGGGCAATCCCAAGCACAAACACAGACAGGGTGATGAGTGGATTGAGAGCAGCCCTGAAGAGAAGGACTTGGAGGTGTTGATGAGAAGCTCAGGATGACCCAGCAATGTGCACTTGCAGCCCAGAAAACCAACCGTATCCTGGGCTGCATCAAAAGAAGCATGACCAGCAGGTCAAGGGAGGTGATTCTCCCCCTCTACTCTGCTCTCATGACACCCCACCTGGAGTACTGTGTTCAGCTCTGGGGCCCCCAACATAAGAAGGACATGGACCTGTTGGAGTGGGTCCAGAGGAGGGACACAAAAATGATCAGAGGGCTGGAGCACCTCTCTTATGAAGGAGGTTGTTCAGCCTGGAGAAGAGAAGGCTCCAGGGAGACCTTACAGCAGCCTTCCAGTGCTTAAAGGGGGCCTACAGGAAAGGGGGGGGGGGGGGGGGCTCTTTATCAGGGCGTGTAGTGATAGGATGAGGGGTAGTGGTTTTAAACTGAAAGAGGGTAGATTTAGATTAGATGTAAGGAAGAAGTTCTTCACTGTGAGGGTAGTGAGGCACTGGAACAGGTTTCCCAGAGAAGTTGTGGATGCCCCATCCCTGGAAGTGTTCAAGGCCAGGTTGGATGGGGCTCTGAGCGGCCTGGTCTAGTAGAAGGCATCCCCACCCATGACAGGGGGCTTGGAACTAGGTTGTCTTTACAGTCCCTTCCAATCCAAACCATTCTATGATTCATACAAGTCTATGGTATCAGATGGGATTAATCTGAATGTACTGTGGGAACAGGCCAAAATCATTCCAAGGCTGCTTTCTATCATCTCTGAAAGATCATCGCTACCAGGGGAGGACCCTGACTACTAGTAAAAAGGCAGATGAACCACCTGTTCTGGAAAAGGGCAAATAGAGACCTTCAGAGGTTGTTCCTAATCCAAATTATTCTTAATTTCAACTGCAGTCCTCACATCTTAGGTTTGTTTTCTAACTACGATAAATGGGGTCCACCTAAGCAGTGTCAAAGACTCCTTCCTCCCACTTGTAATTCTGTAATGAACACGTACCCAAAATGGACCTTTTGTCTTGACTGAAAATTACCAAAACAACAGAATATTTGAGCTTAATTTTTTAACTGAGCTGTTTTTCCCTGTGCAAATCTTCCTATTCCCAAATTATTCCTTTCTGCTAGTGGTCTGCTCAAATGCTGGGGGGTGCAGCCCTAAATTTAAGAGGTAATATTCATTTGTTCCATTCCAGAAAAATAGCCCTAACATTGTCTTTTGGAGGCTACAAATAAGACAAGTGGCAGAAGAACAAGCCAGCTGTGTTGCTAGCTAGTAGATGACTGTTTCCTAAGTAGGAACCATGCCTACGTAAGAATTGAAAGTGGGCTATAGGGTTAAAGTAGAAATCACTGTCATGGCTACCCTATCTAGACAAACAGGTTAATCCAAGCCTGTGTTTGAATTGAAAAGTGTGCTGCAGGAATAGGGCACTGCAAACCTACAATACAGCCAGCCGTATCTGTCTTTTAAGTTCAAAACAGGCTCATTCGTCTCTCAGTTTATGCAATTTCTCTGCTAAACGGATCTTCTAGAGTTTGGCACTCAGGCTCTGTAGTTAGTAGTAACTCGATGGAAAAGAACCTGTCAGGTAGAAGCATTAAGAAAATCCCATTCTTTCTGCTGCCTCTACACATTTCACTAAGTGGTCTCCATTGAGTTCATGGATTGCCCAGATACCCCAGTAACTTGCTTTCAATCTCATTATCCAAGTAATTTATATACAAAATAAAATGCTTCAGTCTTGACACTAACTCTTGCAAAATTTTACATCGGTATTAATTTTACTTCCCAGATTTTAATTGAAGAGAGTATATTTTGTCACAAGGGAAATAAAACATTAGTTCTTCTATCCAACAGCCATGTGGCTTCATTAGAAATTACATTAGTTCCTCATTAAGCAACAATAATAGTGTAGAGTTGGGATCAATAAAAAAAATACATCGCCCTAAGGTGTTGAATAGTTTGGTTCAATTATGCTCTCATGGGCCGATACTTCTAAGATTAGGTACTAAAAGACCCCAAACTTCTGTGCAATGCTTAAGAAATGTCTTTTTATTTTCAAGTAATATAGATTCTGATTGTAAGGAAATAAAGGCACATGCTCTGGCAAAGCCCTGCATCCTCAAAGCAAAATTTTAAGAATGAAGAACTTGCACCATTAAAAGAACTGCCCCACAAACTACAATACAGGCAGCTTCAATATCATCTTAAGAACTGACAGAATTAACTGAAATTCACACCTACAGAATAAAGCACTGAATATGGTATGTGGCACCCTTGCTGTACCATTTGACAATATACTAGCACTTACCCAAGGGTCAGCTGGAAAATACAATACATCCATAGCATTAGGGAAGAAAGCAGAAAGAACGAGTCAGGTTCATCCTTAGGAAGAGTCAAAGTCTATGCACCATTACACCCCCAGGACAGGAGAACAGCCCACTGCTGCTTTTTGAAGGCATTAAATGTTTAAAGCATGAAAACGACAAGCACAACAATAGAAAAATAAAATTGCAGAGATGAAGTTCAACTAGGGATCATGGTTTTATTCACACCCGTTTTACTTCTCCGACATATAACCAACTCAAATCAGAAGGGTTCTGCAAGGAATGGGGTAAAATGTCTCTGGCAACTCCCCTCTTTGTTTTCTAAGGACCATTTCTTTTCCATCTGTATTGCCAGATAGAATGCCACAGGGAAAATACTGATTTTGGTTCTGTCTATGCTTTCTGTAACCCGGTAGTCCATGCTTTCTTTAACCATCTCTGCTTACACTTCAAGGTTCTTCCCTGCATATGGTATTTTCAAGCAGAGAAGCTGGATCTTGATGTTCAGACTTGGAAGATAACTTAAAACAAGGAATGCTGTTTAGTGAGTAATGCTATTAATACTGCTAAGCCTAATATTACGGCTAAAATTACCAACTTGAATGATAATAAACATTGCTCTCACGATCTTGTCAGAAGTACATTAACTTACTCCATGATAACTCCAGAACAACATAACACTATTTTCAGTACAAGGAGATTGATAAGACAAAGACTTCACTTCTGGCATGAGCTGACAGCAGGTGTGAAGTGGTTCACTAAAGAGCTTTAAAAAAAAAAAAAAAATCACACTGGCATATATTTCAAAGACATGAGAGTATCTAGCTAGAGATTCCAGATATCAAACTCCTCTTCCCACCACATCAACTTGATAGTACTCAGCAACAGGTTTGGCTATTCTTTTTGGAAATACATGGTGTGATCAACATTTCTAAGTATCTTAAGACTTTGGTTTAGGAGTCTGTAGCCCATGCAAATTTGAGAAATCACATACTATCGTGTTCAAAGTTACACATCTGTGGGCAAAATTACAAATCAGACTAAGGATTAAGTTTTGACCTGGAATGACCAGTTGTAATGATAATGCTCAGTGTCCTATGTATTCCTGTGCAAAGTGTCTAAACTTGAAATGTATCTTCAATAATAAAAAACTAAACCAAACAGAAAATATAATTCTTTTATACGTTCTTTACTGGAATTTTAAATCTCCTCTTTTTGTGGTCAAACCCTCCATTTATTTACTATTCTTGGGATATCTATAATCTGAACTCTAATAGCAAAGTAAGATTCAGGGTATCTTCCCATTGCTGCTGACCTAGTCCTGGGACCAACCAGCTTTGGACATACACCTCTTGTACACAAGTTTCCTAAGAGTCCCTGCTGATATACAACAGAGTTCAGTTCTTAATTAGGAAATGGATGTTTACACAAATCAAAGCAGACCTTTCAAACACTTCTGTCAAGTGAAGGAAAAGCTTCAAAAATATGATATAACTTGCCATCCTCTTACTTGAATACATGCATTTAGGGAAGCAATTGCCCAAGAACACCACATCCAGGCACTTGACTCCTTCCTCTCCAGAAGTCCCTGTTTGGATTTATTGTTCCCTTCAATAACAACAGGCTTGTAACCTTGTCTAAGCCTACCTCCAAGAAAGACAGGAATCATCCCTGAAGCCCTAGGTTTCACAGTGTCATGCAAAGTGACAGCTATTGAGACTGTGACTAGTTTCCTCTATATCCATGGTGACATGTCTTTGCATAACCATAAAACATGTTCCCTACTAGCATGCACATGCATCCCACTGCAGGATTCCTCATCAACTGGGAATCTACATTCCTCAGTGGCCTCATTGTAGGTGCTCAGGAAGTCCGATGAGGAATAAACCACACTATTCCGGGTGTGGGAGAAATCTCTCTTCAACAGGGACAGTTTTCAGCAACATAACACAAGGTTAAGAAGAAATGGAAACAGTAATCCAGCTTTCACAGCCACATGGGAGAAAGTTCAACCTCCCCTTTGAAATGGTACCTCGAGGAAATAGGCAAGAGTGTGCTAGCTTTCCAGAGCTGCCAAAGGAGAAAAGAAAGAAAGAGAGCACACTTCTTTTTTATTTACACATTTGCAACACTTTAAAAAAAGCAACCCTCCTGCAGTTATTTTGTAGTAGACTGTGGAATGTTTAAACAACTCAGCTTCATTTTGACATCTAATAACTCTCATCAGCAGTTTGCTGCTTCACATACCACAAAGCAATAGATAAGTGTCAAACATTATGGGCAACTACATTTTCCCTCTAGAGTATTTATTTTGCAGCAGCACCTACAGGCCACCAACGTATACCAGAACCCAGTTTCTTTAGGCACTACAAAGCTGCATTTAAAAATGTAGTACTTGACTCAAAGATGGCTGTATACCACAGATGAAAGTAAGTGTGGGTGAACATTGCCGTAGAAAGAATTCATAGCTCTTACTTCCCACAAAGAAGATATACTAAATATATTCATGCCCGGTCTATCAGGCTGTTGTTGTTTTGGAGAGAAACAGAATCTATCAAAAGCTGAAACTGAGGAAACTGAGGTTATTAGATCATGTTCATTTCAATATTGAAATGCTAAGTAATATTTGGGTTGTCAGACCTTCTACATTGTGAGTCTGTGGGAGGGACCGTTTTTAATGTAAGCTTTTTGTGCACATATTTTCTGTTAACTGCAAAACTGGGAAGATCTGAGAAAAACTGATTCTTCCTTCTTCTATAGCCTGACTAGCTGTTTATGTAAATACAGTGCGAGTAAACTAATACTCATTTAGTAATATCTCACCTCCACTTTGTACTAGCAGGAATGACTACAATGAGTATGTGTTTGACACCTCCCTCATACTCTTTCATCTAAGTATACTACTGTATGCAAAATTATAAGGGTATAATATACTTACAAACTTACATAAGTCAACCTTAAGGAATACAAGTAAAGATACTAGAGTCAATGAAGACTAACAGTGACAAAGAAGAATAAAATTGAACCATGATCTTTAGCTGCTGCTATATTTACAGCATATCCTGACATAATTTCACCCCATTGATATCATCAATGGTTATGCCTTAGCAAAAGGAACAACATAATGAAGTTCCAAACCAAACACACTAGGTATCCGAGGAGAAAGCAACAGTTCTTGATAGTAACCGAGCTCTCATTTAAAATGCAACAATTATTATGGTATAAGTGTGTTCCAGATTAGCGTACACAGGGTTAGAGGGAACAATGGAACTATAAGAACGAGTAACGTTAAGAGTATAAACTCAGACTGTCAGTAGAACTGGAGAAAAAGTTTCATTTCTCTGAAAACCAAATGAATGTTATATTTTTAAAGAGATTTCTTTTTGCGTTGTTCTGTTTTTTTCTTTCAAGCAATACTCTATTAGACAAAGGCAGGCAACAGGAGAAGACCCAAAAATGATCAATTGGAACAATGTACAATTATAGTTATATTTCATCTACCTGTCCTAAAGCTGTCTTACATATTCTTATATATAACCCTCCAAATCTAACAGACATGCACAGAGATGCAGATACATAAATGATGTTAGTTTTAACATACAGGAAGCTGCTGTCTTTGTGATTGTATTTGATATCAAATACAGCAAGTAGCTCTATTTTCTTTTGAGCAAGGCTCAAAAGATTACATTTCTTCAATGGATAAAAAAATGGGGAGCGGGGGGGAACGATGCAAGAAAGAAGAAAAATCATCAACTAAAAAGGACATAAAGAAACAGAGCACAACAAAGTGATCCCTTCCCATCAGGTCCCACCACACCCAGTATCAGTAACCACAGTACTACATTAATTTTCTTGCTCAGAGTAATAATCTACATGATTCTCTTGTTTCAAACTCCTAGGACTTTAACAAATAAAGCTGTTTACAAGATCATAAATGTAGTATTATGAATTGTGTCTTAATTAATGAGCTTTTTCTCTCTTCCCCCTGCCCCTCAAACCAAAGTAACTGCAAAGTGTAAAAGAAAAATGTTTTTCAAAATTATCATTCAATCTCTGAACTCTAATTACCAGTCTTTGACTAAAAAGGACAAAATGAACCATGTCCTGGGATTCTTCAACAACTGTATTCGTTAATACAGTAGTCCCTACTGCTAGTATCTAGAAGTTCTAGATATGTTGAGACTTTTTTCAAATAGAAGTAGAATAAAGGTTTTTAGGGTATCTTAACAGCTAACTGAGCAGACCTACAGACCAAGCATCTGTTTATTACTCACTTAGCTAACAGTCCAGATACTAAAAGATCAAACATTGTTACCAAATGCCATTGATCTGATTTCTTTCAGTGAGCCAATCCTTAAGTAGTTTTAGCAATTCAGGATGTATCAAACATACTAGAACGCCATGCTTCAAACAAGCTAGCTACCTAGTTTTTCCCCACCTTCACTCAGTATCATTTTGTTACAACACAGCAGCTTCAAATACATTAGTTGAAAAAGTGTAAACATGCATTAGGAAGATTCTTGTTGTGCTTAGAAACCCTGACTGAGAACATGGTGTCGTTACTGTTCTAGCTACTGTTCAAATACATGGCAAGACACAACCTATGGTCTGATGAGTTTATACTCTAACTAGACATGGCAAACCAAGTGTGAGGAAGTGACTTGCTCAAGGACATAGAGCAGATCATCAGCAGAAGAGCAAAGACAATCCAGGTCTTCTGACCGTCAGCTCAGTGCCCTACTCAGTAAATCATATTGTCTCTAGAAATAAAGTATTACAAATCTGCAATTGTAATAATTCCTTCCATTTTAATCAGTTTCTACTGAGAAATCACTCTGTACAATCTTGACACACACAGTTCATTTACTTAAAACAAGACTTACCCCAAAGGAAAATACTCTAGAGAGGTCTGATTCCCAAGAACAAACCGCTCAGCAGGTCTTAATCCAAGAGCAAATAAAAATGTGTTGAAACTTGGAGTGCCGAGCAAAAAAACCTATACTTAATAGTAAAACACAACTGAAAAGCAGGAAAATATTATTTCTCCCATATTGGAATAGGCACACTCTTCCTCTCAAATTTATGCTCTGTATGTACAAGCTGAACCTTATCAACATATATTGTTATTAATGATACTCGTGAACAGTATCTGTTGTTTCCAATTTTGTTTTTAATGAGTCTCAGGCATTTAACTTTCCTTACAAAGCAAATTACCTATGCTTACTATTAAAGCACTTAATCTGCATTTAAAACTTGACTGCTCTGTGTTTGGCCAGGTGTCAAAATATCCCTCTTGAAATGTATGAAGCATCAGAAATCCATCTATGCCAGCAGAAATCTCTTTCTGCTCTTTTGTTTTTGTTCAGATAATTTTGAGATTTGTTTTGACATAGGTTTGTAACTATTGTGCTCCTTCTATCTCTTAAATGCTGTAAACTGGTTCACAGGTGGATTGGTTGATTTCCCCAGTTATGAGATCAAAACTAGCTTGTACCTAGGGCCTGGATATGGACCTCTTTCTATTCCAAAGTACACAGGCCTTGGACACATCAAGTGATGCAGCACCATTGTTATATGTAATCACAGGTTGTGCTGTAAGACTGCCTGCTGACTTCAATCACAGTAGCTTGAAATCTGCCCTTCCTGTTCACGGGCAATAGGAATCTGCGCTAGGGCCTTTGGACTTTACACGGAAAGAGAAAACCTCCAAAAGAGTCTAAGCCAAGCATTCTGCTCAGACACTGCTTTTCAGCTCAGTCCATCAGGACAGGATTCATGGGCTGAGGAGGTCAGAGCAAGAGCGTCCACAAATATAGCCCCATCTGCTCGGTCTATTAAGAGCAATGCATGAGGTTGGCTTGACCAAGTTTCTAGATCTTGACCAAAAGGTTGAATAAAGACATGATGCGGAGCACTCTGAAATGCAAGTATCATTCCTGCCTGACTTTCCTTTCAACAATCAGTTTACTGAGGTGAAGCTTGAACTTTGCATGACAAGGAGATCTGCAGAAAGCATTTTGAATTGGAAAACCCCTAGGAATCAAGTTAGATTTCTTCATTGTTTTTCTTAGTATTAAAGTAAAAATGATTAGTATTATGCAAAGGTGTAACAGACATAGACCTTGCCCCACGCAAACACCACTGACTTCAAGAGAGTAAAATGCAGTTCTTATTACTCACTCCAGACTACAGACTAAAATCTATGTTTACAGACTGCCTTCAACACTGAGCAACGGTTAAAGGTCACAGTTGTTTGCACAGCACTGCTCATAATGGACCACTTCTAAGATGATTAGATAACACAGCCTGTCAATTTATTCTTTTTCTTATTATCAGTAACAACAGCAAAGATTAGTCAATCTGCTTGCTTTTCTGAGGAAGAAAACAGACAAAATGTTCTTTAAAATACTATTTTCACATCATTTACACAAAATTCAAATACTGTGTTTTCTGCACGTTTGACATGAGTTCTTCCTAAGTTAGCCAAGTTCAAAACTCTAAGTACAAAAATTAGTGACTACAGTCACATGTGTTTTTCTCCAATTCAAATTTAATGAGGTTACACACAGGAGCCTTGTTTTGTTCCCACTGCACACACATGCAAAATGAGTAAGCCTTTTGGATGCAAATGACCACTGAACAGTATTTTGAAAATTAAACAGGATTAGGGCTCTAAGATGTCAAATAAATGGAATCTAGTACACCGAATTAATTCTAATATTTGACTAGAAAATGTAGACAATGGGGCTCTCAATCTCACAAAGGATTAAGCTCCATTGAAGTCAATGGAATTTAAAAACATGCCTAAAATTCAGGTTCAAGGGGTCTCTTGTATTGAATTTCTGAGTAAAGGACTTCATTAAACACATCCATTAAACATCTTTTCAATATCAAGTACTATGCTAAAAGGTTCCAATCCATTTTTCTCTTCTTGTATGATTTTAGATATATACATCATCTTTCGTGTCAAGAATGCTGCTGCTTTCATTTTTCCATTAGTCCAAGAGTTCAGACCATCCACTAATACACCTTAACAATCTTGCATCACGCCTGTTATGATTTAACTTTCACAGAAATTGCACTAATTTTACTGATGGAGCATTATTAAAAATGCCTTCTCTTTATTAGAAGAGTAAAGAATCTTCAAGTTAAATGCCCATTTTACTACTTCCCCATTAAACCCCCAATTGTTGCAAAAGACTTTCAGGGAAAAAAAGTGTTCTTTGGGTGTTTAAAAGTAATTTAGCATACTGGTGAGAACATTCCATATTAAATATGAGGTTGAAAATATCCAGTGGAAATGCACTGTAAATTGACCAAATTAAGTGAGGCCTACCATTATCATTTTAACTATACCTCTTAAACAGAATAAAACAAAACTGTTATACAAACACTGCTTACATGCAGCTCGAGAGGCAAATAGAGAAAATGAACAATGAATAGTCTACAATTATGGCCAGCCTTTTACTCTGTTGTTGCAAGCAATGCCCATGAAGTCAGTGAATTTATTAACTACAGTAAAGTAAGTTGGGATTAATATCATGCCTGGGAGGCACCAACTGCATAGCACACAAACACTGGTGGTGTAAAAAAAAAAAATCCTTTAAGATATATTTGGATGTGCTTTTATTAAAAATCTGGATTACAGTTAAGAGGCTTAAATCATCAGGAGGGAGTCTGCAGACAAGTTTACAATTTTGCTTAGAAACTAGTTAGACACTTTGATTGAAAAGAAGAACTGCAGCTAAAAAGCATCCATCTTCCAAAAATTGTTACAAATTTTAGGATTTAACAGCCTCTGGCACTCAAAATGTGAGAGATGAGATGAGCCAAGCCTAAACTATGTTGCTCCATTCACATACCAGACAAAAATTAATACAGCAGGGATTCGTGACTATTTCTCTAAGGACTTCTAGAGGTAAAATCATTCAGATCAGAGGGTATCTCTGAGTCTCAAAGAAGGGTCGGACCAGGTAGATCTTTGAAACCACCAAGCACTGACATTCCAAAGCCTCTCTGGGCAACTTGTTCCAATGCTTAATTATTCTTAGTGATATTTTTTTTTTCCTTATACCCAGTTGGAACACCCTCCTTTTCAATTTTTGGCTAGTGTCTCATTCTCCCACCATACACTTCAGAAAAGATCCCAGCTCTATCTTCTTGATAATTCCTTACATACAGTTCAACAGCTGTTAGGCTACTAGGTCTTTGCTTAGCCTTCTCCAGAAAAAAAACCCAAAGCTGATTCTCACGGCCTCTCCTCATACATCATGTGCTTCAACCCCTAACCACCTTGCCAGCCCTCTTCTGGACTCACTCAAGTTTACCTACACTTATCCCATACAACTGAAAATCGGACACAGTATTCCAGGCTGGGTCTAACAAGTGGCAGGTAAAGAGGGATACCAGTTTCCCTAGATCCACGGGCTGTGCTCGAGTTGATGCAGCACATGATGCTGCTCAACCTTCACCACTGCCAGAACATACAGCTGACTCACATTTAGCCTTCTGCCCACCCAAGTCTCCTTCAGCAGAGCTGCTAGCCAGCCAGTCCACAGCTGGTTCCACTGCAGGGTTTAATTCATTTCAGCTGCAGGAATTTGCATTTGCCCTGTTAATCTCCATGAGATTCCTATTCCTCAAGCCTTTCTAGGTCCCTCTGAGACAGCCCTTGAGTTCATTAACTGCATCCCAATTTGGCGTCACATAAACTTGATAAGGGTACACTCCATTGCCTCCTCCAGATCACTGACAAAGATATTAAACCTAACAGTTCCAAGATAGACCTCCAAGGACTATATTTGTAACTGGCTCCCAGCTAGAGTATGAAGCATTAGTAATGGAAAGTCAACAGCAGTTTTATTTTTGCCTCTTCAATTTTGCCTCACAGATATCACTAATGTGCATTTTTTATTTTGTTCACATTAAATAAAACTTTTTAAATTCAATTATAAATTAATAAATAATACACTGTCTAGGATCAGTCCAATATAAATAGGCACAAAATTAATTTTCGCAGATTCACAGGGGGACCAAATCTAGCTCTGTTTCATAGTACAAAATGCAAATGCAGAGACAGTGATATGAGTAAGCTCTACAATCATTTCAAGACAGATTACAGTGCTGGGGCACATACTGTCCTCTGTAAATAATGGCTGCCACTATCACAACCCTTACTCAAATGTGCTAATTACATCCTGTTATCAAATGATGATGCAATTAACCAGGGTCACCATTTCTGCTATACTGCATGCTCTTTTGGTGACCTAAAAGAATAAATTTGGATATGTTCCTGCTGCTTAAATTTCCAAAGTAATGAAATACAAAGGCTCCCCCATGCACTGCCATGACTTAAGGTTTCTTCTTGGCTATCTGAGAAACCACAGATCACCCAGGACTGTAAATTATAGGACTTAACCTTAAGTAAATGTAGCAATTTATCACAGACCTCATACACATCTTGAAATCTTTTTCTCAAATTCAGAAGATGACATAATTTGGAGGATGCAATCTTCTTTCACAGATCAAGTCATACTGGTACATTTTCCTAGGGTCTCAATTGCTATAAATTACAGTAGATTCCTTAATTTGAGAAGATTTTACATGACAATTTTGCCTTGCTATTAAAAATGCTTTATTTGTGAACTTGTCAAAGGTAACTGCTACTGCTTTTAACTTTTTTCAGGAAGTCTGACTGGCTTTCATACTCATTACCACTGCAGTCTCCCAGACCTTTGTGATACTCAGGATAATTAATTCCCAAGAGAGCTTCCTTTATGCATTAAGATGTAAACTTTGAGCTCATAAGACACCTGTGGCCCTCAGACCCCCACCCTCCTGAAGTAAATCAACAACAACAACAAAAAAACAACCTAACACATCACCCCTCAGCCTTCCTTTCCATTAGCACTACTTAAGGCAATGACTAGCAGGCAATTCCTCAACATTTGACAGCTAGACCAAAACAGTGGCTTAATGCACACAAATATTTGTGGTAGAATCATGTGGGACTAAATATCTACAGGCATATTGGTAGATACCAAACATACTTCCAACATACTGCAAATGCATGGAGTGACAAAAGCACCCATATCATTACTGGGCATTTCAGAATTTTGGATATGCCCCCATCTTACAAGATTCAAATAAAGCTGAAAGAATGCAAATTCACTCAGCTTCAGGAACTCCAGCTGACTGAGCAGAACTGAACTTCAAGAGCTCTATAGAGCCTAGGATCCGATCCCTGGGCACCTGCACTGCATTATTTACAGCTAGCTCTTAATCTTACACTTCCAAAATTAGAAGTGAAGCAACATACCAAACATTATGGAATAAGGCAAGTTAATTCATACCAATACGGGTAACCAGGGGATACATTAAAAATAAAAAGTACTGGTCTATGTAAAATGAGAGCTCTTTCTTCTACAGTTATATCAACATATAATATTAGGGCAAAAGCCTTAAATCCTAACTTGCCACCAGTGCTTGAAAAGACAAGGCCTCCAACGAAGCAAGAAGTCACAGCCTAAGAAATCAACTGGTATCCACATGAACTTGGACAAGTCACATTGTGTCCCCCTCCTGCAGATTGCTAGTCCATAATAGCAGGGATGCTCACATTAACCTTGGGACAGTATTTTCAGCTGTTTTAACAAGCTAGATATCATCACAGTAACATTAGCAGACCTGAAAGGCACAGGTTCTCTGCACATTCACTGCTAGATCTTCAAAACAAAAGACAAGTCCTGCCCTGAACAGTTTCAAACGTAAAGAGAAAGGACAGATAGATGATAAGAGAACAAAAATGCTATGATCACAAGTTTACAAACAGAGAATTACAGATTAAACCTTTTGCCCAAGATCAGACAGGGATTTAGTGGTAGGAGCCTGTTCAGGAATGTTTCCTGAATCCAGTCCAATCCCAGAACACAAAAGTATCTTTGCTTTTTTTCTACTTTATCTCATTGTTGGTTTTTTTCTCCACACAGAGCTAACGTATTCTGTATTTTTCCTTAAAAGAAACAAAATTGAACAATCCCTATTGCCCTGAGAGTCCAACTACTGAGAGAGATACACGGGCATCAACTACTGCAACAACCACGCAGCTGTTACACTTCTGCAGAAAACTAGTGCTCCTAACAGCCACACATTCTGGAGCACTTTATTTCTCAGTTATCAAATAATTACCACATACTATTCCAGTTGTATGATGTTGTTCAAGTATGGAAAATAATAAGATTAAATACATCCACTACATAGTTTTTCTGACATAAAAAAAAGCAACACCAAGGACAAACCTGCCCTAGCAAAACAACTGAAGTGGAACTCTGTAGCTAAGCTGTATCTTAGAGCAGTTAGATACTCCAAAGTATTTTTCCTCCTACTGTTGGACCTAGTTAAGTAAGTTCCAACCTCCGGACAGTAATTGCTTCCAGGAGGAAATTTAACTGGGAAGTAGGGAGAGAAACCACAGGCTTGCAAGGTGTGAGGATACACAATATCTCAGAAGCCGTTAGATTTCATGAAGAGAAAGAGCATACTACACTAACCCAATATGAATTTCCATACATAGGTAAGATTTTCTGTATATAAATACCTTGCTTACTTGAGCCAGCAGCAAGTAACTCAACAGTCCAGTGGCTTCTGCAGGGTTCACAAAAGCTCTCCAGCCGGCCTCCCTGCCCCGCGGCGCTGAGGAAGCCCAAGGCCGAGGCTCTGAGGCACACCTAAAACGGCCTCCGTGCTGCCCTCCCCTTCATAGCCTGAGGGAACAGGGAGCTAATCCTTGCTGACTGAAAGCACCTGAGGTTTTATTCCCCAAACTGTGCAGCTGTTAAGAGTTTATTCACTGGGGCAGGAGGGCAGCCCAGCCGTGAGGCTGGCAAGCCCAGTCAGCCTCCCACTCAGGCCACCTGGGGCAGGAAGGGGGCTTGTAGACTCGCGATGATCTTGAAGGTCTTTTCCAACCTAAACGATTCTATGACACAATGTGAGAGGTCAGAGCAGCCACCATGAGGGCAGCAGTTCCTCAGCACAACTTCTAGGGCCCCAGGGCAAGGCCAAGCCCAGTCAGGAGCACCAGCCTCCCTCAAGCAGCGGCGATGAGCGCCATGCAGCTGGACTGCGTACCTCAGCGTGGCAGGGCCAGCGGGCCTGCCCTGGGACTGCCTGGGCTGGCTGCCCGTCAGGCAGACCATGGTCTTGGATATAGAGATGGTTGTTGTCCAGGAACAGCCTGCCTGGGGCTGACCAAGGCTCAATGGTGCCTGATCAACCAAATTGATTTCTACAATAAAATAACAGGATTTGTGGATGAGGGGAGAGTAGTGACTGTCACTCACCTCAACTGTAGGAAGGCTTTTAACACTGCCTCCCACAATGTCCTTGTATCCAAGTGAGGACACTACAGCCAGGCTAGGTAGGTGGATGACTAGCTGGATTTTAAAAAAAGAAAAAAATAATCTAGTTGGATGATTAGGCCCAGGCAGTAGTTGTTACTGGGTTGTTCTGTACCTGGCAGCTGGTAGCAAGTGGAGTACCACTGGGTCTATACTGGGACCTATCCTGTTTAACATCCTTGTGAATGACCTGGAGAAGGTGATGGAGTGCCCTCTCCCATCACACCAAACTGGGGAGGGGGGGGTTAGAGTCAGTCAGTACACTCAAGGGCATGGCCACCACTCACAGGGACCTAAGCAGGCTGGAGGAATGGGACAACAGGAAATTCCTGAATTCAACAGGGGAAAAATGCAAATGTGTGCACCTGGAAAGAAAGTTCTTGCAGTTACACCACCCAGAAAGCCGCCCTGCTGTTCAGTCTGAAAGTCTAGCTGGACAGCAAACTGAACACGAGCCAGCAGTGTGTCTTAGCAGCAAAAATCACCAACCTTATCTCAAATAATCCCGTTTGGCTGCTCCCAGGCCCATCTTCTCACTGGCAAACAGTAAGCATATACTAAAAACAAACTGAACTCCAAACTTCCTCTAAGCAGTGCACCATCTCTCCCTTTCACTGCATTGAAATGTTACACTTTCACAGAGCTTAGCCTGCACTATCATGTTACTACATAGAGAGAAATAATTTCCTTTTCAATCAAGCTAAACTTTATATAGTAGAGTTTTAAGAAACACAGCACGGTACAAAGCAGTAAATTCACTGCAATACATTTTGGCTGAGTAAACAATGATGACAAACAGCTCCAAACAATTTATATGTTCCCAAGAAAGCACAGAAAATTTATAGAAACATAATTCAATCTTACTACCTTACTTGAATAAATAAGAGATTAGTTGATGTCTAAATTGGTATATAAAGTGCTTTCATAATAATAAACCTATCTCCCCCAAAAAGGCTCTGAAATGCACTTCAATCAAGATTCTGTTCAGATTATAAAAACAAACTACATAAAAGCTTCATAGTACAGAAATACATAAAACAATAAAGCAAGAAATTAGTCACATTGGTCAGAACTAACAACAGCAAAAGAAGCAGTCTGGAAAAAAATGGAAAAAATTAAGGGGCTTGATTATAAGCTGTCAATTTTAAGTTGCTTAGAGAGTAAGAAGAGCTGTTCAGTGAAATAAGTATGTGAGCACAGTTAGATGCATTTGAGGAAAGATTATATATATGATTATGGAAAAGTATCTTTAGTATGTGGCGGCTTGTTACTGGGGAATGCAGACAAGGAGTTTAAGGTTGGTCTTTCTAGTCCTACCATGTATGTAGTCCTGTCGGTAAGTCATTTTCTTACTACTTCTATATCTCTTATCTATCACTACTACATTCAAAACATGTATTTCAGGATATGAGGATTATGTATAGAGCAACACATTCATTAAGATAATAATGCAGTTGGACTGCTTCAAAAACAACAACAACCACCCAAACCCAACCAAGTAGCAAGTCACTGAGACACTGAATAGGGTGTTCATAGTTTAATCCTGGAGTAGATCCAGCAATACTAGCAGAGCTTTTCCCACAATTATACTTGTTACAGTTTTTGTGATGTCTATTACAGTATTGGTTAATTAAACATAGTAGAAAAGAATTCAATGAGATGACATCAGAATCAAAACTCCAACATCTTTGAGGAAGCATCTTGATTTTTTCCTAATTGTAAAATGGGAAAACTAAGAGGTATCTAGTTCAATGTAAGTTAATTAAAGACATAAATAATTCCACATGGAGATCTTGGATATGGGTTGCATGTTTAGGTACAACTTCTGACAAGTACCTTTACTCTATACCATTGAACTACACAGAACTATCACCACAAAGCCACCAGACCAGGACTACCACTATCATGGCCTGTCACCCCTGGCATGATTGTTAGACACAATAATATGGAGAATTTTGAATTATACACGTCATGGCTAGTGCAAGGCCAGAAGCTGTGATTCTTTCAAAGAGAAGCTTAGCAGAAAGCAGGATGCCTTCCCTGGCTCAGAGGCAAGATGTCATTGATCAGATGTCCAGCAATGTTTTGTAACTTTGAAAGGCAGCATCTCTTGGCTCCTGAGCATATTCAGGTTCTAATCTGAGAAGAAAAATAAAACCCAGTGCACTCCCATGGTTGCCAAACCTCAATTTAAATAACTTGATAAACAGAAATCTCTCTAGAGAACTTGAATTTGAAGGAATACACACCAGAAGCAAAGCTGAAAAAGCAGCAGTGCATCTTAAAGGCACAACTTACTGTGCCTGTCAAGCAGCAGTCACACCATGGCAATGCAGAACTTGTCTAGAAAACAGGACACACTAACTCACATCAAACTCCATGCTAGGTACAGACAGTGGTATTGATTTTAGTCCCCTAGTAAGGTTGCATATATAAACATTAGACTTCACTCTCAGCATTGAATACAGAATACATATAATATTCTAGAAAGAAAATAACGACTTACAACAGGCAAGTGATGTGAGCAGACAGAAAGGTGCCCTGGTTAGAAGAGGGAAAAAAATAATTACTGAACAAAAGAAAATGCCTGCCAGCCTGGGAACCAGAAACATCTTTGTAAAGTGCAGCTGGCCTCTCTGAAGTACAGCTGGGGTACCTACAAACCAGAAGCATCCTAAGATACCATTGCTAAGTGCAAAAAAAAACCCCAAGAAACTGTAACAACAACTTACTGTCTGAAAAAAATGGAAACAGTCTCAGAAAATAAAATTGGTCTTAAAGAATAGAAACATCATCAGCACTGGCTGTTACAGGTGAAGAATAGAAATTAACAGTATCTATTGGCTGCTCAAAGTGGTGCTGTCCTACACTCTCTTATGTCTCTATGATATAAAAAGGACTTAATCTATGTCCAAAATGGAGCTTCTGTCTAGAGAGCGTCCCATGCTGCACATAATTTTCCTTCCCTAAAGAGGCTGAATTCTGCATGAATTTTCTATGAGATCTTGGACTCTTACCAGGGCCCACTTTGGGGTCAGTTCAGTTTGTCCTTCCACCTCTGGGATGGTTGGGTCCCCACTCTGGGATTGGTTTGGCCCCTTCTGAAATCTAATTCACTTGATACTGGTATTATATATCCATATAAGTAATCTATCATAAGAATATCTGCTGTTATATTGTTAAGTTTGTAGCAATCTGTAATAGTTTATACCTACTTGATTGTTGCTATTATATTAATTGTTGCTATACAATTGTTTGCCACTATTATTAACTGCTGCCTTACGATTAATTGATACTGTATTATTGACTGCTGATAGTAATTTGTAATAGCTTGATATATATATATATATACTTTATTAACATAGGTATACTTGCTAGTGGTGATTTTGTGGTATTTGTGGTAATCTGTAATAAAGTAGAGAAATTTAGAGCATAAAAGCCTCCGTGCCCTTGTGTATTATGGAATCCTATGAACCCACGGACACGATCCTCACACACCTGCAGAATGGGTAACCCCTCACGTCGTGACAGCAAGTTCATAGACAGGTAAGTGTCTAGGAGTAAAGCAGTATGTAAAACAAAATGTTTACCAAAATAAGTGAAAAATACAAAGTAAATGGGACCTCTTAGGATCTTGTTTTTCCACTGCAGGTAGACACACAGGCAGAAGCTGGAGTTCTGAAAGACAGCTCTGGAATTTTATACATATATACACACAGCACAATTATTTAAAATTCAGAGCTTTCCATACTTCTATATAGAGTGAGCACTCCTGAGATGGAAGAAATCAAATCTGAAAGCCCTTCACACAGGTAAAAAGTTCTATACGTTATTTCAAGCCTACTCTGAATAGCTGATACTCTTCTTGAACAAGGACAATTTAACTACTTTAACAGGGTGAAAGAGATTTGAGAGTACTTCAGCAGAATTAGAACAATTATGTGCATTAGGCACTATAGGAGCTTAAAGCACTTTAATGGGATAAAGAAATCCAAAGGCTATGCACTATAGGACAG
This sequence comes from Haliaeetus albicilla, assembly GCF_947461875.1. Classification (NCBI taxonomy): domain Eukaryota; kingdom Metazoa; phylum Chordata; class Aves; order Accipitriformes; family Accipitridae; genus Haliaeetus; species Haliaeetus albicilla. The sequence goes on along the minus strand of NC_091504.1, from coordinate 10,378,188 downwards.
CTAAAAAATGGATCATTTGATAAAGATTTAAACTAAGTTAATGGATATAGTAGCAATTACCTACAGACTGAACTGCTAGAAACAGATTTTGACGATAATCTTCTTTGCATGAATTCACGGGAAAAGATTTTATTGCTACAGTGTACTGTCCACATTTAACAATTTAGTGAACTGTTTCTCTCTTCCCAAAACCAGAATGAAATTAGCATAGATCCACCTAATGCATCTAATGTAGCTTCGGTCATTTCTAGTTTTCGAATTACCCCTACAATGGTAGCATTTTTTAAGTGACATCATTAGCAGGAATCTGCCAGTGTTCTTCCTCAGCCAAATTTCACTGCATAAATCACTTCAGTGTGAACAAAGAACAGATGAGAAGAGAAAATTAATTAGTTCAATGGCTTATTGTCTCTCCTGCATGCACACAGCAGATAAAACTTGCACACACAGTTACAAGAGTGTGTGAGAAGAGGATCTCTCTTCAGGTTTTCCTCTTTAAACTACATAGGTCCTTCTCACAGATTCTGAATAGAGCTATCACCTCTTCACATCTATTTTTACTGCTATGACTGTGTGCATAAGGAAGCATACTACAAAACTCATGAAAGATTTACAAGCTGACCAAGATGCTGATCAAAAGAGAGAGCAGGTGAGGAGATGATTTGCTGCTGAAGTTTCTTTGGCATCAGGCAACAGGCTTTCTGCAGAATAACATCTCTCTGTTAATCACTAGATCTCTGTAGAGGATAATCTGCTCCTCAATATTCTCTCTTACTGCTCTCAAAGTCCAATAGGAAAAAGTGCTCTTTCTTACAGGCCAAGGCAAAGGGCCCAATGCCTACAGAGGGAAAATAACCTGGAAGTAAACGCATTGGTAGTGAAGTAGACAGTGAAAGAGAGCTTTGTAAATCATGAAACCTTACACATTTTTACGTGCTCATGTCAAGACATTTTAATAAGGGTCTCTGTTTTCAGAAGACACTGAAGTCTCCCATCTAAAAATGGTGCCTCTATTGCATCTTAAATTAGATATCCAAGAAGTTGGGTAACCAAAAAAATCAGTCTTCTAAGAAATTCGTGGCTTAGAATTTCAAGGCTTAGAATTTCAAGTATTTGAGGCTTCCAAGTTAGATTTCCAGCCAACATCATACAACACAAAAAAAATATGTAACATTGCATATATAAATATTTCTGGTTTATAAATCTAACTATTATTGTTAACATGAAGTAGTATATAAACCACATTGTTACTATTTCACAGACACTAAACAATACTATAAAGCCTCTAGTCATATACCCTTCACAAAAAGCAATATCAATGTATCCATCTTATAGGCATCTACTTTAAATACATTTTAGCGGAGAAATTTTTAAACAAGAAATATATCAACTTCCATATGCTGAACACATTTAGGGAAGCTCCATAAGTATATTTAAATCCAAACCTGTGTTATTTCCTTAACATTATTTAATTATTCACAGAGTTTATAGCTGCTTATAGCTGCATTTAGTTTTGTGGCATAGAACTGAGGTCTGAATCCTGCAATTTGAGTGTAATGAGGTAAGCACAAAGCTAATTAGAGCTTTATGAAATGGGGAATTTGGGGAAAGACCTTTACATTTATTCTTACGTTAACAACCATAGGATGATTCTAACTTGTACCAATTTTATACATACTTGCATAATATATTTTAAATTTTAGAGTGAAAGCAGCAGCTTCGTTTGTCAATTGTCCCATCTGAATCACACTCACTGTATTACCCAAAATGTCAAGCTCTTGTCTCTCTAGTCTTGTTTTTATTACCACACCAGGATACGATCACCAAATTATGTTCAGATACATTGACTTCCTTCAACAGGGAATAGGGAAACACCACAAGAAATTAATACTAATCTTCTAATTCAACAAGAATAAAATATGTGACTGATTAAATCTTAATTAACAGTTCACAAAAGGCTGCTTAATGTCATGTGGCATATGCATCTTAATTATCTGACTGCTCTATCACTGTTTGCATGAGGGAAAAGGCTTGTGCAATTTTTCAACTGCTTTTCATTTCTTCTTCCTTCCATTTTTAAAGTAACAGAAACTAGTTCTAGTTTCCTAGTGATTGTCAGCTGCATTTGATTGTTTTAAAAATTTTGTTTTCTTCATGTTCATTTTGTTCTCAGCTCTTGCAGCTGCTCATTTCTAGACGTATTGCACCCACCTATGCATACAGACATAATCTTTCCAAACTGTTACAAGATCAGGTATGCAAGCCCAAAAGAATTAAGCCACTTTCAGGCCACCTGAATAGATGTTGCTAAAGTTGCAAAAATGCTAACAATTTCTGCAAACTCTCTTAATATTGCACAAAAGTTCTCAACGGGTATGTTTACAGTACATTCATTTTATATTCTGTCAACAATTGTTGAGTTTTATTAGGAGATAGATCTCCTAATAAGCTAATTTTAAACTTGCAAGTCTAGAGAGTCATAATTTTCCACAAAGAGCAGCAGAAATTCATCAAATAACATTATTTACTTAGCTTTATTTGGCATGCCTAGATTTTTGAAAGTATGGAATTTATTCTTCCCTGATTTTACTTATAACAGGAAGTTTATGCAGGTACTCTAATATAAGTAATTGCTTTATCCTCAGACATGTTGCTATACCTGCATAATTCAGCAGCAACTGTCAAGAAGAAATTCTTGATTAGGCTAGTTCTTAGTTCAATTTAAGTTTTGGACAAGAACTTGATTGCTGTTAACTTGAAACATTTACAGAATATTCAGGAGTTCTTTCATGTCCAATGCTTATGCAGAGTAAGGAAAGCAACGTGGCCTATGCGTCAGTGACCACATAAATCACCTGGCAGCATGTTGAGCATAATTTCTGTGTATGAGACTCCTGATGAAAACTGGACAGTAAGAACAAAGTAAATATTTGCCTCTGATGAACTCTTCAAGATTTTGAAGAGAGCAAACAAGGTAGGTACAACCTAGCTGAACGTAAATGTATTTTCTTTGAAAAATTAAGTATTTCCACCTCTGTGTGGCCTGAGACTCCCAAATCCCAATACTGCCATAAGAAAGGGGTCTGTACATTTTAAAGCTTCTACCAGACTCAGCTGTAATTAAAAGCTCTTCAACACTTTTGAGAATTTAACCCAAATTATCCCAGTTTCAACTTTCAAGATACTACGGTCTACCTGGAAGGTTTACCTCTCCCACCAGTAAAGCCACCCAGCATTAGTTATAAATTATGGACAGTTTTTGTATTGCTCTCAGCTGTTTGTAAACACAGATCTGAAATGAAACAAACACTGTCATCTTGGATAAGTCACTCTTGGCAAGATTTCTTGCCAGTTTCAATACTTCAACTTTAAATAAGATTTTCCACAAAAAAAGCAAAGACTGGCCATATCCCCCCCCCGTAACTTCTATAATGGATGCCTTCTTAGAAGAAATCATTTTAAGAGAAAAATACAGAGCCAAAACCTACATTCAGTTACACATGTGCAAAACCCACTAAACTTGACAAAAAGAATGCATAGGGTTGCAAGGATAAAATTTGGGTCCCTTTATCCCTTTCACCTCCATTTTCAAAATTCAGGTCTAAAATCCCACCATACTTGTTTACCTCCATAGGTTACAGATACTGGCAACAATGACCAGAACATTGCGTCCGTGCATGCCCACAAGGTATGTTTTTCTTAGAATGATTTGTTATTTTTGAAGAATAAGCTATTTGGTGACCCTGAAACAAGGCTGCATGTGTGATTAGGTTGTGCTTATAAAATATTTATGTTATAAGAAAACCACAGCTTAAAGGCTGTTGCAAACAGAGAAAGGGCTTTAACGGGGTCCTCAGAAATACAAGCCCAGATGATAGCAGAGACCTTGAAAGTGCTGACACAGCACTATAATAAAGGCCCAAGGCTATAAACACCAATAGTCAATTACTGATCACTAGAGAAACACAACCCTGAGAGCTGGGTAAAACTGGATTTAGGGATAACAAAGGCAGCAAAGGAAGAAGGAATCCAACATATGTAAAACATACTATGAGTATAACTTGGCTATAACAAATTGTTAACCCTTTGAGAAAGAGCAAATGAATTGCGCTAGCAAACATAAAACCAATCCTGTGCAGACCCAGAAGGTAAGAAGGAAGAATTCCCCATCACCAGTTTCATACTCTTCCTGGCAAGTAACTTGGGGCACTGACTACTTGCCGTAGTGCCCTTTCACATAAGTGAAATTTCTAACTGATATTACGTACATATACATGGTTTCTCTCCAAAATGTGAAGGTATCTTTTGATTAAAACACAGTCAACAGCAAGCAAGCCATGGGGACCTGGAGATAACATATAAATAAAACTAATTCTGTTTTTAAACAGTTTAAAAGAAAAACTCTTTTAGAGATTACCAGTATGAAAGATTAAATAAGCTTACAATAGGTCTATCTGAAATAATCACTTTGATAACCTCCAGGTTGCCTTTTTCACTTGTTATAAAAACTGCAACCATGATAACAACCAGAACTGGAAACAGGCAGCAAAACCCTTAAAACTGTTGTAATTGGCACAAGATTTGTTTCCTTTTAAAATGAATACATAGTTAAATCACAATTTTTAGAACTCAACCAACTATAATCTGGATTGTTACTGTTATTTTTATCTTCCTGTCTGTCCCTGGCATTAAAGGAAAGCACATACACAATATATTTCAGCAGACAGAACAGATCTGACTAAGGAACACCTATTGCCATTGCAAAACACTTTTAAGGAAGAAAATAATTCTGCAATCCAACACAGGGGCTAGTGATTATGAATAACATTTCCATTTTGTTTCAACTCCTAGCAACTTCACTATTAAACCCCCCCTCCCCAAAAAAACTAAATCTTTTAAATCAATTTAAATCAATGTGACTTTTTATATGACAAAGCAATTAAGGAAGAATGACCTCCCCCCCTCCCCAAGAAAGTAATATTATTTCTTTAAAGTTGTAGCACATTTTTTCCTCAGTTTGGCTTTTCCTTTAGATCTCACTGATACACTGTATTGTATCCAAAAATTTCACTGTTTTTTGAAGGATAAGCACAGCTCAAATTCATTTTAATGAAATAGTAATTTATCCCTTTCTGTCCCTAAAAAGCCAACAGATGCGTAACTAAAACTGAAGGACTGTATCAGCATTGTGTTGCGTCTCCAGTGTTAATGGTTGATGTAACCGAAGGCACATGAGAAAGAAAAATAAATATAAAAGCTTTCTCTCTTTTTTTATCAGCTGCAACTAAAAAAATAACTTAAACACCGCTGTTGCCCATACAAGTCAAAAGATAAAACATAATCAATATCTGCACCCCAAAGTACAGAGACTGTCACGCATTTATTGTGCTCCGAAGGAATAGCCTTTTCCAATGACTGTTTCACTGTATAAAAAAAATAACTACATAGTAAATGTAATCTCCAGCACATTATCTCAATGGGCAAAATTCAATGGGAAGGTTGTTAATAGGGGATACTGGTCTTTTAATGTGTTTCTTATGAATCTTCTCATTGTCTGACCTCTTTTCATTTTCTGCCCAAGGTGAATCTCATCATGACGATGTTTTTGAAATGCTAAAAGCATTATGAGCAACCTAGCACATTCCATTTCTTAACTTAAATTGAATTCAAAGAAGTGAAGAAGTGAGAGAAGCAGAAATTTGTGCCAAATTAGGTGTAATTCAAGCATACAAATTTCACATTTCCAGAGTCTACAGGTAGGGCAGAAAAGGATTACATTGTCCTGATACATTTTTAAACAGTGATTCTTTTGCACGACATTAGTTAGGCCTTACTTGTTTCCAGTTATGTTACTAGTGGCACTTTTCATACAGCTTCTTTTGAATCCTATCAATGTCAAAACCTATTAGCTGAGCCAAATCTGTTGATATTTTTATTTTCTGTTATGTTCATATTTAGCTTACGTAAGATTCCTCTTCTTTGAAATCACTGCAGTTCACCCAGTGAAAAACTATGAGGAGGAAAACAAGCCTATACAATTAAAGGAAATCATACACACAGCATACATACACATTTAGACAACACACATAGATACATACAATTAAAATCACCAGTTATTTTCCCTTCAAAGAAATAGGAAACCCACAATATTTCAAATCCCACCCCACAGTAACTTTTTTAAAAATTGCTGTTCTCTTTGAGAACTCTTGTGAATTACCCTCTCACGTTCACTTGTGCAGAAATATAAGTAGGGCTAACAAGATTAAAGCCTTGTTCTATCAGGTTTACTTAGTACTGAACAACTGTCCAAAGCACCTTGCCACTGTCTCACCTTCCACTCCTCCCAATCCACATATAAAATTCAGTCCATGTAGTTGTACTCCTACTTTATGAAGCCCAACATCACCAAACCTAAGATTAAAGTGCTGCACTTTTCTTCAGATGATGGTACGTACAGGGCCTTGCCAGGCTGCAAAAGAAACCTAATTATATTGTGCAGTCCCCCAGCTGAACTATCTCTGCTTCCAGGAACACAAGCAGAAGCAGCAGGTATCTGAGTATTCAGATCGTGTCATCTTCCAAGACTTAAAAAGAAAATAATTATCCTCTAGTAATTGAAAATACAAAATGAGGTTTAACATCATGTTCTGATCTTTTTATTTCATGCTGTGAGAGGATTAATTTGCTGAAAATGGAAAGTGCTCCCAGGCTGCTGTACCTGGCCCAATATCTCCCTCACAATCAGTGTTGATAAGATGTTTGGGGAACTAGATACAAGACTTCAAACCTGACCTACTTCAGTATATACAGGGCTAAAAGTCAGACTTTCCCATTATGACTGCTATACAGCTTTATTCAAGTCATTTGCTCTCACTGTGTCTGTTAATTGTTCTGTGCACCAGGATAATGACCCTGGGCTGTTTTGAAGACACTTCACATTTTTCTGTTACTGCAGAGGTACTTTTCCAAACCAACAAGATTTCTCTGTCCTATTATCCAACTGTCAGTGAGTGAACCTTTTCCCTTCCCTACAGAAATGCAAGGTTATCCCTTAGTTAAGATTCTTGTAAGCCCATGAATAGGTTTAGGCAAGACCATGAGTTTGCCAAAGCTCTTGAGGAGATTCTGCTTTCATTATTTCTTAGACTGAGTAATGTCCCCACCACAGGCTTTGGAAAGTAAACTCTTCAGGTTTGATTTCAGCCCTGCAATTCACTGGCTTTCCAAATCACAGGCAATTCTGCACAGCCCCTTCTCAAGCTCTAGGAAGCATCTTTCTGTCACCTCTGAGGCGAGGCTTCATGTTTGCTCCCTGGTCTTTCATAATAGCACCTCAAGTCCCTCCTGTTTCACCATGTAACCTCAAGTGTATGTAGTTGCTCTCAAGGCCAGAAGGAACCTCTCTGTTCTCCAGAAAGAACAACAGGTATTTCTAACCCATTAACCATTCTAATGCAAAATAAACATGCAAAACAAATACCATCATCACATAAGTAAATCAAAAGGTAGTTTGGGGCGATTTCAGTGGATTATAATTTGTTACATAATTTTGTTAAATCAAAAGTAAATAGGGTAAACCTTGACTTGTAATGAGGCATGTGTCCCAAAGACCATATACAAAAATATATAGAAACCTAAGTTGACAAGAAGCCTCCTGTGTTTTTATTTTTTTGCTTTACAAAGCTTTACAAAGGTTTGGTAGATACATCTCTGCATTTTTACATGCTTTCAGGATCTTTCAAGCCTGCCATTAATTCTTTAAAAATTTGTAACTAATCTTAGTATTTCTGACTTTCTAGACGTTTTTACATTTTTCTGAATTCAAATGTTATCTACAAAATGTTTTTCTGACTCTTGAAAAATATTTTATAGATACCTTTTCAGGAATCAGAAAAACATTGTCATTCCAAAGTTGTTAAGTAAAAACAGTGGGCTTCCTCTCACTTTCAAAGTTGCCCAAATCAGAAATGTAACTGTAAAGCTAAAGAAGGCTGCTGGAAGCTCAACAAGGGTTCTTCAATACTAATAAGTTTCTGAAAAACAATGTCATTTTAACAAGCCACCATTTACAAATCAAATCATGTTTCACCAAAAAAATTCCCAGGCAGCCTAATAGCTTGACATGACTCTTATTCAGCCTCATAGGAAGCCTGAGGCAAAGCAAACAGAATCCATATCTTGCTGGCTGTGCTAAGTTTTCTAACTGCACTGTCCTTTCTGCCCTGTGTTAACAAGGAAGTGATTATGCTTACTTTTGGAAAAAAAAAATTGTCGTCTTTGTAATTATAGACTTGTTCAGAGTGATTTATACATATGGAACATTAAATCTCACTGAGCTTAATATCTCTCCAAAAGAATTTCCATATGTAATGAAGAATAATGCTTAATATCTGTGATATATGCTGTCATTTTAAGATGCCTGCATTTCTCAAGCATTTTCTGGGTCTCACTTATATAACTGTAAAATAAATTGTAATCTGAGCCCTTCAAATAGAAATGATAGATAAACCACTCCTCACATTAGAAAAAAGTTTGTTTCTGAAAATGGAAGACTAAATAGGAACGGCATTTTTTTCCCCAAGTTCCCTCGGGTCCCTGTCCCCTCACCATCCTGTAAATTTCTGATAACGTATGTATTTATTCTCACAAGTAACTTTTCTCCAGATCGCATAAATAGGTTCTCAAGGTTAAGAGAAAGTTGAGAAGGCTTGCTTAAGAAAATTTAGAGAGTTGTCTAGACTCACAAAGCCCTTAGTCACAGAAGCAGGCTCTCTATAAAATACTTCTCCCTGTAAAAATAAAATGTGACTACCATTAGTTAGTGTTAGGGTCCTTTTATTGCAGTTAGTACAAGCCTCCTGTCATTGTAATCTGGAAAGAAGTATAAAGCAAAGGAACTTCTCTCCCCACCTCTGCTTTAGTGTGTTCATAACTTTCCCTCCTCTCTTCATTGATCACTACAATCTGAATTCAATTACGGTTTAAACCCCCACATTTTGCCACTATCTTTTTGGCCCTGTATTGTTCTATTTTTCTGTAGCCTGATGAATACAGAATGCGTCTTGAAAGCCTCCCCATTTTACTTTTTACATGCTCAAAGAGATGTAGTGCCTATAACTGTCTTTTTTTATTCTTTGATCAAGAGTGTGCTGTGTAGAGAAGAAACATCATATAAACCCCATGACATAGGGAAAAACAAAAAAAAGTGTTCTCTACCCACAGAAGAGAACAGAAATGTTCAAACTTTGTACACAGGTTTGCTAATGCTGCTAAACCTTATGCTGCCAAAAGAAAAAGCAATGAAAAGTGCTCCCAAACAACAGTTTTCTCATATTTTCAATCTGTACAAAGCTCTTGAAAGCTACAATCTGGTTTTTGTTTCTTTTATTATCCAGGCCATTTCCTGAAAGACTATTCTACAGTAAGCCACAAAGCACAGACTAGCAATGTATTAATTTATAACAAGAAAACAAGAGTAGAGTTAAGAGTCCTACACAGGTGAAACTGTACAACTGGGCTGCTACTGAGAATATCTGAGAATAACTCTAGAAACAAAGATCTTAAAAATTTGAACTTCTTGGCTTTAAAGCTGACAAAAGTCAAAGAAGTATAGACTTTTCAGCACTTTAATCTACTGATGTTCATTAAAACCCAGATTTCCATGAGCTGACATCACTTAGCACATAGATTTGAGGAGCAGTTGAGCACTTAAAGGAGTATCTGCTTCTTAACTCTTTCAGCATGCAAATTTCTGGAAACCATTTTCAACATACATGGCACCCAACAGGTTACCAGTGGTCTAAATTAGCATATCAGTCATGATGGAAACCTACACTTCAATTAGCACAAGTTCTGTATACATCATTAAAGACAAGCGCTAATAACTTTTACTTAGGTCACATGTGGCAGTGTTTCATTTTTCCACTTTAAGAATTATGCACAAATCCTTATTTCAAAGCCACATGAAAGAGAACCTGAGATTTAACACCGTGTGCCACTCTCAGACTCATCCCTGCTTCTCCTCACAGGCAATGGTCTTTATTTGCAGCAGCCCCACTGCACACCCTGCTATGCCTAGTGTCATACTGCAATCCTTCTCCCAAATAGCTCACCTAACAGATGAAGTAGAGAAGACAAATATGAGAGAAGAATTATCTGTGGAACAAGGCTGTAGTAGAGGCAGATGTACCTAAATAAGTTAAACAATGCTTTAGTCAAAAAATATGGACATTAAAAGGGATATCAATCCCGCTCAGATGTGATTTGTAGATATCCTGTTATGTCAGTGACAGGGTTGGAGAAGAGTACAAAGTCCTTTTGCCAGTTGCATAAGCAGCATCAAGATGAGTAAGAATGCATGGAAAAGCTATCAAAACAAGGACAGAACTCTACAGCACATGAGAAGTTTAAGTTTACAGTCAGTTTTAGATGTAGAGAATAAAAGTTGAGTTAAAGAGAGCATGTAAAGAAGTATCTAGTATTCCTGTATCTGCAGAGGTACAGTTTCCAACAGTAAATCATGAAAGGACTTTACAGAGGAAGCCTGTAACAGCTATATCTTCTGTGTTTAGGAGTTCCACCTATAGCTGATGGCAACAGAAAACAAAGAAATTTTCATGTTACCTTTAAATAATAGCAGAAATTCTCAGACACCAGAAAAGAAAATCTACAACTGAAGGCATATGTGCATGAACAACAGGACAAGCCTGGTAGATTCTCTCTGGCTTTAAGACACAAAGAGAGATGAAATATTTCTGCTAATGGTTGTTGGATTTTTCAGTTCATCAGGGTTTAATGTCAGGACCTCATGATGCTCAGATGGATGCATAGTCTGCCTTCGGTCTCTGAGTCCACAGTTGGCGGGATTTTATAAGAATAGCAGTAAATGCAAGGAAGGAAGGAAAGAGAAACATCCCAGAGTTGACTCAGACTGCAATATCTAAATCAAATAATTATATATAGGTCAATGCAATTTCTCTCAACCTGTTTATCAGACTGTGCCATAAATAAAGCAGATTGTCCCTAATGAAAGTTTGCCTCAAAATCTCAGGCTAGAAAGCCATACGCAAGGAGACAAGATGGGATTATCAACAAGGTGGAAAAAGCTTTTCAATTCATTCATTACACTCTTTGCAGAAGGCTTTGTTGATACTTCAACATAAGCTAAGGCATCTTTGTTGCCCAGAATGTAAACAAAAAGAAGCACGAAAGAGAGCAGAGATATATTTGCAGCTGTCCCTTATGCTAACCAGCTTACTCTCCAGCATCAAAATCACACTGTAACCTGTCCAAGCTTTTGCTTTTTCCACATACTGTCTGCTCAGACAGACACATTACTGCAAAATTAGCCATTTAAGAAATCTAATGGATGGTAAAACACTTGAACCCTGCTATTAGATTGCTTAAAGGAATATATATCGTGAACCTGACCAGCTACAGGGATGAACTGGCACAAAAGAAGACTCCACAGCATTAACTGAATTTACCTCACTCTGTCCTACCATTTCTCCTCCCCAACCATGCTGCTCCCATATATAACTGGGTGCCATTTTCTGACCCATTTTGCTTTGGAGACTATGTACAGCTGTCCTCTCTTCTGTGAAGGGCTTCATTGGCCTCTGCTTTCCTCTGCCTCCTAGAAGCATCTATTATTCACCCTCCACAATAGGACTGAACCTATATCCATAATCCACAACTACTTGCTTGTGAGAGAAGCCACTCTGAGTGTCAATACAAACTCTCTTGGGAGGGGAATCAGACATGGATTAAAAGAGTGCATAGTTATGAAAGATTCACTGAGTTCCATGGATGATTCTCTGATGTACCAATAGCTGCCACAGTGATTAAAGTTGGGTTTTTTGCTTTGGTTTTCTGAATTCCTCAACACCATAGCTCATTCCTAACTGTGAGTTGTAGATGCAGGTGAAAGATGTAAACTTGATTCCTTTCTACCCGTACACAGCTTACACAGAGATAACTTCAGTTAGCCCACCTAAACCAACTGCTTTGGCCTGAAAAACCAGGCTGGGGTAAAATGTTTTTCACAGAAGTCTCTGTACTTTTCTAATGCAACCAGTCTGGAATAGCAATGATTTGATTTTTTCCAAGAGGTTTTCAACCTCTGCAATTCCCATTCAATTCAGGAGAAGCTAAAGATACTTGGTAACTTCTCAAAACAAAGCAAAAGATAATCCCACTTGATTACAATAGTATGGTCTTCTTCTTAGAACTTTTTCATAGAACCTTTCACAGAACTCAGAGGAGTGTGTATAGTTGTACAATAATAGTACAAAATTCATAGAATCATAGAATCATTTAGGTTGGAAAAGACCTTTAAGATCATCAAGTTCAACCATCAACCATGTCCACTAAACCATGTCCTGAAGTGCCTTGTCTTCAGAGGCAAACACAGTTCAAGTGAATTGCAATTCATAAGATGAGGATCAAAACTTCATGCTACCATTCCCAAAGTAACCTTCATCTGTTACCTATTTGAACAGTGATGAGTTTACACACATTCAACATATGTACTAGATACACCATATTCACCATTGCCAGAGCATAACACTTGTGATGGGTTAACCCTGGCTGGACGCCAGGTGCCCACCAAAGCCGTTCTATCACTCCCCCATCCTCAACTGGACAGGGGAGAGAAAATATAACAAAGAGCTTGCGGGTCGAGATAAGGACAGGAAAGATCATTCACCAATTACCGTCACGGGCAAAACAGACTCAGTTTGGGGAAAATTAACTCAATTTATTACAAATCAACCAGAGTAAGGTAATGAGAAATAAAACCAAATCTCAGAACACCTTCCCTCCACCCCTCCCTTCTTCCCGGGCACAGCTTCACTCCCGGATTTCTCTACCAAACCCCCCCAGCGGTACAGGGGGACGGGGATGGGGTTTACGGTCATCACACGTTATTTTCCACCGCTTCATCCTCCTCAGGGGGAGGGCTCATCACACTCTTCCCCTGCTCCAGTGTGGGGTCCCACCCACGGGAGACAGTCCTCCACGAACTTCTCCAACCTGGGTCCTTCCCACAGGCTGCAGTTCTTCATGAACTGCTCCAGCGTGGGTCCTTTCCATGGTGTGCAGTCCTTCAGGCACAGACTGCTCCAGCGTGGGTCCCCCACGGGGTCACAACTCCTGCCAGAAAACCTGCTCTGTGGGCTCCTCTCTCCACAGATCCGCAGGTCCTGCCAGGAGCCTGCTCCAGCGCGGGGTTCCCACGGGGTCACAGCCTCCTTCGGGCATCCCCCTGCTCCAGTGTGGGGTCCTCCCCGGGCTGCAGGTGGAGATCTGCTCCACCGTGCACCTCCATGGGCTGCAGGGGGACAGCCTGCCTCACCAGGGTCTTCACCACGGGCTGCAGGGGAATCTCTGCTCCGGCACCTGGAGCATCTCCTCCCCCTCCTTCTTCACTGACCTTGGTGTCCGCAGGGTTGTTTCTCTTACATGTTCTCACTCCTCTCTCCGGCAGCTGTTTCTCTCTCTGTCCCAACCTTTTTTTCCTCCTTAAAAATGTTATCACAGAGGCGTTACCACTATCGCTGATTGGCTCGGCCTTGGCCGGCGGCGGGTCCGTCTTGGAGCCAGCTGGTATGGGCTCTCTCGAACACAGGGGAAGCTTCCAGCAACTTCTTACAGAAGCCACCCCTGTAACCCCCTCCCACTACCAAAACCTTGCCACACAAACCCAGTACAACACTTCATAACACCTAAAACCAAACTATATTGCTTTCTTTATGGCAACATGGAGATCAAAATATTACTCAAATATGCAGTCTAAGTAAACAGGAAATTTAATGGAAGTGTCATAAATGACAGCCAGGTTTTGAATTCCTGTTGAAAAGAACACCAACACGCATTTATTATTACATGTGTCTCTAAAAATTTCTTCCAATACTTTAACCATATGCAGCCATTGACAAACTGGGATGCATTTTAATACATTCTGAGTGATTTTGAACAACCTAAATCATTCTTAGCTGCAAAGGAACTGTTTGCATGTCAACACAGAGAAAGCCTACAGCTAGTTAAAGTAGGTTATGAGACTATGATACTCGTTATATCATCATTGTAACAGCTACATTAGGTTAAAGAAATCTGTACTGCACGTGGAAACTTTAGTGTGCAAGACCTCAATTCCTAGTTTTTCAAAAAGCCCTTTAGGAGCTCCGAAAAAGGCAGAGCAGGTTAAGAGAGGACACAGAGCAAAGATATCAGAGAAAGAAGCACGCTTTGTTCTGTATCCCAAGCATTTTACCACTGAGACAGTGGAGTAAAACCAGTGGTGTAAAACCAGCAGTGTAAACCCTTCCTCAATGCATTTCAAGAATCATATGTGTAAGAAGAGGTACACAATTCTTCCCTTTCTCACCAGAAGTACCAAGAATCAGTGAAATGGGTTCTGTAATTTTAAAATGTGGGCAACAAACTGATGAAGAAGAAGAAATCATTAAACTAGAGGTTTGACTGAAAAAAAACCAGAGACGCATAGCATACATGAAGCCCTGATTCAACTATTTTATTTTCAGGTTTTGTATTCCAGGTAGCAGATATGTATTCTACTAGAGGCTGAATACCACCAGTGCCTCAGCAGTAATCTGCAGAAGACTATTTAAGCAGTCTATGCTCTGTATGAAACAGTTTCAAATGACAAGTATTTCCATATGGGATGGAGACATAAAGGCACTGGGACAAAAAGATTTGCTAAATAGCGTGTATGGAAAACTCTGGTCAGTCACCTCTAGTTCCCCCAAAATATAATATGCTCAGAATCCATTGTAATAAAGATCACACATTATCAATATATGTGGTTTAAATGTTTTCACTGAAAATTCTCTGGTAAAAAAAAGCTCTATTTTACAAAACAAAGACACAATTTGATTAATTTTTCTATAGTCTTCAACAGACAAGTACCAGAAGGGTATGATACTATTTGTACTATAGGCATGCCTCAGAGCATTTTATAGATGTGCCTAGAACAGCATATGCATTTTTAAGATACAGTATACTCACACATACACAGATAGTAGAAGCTAGATTTAATCAATTTAGACCATCTTGAAAAAAGAAAAAACCCCAAACCTTCTTACTTTCCTTTTCTTTTTTTCAGACATAAACCAACACTGCTGTGAAAGAACAAGGCAATTCATATTAAACTGTAGGAATCAGGTCAAACCTGTTTAATGAAACAGGGTGTCTGTGAAAGTGAAAATAATAATTATTATTGTTTTTATTTGTCACCATTTTTAGCAAGATGGGCAGTAATCAAACATTTGCAGAAAAAGAACCACATTGCAATAGAAAAAGGATCTAGTGGACATTTTTTCTACCTTTTCTGTCTACATAGGTCACCCTTTATTCTGTGCCCAAACTCTCAGATGCATGATCCTCTCTCTGACAGCTCCAGAAATTGCTAAAAAAAACCAAAATCAAGCCCACCAAAAAAACAACCCACAGAGGTTACTGTCTTCTAATGCAAACATTACAATGACGAAAACAAGAGCTAATTTGGCTAATCGTAGCTCGCCAGCTCTCTCACAACTGCGTCATGTTCTGCAGCTTGACAAACCTTTTCTTTTAAGCTGTGGTTCTTTCCCTGCCATGATTTTGAAAATTGCAACAGCAATACCATTTGCCACAGCCTAACAATGTTAGCAACAACAATAAAAAACAATCCTGGAAAAAGAATAGGAGGTTTCAGCTGTACCACACTGACACTTTTCAGAGCAGAGATGCTGTAAGAACAAGTACAGCTAAATTATTATGCAGTCTCCTAAAGTATCATGCTTCTCCAGTGATTCCAGGTAATCATATTAACAGCTTGAAACATTATGTAATGACATCATTCAAACACATTGCTCCCAAAGGTTTGATATTAGATCAGAGAATTACCATTCATCATACATTTGTAAGAAATCTAATAGTATGAAATGATTTGTTACACAACGCAGCTTATGTTAGTTTCTCCCCTAACAGAAAACGTCTTCTGTTAGCTCAAGCAACTAATCTTGCCTGGAGCTAAGATGATGTACAGTAACCCTTAATCTGATATCTGAATTAAGAGAAGGCCTTTACCTGAGGTCAAGAATGGGCTACTTCAGTAGCCTTTCAGTGTTTGATGTATGGGCTGTATTTTTCAAAACTGTTTAAGAGCTTCAGGAACAGAAGTCTTTTTAAAAGTTAATAGAATTTAGGGATTGATATTGCATATTCTAAAAACAAATATTGGCTGCTTTTTCAGTTAAAAAAAAAAAAGAAAGAAAACAAAACCCCAAACCTGACATACAGCCCATGGATGCTTTAATATCCAGAGCAAGAAACACAAGAAACACATGTGCATCATTAAGTAGGCTGTATAAGCACTGGAAAGCCATGTCTTGCAGGTATCTATTCAGAAGATGAATTGAAATTAAAATCACAGAAGCATCCAGACTGCCAAAGGGAATATGACATGCTGAAGATGCACTAAAATACAGTTCTTGTGTTTGCACAAGAGTCTAACTTCTGTAGGTTTGGTGGAATTCAAAATTGCTGTACGCAAAAATTAAGTGCCAAAAATTCCAGAACATATACTCTTCAGGTGTGCACCACAGACAAATGTTCTGTCCAAAGGTATAAAATAACAAAATCTCAAGAGTAATTAGAGCATGGACGATTCTTACACCTCTCAAAGATAGGCAATGTAACTCTTCAAAATTATATTCTTATGTAAACATTAAGTATATAAATACCTGTCCTAAGAAATTTTTTTTGTCCTGGAGGGAAATATTTTACCCCCTTCTGTCAACATACATGGACAAAATGTAGATGTTCATTCATACTTAGACAAAATATCTAAAGAAAAAGTTGAAAATGGAAAATAAACCTGCTGGTGTTACTTTTAAGTTTCCACTGTTACTTTTCAAGTTAAGACATTATCGGTTCTTTTTTCTAATTCCATGCTTGTTGGACAAACCAGTTTTGTTTGGGTTTTTTCTATCGTTAATTTTTCCTTTGCTGACTTTCTTCTTCTTGGCTCTTATTCTCAGGAATCTCCTTCTAATCTATTTTACAATACTTCTTATGACTAGTGATTACTTTTCATGAGTTCTATATTTTTCTTTCATGCATCACTCATGCCTATAAAGTGAAGATGTGTGTATTCAAGTGAAAGAGAGGCAAGGACATACAGAAGACTTATACAGCCATTTGACCATATGCTTCATTAATTGCCTCAGAAGCGACCTCATCCCTCTGGTTTTATTTGAGCTGTTGCCTCCTTGAGGAGGGAGGCTTTTCCTTTTTGTTTTGTGGCATGCTCAGGGCTATTCAGAAATGTCACCTGACCAAAAAAAAAAGCAGCCCACTGAAATTCAAATTATGACACTTTTTTGAAAGCTGCAAGGAAATGATGATACTTTACCTCAAACTGTCAGATGCATCTTCCAAAATCCCTCATTGCTATGTAATGTATTACCATAGCAACTTGTCTCTCCACTGATATAGTACTCCCTATGGGCAGGCTGTACTTTGTCAACGCTGCTGCTTCTCTGATGATGCAAAGAACACTGAGCATTTAAATAGCAAATCATTAAAGCAATGTTTCCCCAGTGACCACACTGAATCACAGAAGGAATGGATACCAAAATTATGGCAGGGGAAAGGGAGAACAGTGAGAGGAGCTTGCAGCACTTGGTGTAGGAGGAAAATAAATGTGATGGAAAATATTAAACAAAGCAGAAGAACAACATCTAATGCTTGATTTCCTTAAGGAAAGCAGAGCACAGCATCGCTATGTTGTAGAGCATGATTTTGTAAATCCTGCCACTGATACACTTCCTTCACCAGTCCTCTGCCCCCAGTTATGCTCTAGGTAATACAAATCTTGATTAATATTTATCTGCTCAATGACAGCTGTCACCTAAACGGCCAACCACCATATCTGTAACTTCAAGCATCTGGCTACATATTTTGCTAGGCATGAAAAGAAGATGATTTAAAAAAAAATCTCATTTTTCCTCTTTTGCCTTTTATATTTCTTAATCTTCTTATCTATGCACTTGAAACTTTACATCAGGTGATTTCAGCATCCTGGCCCACCAAACACAAATCAATTATCCCTCAAGAGAGAAACTCTATTTCTCATACAGTACAAATACATACTCTTCATATATTTTGCACACATGTTGCCTCAATACGCCCTATCCAACATGTAGAGAACCGAGACTCGGAAGTGTTACAATGCTTCTTCCACTATACACAAGGAATCAGTGGCAAAGGTGGGAAAAAAAAAATCCAGTTTTCCTAATTCACATTATTTCCCTTGTAAAGTAATAATTGAAATCATACAGCCTGGCAAATTAAAAATCCCTATTAAGGGGATTTTAGATATCTATTGTCTATATGATACAGACATGTTTGAAATGTTTTGTCTTGTGTTTCTACATAATTGCAGAATCCAAGGCTCACTCTCAAAAAGGTTTTATTTTTAATAACTACAAAATGCTACCCTATGCTTAGGAGTATACAGTTTTAGTCATTTATACAGTTTTGAAAATACACACCATTCATCTGGAATGGCTAGTACTGTATGCATCAGAGTCAGAATAAGCTTTTTCATCCTCCTAAGCTGCAGCTACCTCCTCCCACACTCCCTGTGCACTTAACATGGAAATAAAGCACATCAGGAAGTTGTCTCCACTTTCACATGGTGACACTGTTAAGCATACCTAACAAAGTTGTTGCAGCTGTAGCACACTTGATCTAACGAACCTTGGCTATGGTAGGGGTGGCAGGCGATGCTGCATGTATGTTGCATGAAAGTCAATCTGTGCTCTCAATTGTTCCTGACCTACTAGGGAAAACAAATGTAAATAAAAACATTGCAAGGAAAATCACTTTCTAGTATCTATAGTTTACATGTGTACCTAAGATCAGACAGAATGCTGGTTTATTAATACTATGAGGGCCTTTCTCTTTTATAATCAAGCATTCAGACTGTTCTTTGTCACTGTAAAAGGTTGCTGCAGGTTTAATACAGTGAGGATTACTTGAAAAATAGTGGTTCTGCTCTACAAGTCCAAATTTGCCCTACCCCCTTTTGCTTGCTTTCATTCTTACAAAGCTTGCTTTGCAGAAAACCACTCATTTCCTCTTTATTTACTTAGAAATAAAAATCTACCTAAGCTGGGTGCAGAACACCTCAAGAAAGAAATTCAGCACACAAACCAGAGGAACCAGAGGAAAGCAAATGTCACTCCCATCATTCAAAACGGACAAGCAGGAAGACCCAGGGAATTACAGGCTGGCCAGCCTCACCTCAGCACCTAGGAGGATGATAGAGCAAATGATCCTGAAAACATTTCCAGGCACATGAGAGACAAGGAGGACATCAGCAGTAGTCAGCATGGATTGACCAAGGGGAAGTCATGCTTGACGAACCTGAGAACCTTCTACAATGAAAGACTAGCTTGGTAGACAAGGGCAGAGCAGTGGATATTGCCTACCTTAACTTCGGGAACACTTTGGCACCATCTCCCCATCAGATCCTCATAGAGAAGCTGTTGAAATATGGCCTGGATGAGCAGACCATAAGGCAGATTTAAAACTGGCTGAACATCCGAGTCCAGGGGGTGGTCATCAGTGGCACTAAGTCTAGTCAGATGCCAGGAACTAGGGGTGTAGCCGAGGGGTCAATACTGGGTCCGATCCTGTTTACAACTTCATTAATGATCTGGATACTGGGGCAGAAGGTACCCTCAAGCATGTTTGCCAACGACACAAAACTGGGAGGAGTGGCTGATACACCAGTGCATCACGCTGCCATCCAAAGGGACCTGGACAGGCTGGACAAATGGCCTAGCAGGAACCTCATGAAGATCAATACTTTTTTTACTGTGAAGGTGACCAATCACTGGAACTGGTTGCCCAGGGAGGCTGTAGAAACTCAGTCCCTGGATATATTCAAAAGCCATCTAGACATGGTCCTGGGCAACTGGCTGTCAGTGAGCAGGAACTGCCTGAGCAGGGGGGTTGGACAAGATGACCTCAAGAGGTTTCTTCCAACCTCAACAACTCTGTGATTCGCCAGGCTACACAGACATTTCAGAATTCCATTTATTGCCTCTTAAGAAATCTTCCATCCCTACCTCTGTCAAGATCCGAATCCTGAGGTACCATGCTAATTTTGTCGCTATTGTAATAGCATTCTGTGTACTTCACTTTGTATCAGCCTGTATGGGTCCTTCATGAACACTAATCTGCCTCAATTTTATAAATGCCTTTTGTCAAAAATCCTGTCAGCTTTAGGTTCTTTTCCTTTTGCTCTTTCACCTTGCACTAAGCACAGAATGTCATGATATTAAGTCACTTTTTCTAGAAAATATCCGCTAGGCAATTAATATTGAACTTCTTCAAATGCTGAGCCCTGTGTGAATGACATTTTGCTTGTTTTACCAATTCCCATGTTGTGGAAAGACAGCTCATGTGTATAGTACAGGAGTCAAGGGATTTATAAATCCATTTGCTTTGATATCTGGAAAGACAAAGTCCTAAAATATTATGAGCTTCAATTAAAATACAGAGGAGGGCAACAGGCTAAAGCATAACTGTAAGAGTAGCAGAGCTGAATGCTGACAGAAACAGGGATGGAGTGTTGGAATTCAAAGCAACTCCTGTAACTAATAAATGCAGTCAAAGGCATATTCCCTTTAGAGCAGTTCATTAAGTTCAGTCAGTTATTGCTACCTGTCATCTTGTGCAGAAGTCAGAAATTACTTCTTTGTTTATGGGCTGGGTTTATGTTAAAGAATTAACAATACCTGACAGAGAACATTCCCTTCCAGAAAGGTCAGTTTGTAAGCAGCATACATTAAATACAGTATAGGCACATATCCAATACAAATATGCTCCAGAGACACCTTAGGCAGTAACTTGGACTTCCAACTTAGAAGCTTGTTCAATTAAAGCTCTTTTCAGCTGTTGCAAGCTATTACATGACCTTCACCTAGTCAACCATGTTCTCTTCCCCTATTTTACGCAGCCATAAAAAGGAGTTCAGTTCTGACCTACTGCACAGTTTCTGTGTTCTTCCTTAGGCTGTGGGCAGTAAGGTTTATGGATCACAGAGGCCTGCAGAGATGGATTGAAATGTTTTATTATAGCCATTACCACTGAACAATCCTTATGCTTGAGAAAGAAAAAATTATTTTCCATGTGTCCTGGGTTTGGCTGGGATAGAGTTAATTTTCATAAGAAGCTGGGAGGGGACACAGCCAGGACAGCTGACCCAAACTAGCCAAGGGGATATTCAATACCATATGACATCATGCTCAGTATATAAACTGGGGGAGCTGGCTGGGGTGGGGGGATCACGGCTCAGGAACAGGCTGAGCATCAGGTTCCGGATGGTGAGCAATTGCATTGTGCATCATTCGCTTTACATATTTTTTTTATTAGTAATATTGATATTATTATTTCTTCACTCATTGTGTTGTCCTATTAAACTGCCCTTATCTCAGCTCATGAGTTGTTTTACCTTTTTCTTCTGATTCTCCCCCCCATCTCACCAGTGGGGGGAAGAGCGAGCGAGCAGCTTAGTGTGGTGCTTAGTTGCTGGCTGGGCCTAAACCACAACACCATGCATGTTTGCAGAAAAGTCCAGCTGCAGGGTATATACACACCGATGTTTTTAGAAGACTGAAATAATTCAGGAAGAAAAAAGAAGGCCTAGAACCTCAGAGAAGCACTACATCATCCAAAGAATGACACTAGTACATCTCATCCTGAATACAAAGCCATCTACACATGGTAGAGTTCGTCAAAAGCATCCAAATGAAAAGCAACAGGAGTTTGTTCTATTTCAACTGCACACTTTTACCTAATAATACATGGAAACATGTCATCCTTATGTACTACCATAGATAATATTATCTTGACTGTAACCTGCTGGGGACAGAACCCATTTCCTGTATTCACAGAGGTCATCATTGTGATTCCAGTCCTTACTTAATGGGAAATATACTACCATGTCAGGATGGGTAAATGGAAGTAAAACACCCATCTACAAAGGCAACTTTGAAAAAGTTGAAATCCCTCTGCTGATTCCTAGCCCTAGTTCTAACTACAAGACCTTTCTTCCTTGTAATCATGTACTGTATCATTACTGTTGTGTCCACTTTTTATTAATTTCTGTTATAAGTCTCATGTCAATATTTTTCCCCATGGAAGATGAACACAAAGCGGACAAGAAGCATCCTGTCCAGAAAACACCTTTTATGGAAAACTGCACCTTGCTCCATGACGTGTACGTCACTGCTTTCAGTGGGAAACACTCAGTGAGGGAAAGGGAAAATGTGAACATGAGACCATTTTTGGTCAGAGCAAAACATTTCTGGAAAAATCGGAAAAACGCATTTGGCAAAAAAGCAGGCAAGAGAAATACAGTCACAATAAGCAATTGTGATTATTGTAACTACATTAGCCTGAAGGAAAAAGAAAGGAGGGTAAAACACTTCATTGTTTACGTGACTTATTTCCAAATTTCTAAAGATTTTTCTTCCCCTCTTTTTAACAACAGAGGGACAGGAAGAAGGCACAGCAGCTTATCTTACACAGCCCTACTCTGATTTCCAGACTACTCAAGATCTTGAGTCCTCAATCAGCAGTGGCAAAGTCTGTACATCTCCCCAGTTCATAGTCATTATTTTTTAAAATAAAGTATAATTACTTTAAACGGTAGAAAAGCCATTCCAAAACATCCTGTTGCTCATCAAATCACGAACTCTCCAGCTAAGGGAAAGGTGCAGTACCAGGTTCATATTCTACAGTGATGCAGGTAGAGTTAGTAATTATAACCAGACCTTCCCTCACAGCTGCTCCTTGCACAAATACCTCCCCCTCCTTTGTGTACTGCACTATAGGATTAGAGGATCCACCATCTTGTCAGACTGTGGATAACACCAAATCCCTTTGCCTGCAAAGATGGAAGTCCAGTACACCCCAAGCCTTTTTTAAAGGGCAACTGCCTGAAATGGCGGGGGGGGGGAGGCAGGAGTCAACCTAATATTATCAAAAACTATAACTTTGTTGTCAGTCTAACCTATTCCCCTCCTTCTGTCTCCAATTTTCTGAATGATCTTCACACATTGAACTAAATTAACCATCTGCATGGCTCTAATTTTGCTCCATTGCTGAAAGAAATACAAATAATTTACTTTCACTGAAAAATGTCTACTTTCAGAAAGCAGGTAGGGACTGCAGTTTAGAAGAACATTGCTGTAAGGTGGCATTTAATACCATCTTCACTGTATTTACTCATGCTGCACTAACTCATGCAATAATGCCAAATGATGGGATGCTTAATACTAAGGGAGAAAGAGGATGCTTATTCTCAGTACAGGAGATCCAAATTCAAATCTGTAAATGGTCCCTTGTTTTAATGATTCTTTCTGTTCTATCTTTCCTTGTCAGTGCAGCAGAGGAACAGTATTTGTGACAATGATTCATTCTCCTTTTTCTGATCTGCTATCTTGTGACTGAATTAAATTATGGGAATTACATATTTTCACTTTAAGAGCTGTGTAGACATCACTGATGTCAGAATACCTAAACTCTCATACTTATAGATGATTAAGTGTTTTATTTCATTGCTCAATTTGAAAAGGTTAAATCCAGTCATCTTTCCATATCTCAGTTGTATTGCTCCATTTGAGAAAAATACCAGCTCCTTCTCCATTAAACACTCAGGAGTCCTGCGCTATAAAATCCAAATACTCAACTCTGTGCTAAAGCATTCAAAACCAAGTCTTTGTACAGCATGATAAACAACTAACAGATTAGAAGTCATGAGAATAAATAGGAGGTCCTGTTATCTGCCTAAGATGACTATCTTTTTCTGTTACTTCAGGAGACCCATAGAAACCAGGGACTACCCCTTCATAGCAGACATAAGTACCCTATTCCTCTCCTATCCCCCAAGAGGCTTACTGAAGTGTAGCTGAATCTTAAAGCTTTTCCTATTTCCTCCTATCCTATGTAGTCCCTAGTACGGAATATGCAACTAAGGCAAAGGACATGACCAGAGTTGCACTGGGGTATGGCATCTCCAGGACTCTGGAAAGGATCTAAAAGCAAGGGGTAGTTAAGTACAATTTAGAGCAAGACCAAAACTATTCTCAGCTTGACCAAGGACTGAAGCAGACTCTGGACAATGCAGGAAAGTACATAATAGTAGTTGGGTATCACCTCTCTTCTCCATATCTGGTCCTTGACTGGGTACAGCTGAGCTGAAGGAGGCAATTGGAACCAGAAACTTTAGAAAACAAAACAAATACTAGCTGTATTTCTGTCACCAAGGAGCATCAACTTTGGATTTGAGAATGAAGCCAGGTTCTCTGGCCCATGTGTCCATCATCAGTGCTAACTGCCCAATTGAGACTTAACTCCACTGTACAGGGGTTTGCACATTGAGCAGAAAGACCCTGCTCAGCCTCAGAGTAGTTCTACAGTTTCATCAGTACTATAGGAACAAACAGGGTTAAAACTCTTTTGGTTTCCAATGAAGAAAACAGTGATGCGGGATACGCCCAGTGATCTGCTCTTTCAAATGTGCTTATGATTAGGAAAACTGACAATATAAAAATTCATGACAACGCAGAATGTCATAAGAGACAGCTAAGATTCTAAAACAGCTGGTAGATACCTTATCAATTCCTCTGTCATCTTTATTACGGATAAGGAGGTGCCTAAATTTGAGCTCTAAAAAATACCATGGACACAAACCTTAAGGATGTGCAGGAAGAAATTTACAATTCAAAATAACTCCCCTTACTTAAAGGAAGATTTTACTAACCTGTTACAGAAGGCTTGTTATAGTGTACTGTTTTCAGTAAAAAAAATAAATAAATGAAGGAAAAAGGGAAGAGTTTTTTCTCACCATGAAGGGAAAGAAGGGATAAAATCAGCTTTGAGCAACTTTGGACCTCATATTCTGGACTTTTATAAGAGCAGGTAAGGTCTTCAGCATAAAGTAAAGCAGGGGAAAAAAAAACCCAACTGCTAAATTCAAGCGCATTTCCCTTTCAGGACTGCTCGATGGTTGTTCTGCTACCTACAGCAGCTGCCAAGGCACACAGCTATAAACAGTACAAAGGATTCATGCCTTCTTGCTGTCTCTGCTGAGAGTACAGTCTGAGTCACTTAGGACAGCCTCCAGCTAGATACTGCCTGCACTCAAAGATGTCCTCCCCCAGCCTATTAAATGGCCTTTATAGCAGCTTTAAAGGCTACAATAGAAGGGAAAATCCCTCCCAAAGGTATACTGCACTGTAAAAATCACTCTATGATTCTTACTTACAAGATGACAGCCATAGCTCTCTGTGTAATTGATGCTTCCTTTAAAACCACCTTGAAGAAACAACTGAGTTCTGTGGGCAGACTACACTGGAGCAAGGCTTTCTGAGCATTTGTTGGATTCAGGTCAGGAAATAGAGAGCAAAATTCTACAAACTCTGCTAGGCAGAAAGTCAACAAGATAATCACATACGATAGTCCTTTCTGGCTTTAAAAGTTTATGAACAGCAATCCTTTATAATTCATCTTGTGTATCCCTAATTACCTTTATTAATAAACAGCAGAGTTTGGGCCAAAATATTCACATTCACTCTTATGATTTATAAAATACTGAAGTAAGTTACAGTCCCTGTAGGCAGGAATTTGAAATGCCAGACTTTTGAGTGAACATTACACACCTTTATGAGTTCAAGTTTGTTAGACACTTTGATTTATATGCAGTAGGTTATATTCTGCAGCACTGTAAACTTTATAAGTTGATAGAAATAGCATTGCTGAGCCTCCTTCTCTCCCAGCAAGGCATTTATAGCTAGATTTCATAGCAGTGTAAGGCTTTTTCAGTATGCATACAAGATTTTACTCCTGTCTCACTCTCCATTTGTCTCTATGTCTCACTACTAATAGGTGACCCACACTCATGGGTATCATAGAAGAAATCAATGAGCAGAGATAGGACAACACGTTTCTGGTGGCTACAAACCACAGTTCAAAGCCTCAACCCCAAGCTCACCTCCATTTTGCACCAGGCTGGTGTTCCTTAGTCAGAGTAAAGAAGTGGGATAGTTCCAAAACCCAGAAGTGCCAGTAAGGTTTCTTCAGTTCAGCTCTCATGTCTTTAGCAAATACTTTCTAAGAAGATTAGAAGAAAAGAAAAGAAAAAAAAAAAGAAAAAAGAAAAAGAAAAAAAATCGATCTGATGTGATTTTTACCAAGCAATACTTTTTCCTGCGGACAGAGATATCACAGTGCCACTCAAGCTAAGATGCCAGGATTCAGCATCCATGCAGTGTCACAACCATCTAATAAAAAAGTAGCATAAATTAAAGCTGTCAAGTAGAATTCTGCCAATATTCGAGGCATCACACCTACAGCTCTGTCCCTAGGAGGGGACCAGCCTTCCAAGGCAACAGAAGTGCTCACTGAACTATTTAATTTTAGTCAGTTTACTGTCTTCTAAGTGCAATATCTAACTAATATCTAACCTTCTTGCTATCTGGGGTCACATAGCAACATTTACATATTCATTGCACAATTAACTGTACTAACTGCTTGGTTTTGTAAGAATAAGAGGTCTGTTATGACTATATAGAAAACTGGCTTAATTTTAAACAGCTAAAAAATTAACAACCAGTAGAATCATCAAAACTATCATACAAATATATATACCATTAGTGTTTACTGAAGCTGAAAACATAATTGGCAGATACAGCTATTGTGATAAAGTCAGATTCTCTTAGGTTAATCATTAGATAGGAGTGAGGGTTTTTTTAAAGGGGGCACTTTGGAGAAAGAAAACATCTGCCTTGCAGAAAGTTTGATAAGGCAAAGAAAGATGTATTGCAACATTATCCATAGAAATTCTTCTGAGATGTGCTCTGGGTAGAAGCACAGAACATTCGAAAAGGTTTTCCTTGACATCTCCCTGCCTTATTCTAAAGGCATATACATCTACAAATCTGGGTGTCCTGAAGAGGAACACCACCACTGTCCTCAGCAGATTCTATGGTTTGATATGTTTAACCTTTAAATCGGGCCAAATCTAATTAAATCAATATTTTAAATCTGATCTATACTGGCATAAATAAAAGGTCATAGCCTTCTTTTAATCTTTTTTCCTACATGCCCAACTAAAAAAAAAAATTTGTCTTTATATCCTTGAAAAATCTGTGCAGTTGCAATATATAACTGGTTAGGAATGAGTGAAAAATGACAATTTGTTTCTATGAAAAATTTCAAAAAAAGTATGTTATCTCCATAGAGTTTTTATTTGCTTTTAGTTGATTTGATTCAAATACAAATGGACTGAAAACATCTTTTTAAGTCCCCCCTTTTTTTTCCTCGCTTTTGCATGTAAATACTGAGAAAACTTCCATGCTCTAACTCCTAGAGCTATTTTCCATATAACTTTCTGTATTAGTCAAAATATTTTTACCAGCCTCTCCCAAAACACTCAGATATAAAAATACTAAACACTTAAGTATTCCTTTTTTTTTATTTAGAAAGCATTATTGAAAACTTACAGAATTGCAACTATGATTATTCTAGCTAATTGATTATATGTAACCATGCACAGTATCCCCACATAGATTATTTCCAGTATGGATTCCCAGTCTTTCAGGAGCAACTGAGGCAGTACAGAAGGCCATAGACTGTAGAATAAAACAACTCTTCCAAGGCTGCAGGATGGGATCAGAAAAGGATCAGTGTTGAAAACCCCAGCTCCTGTGGAGGCAGACATCTTCAAGCCATCTCAACACGTTAGGCAAGACATCCCCTAAAGACTCCATACTGTAAGCATGGACCAAGGGCCAGTAGAAGGATCCTCCACACCTTAACAGAGTGGGAGAGCTCAAGAAGCTGAGAGTGCTTGTCAGAAGCATTATACTACACTGCTAATATTTACCATGACTGCACGCTGAGTTTTTCAGTGTCTACCATTACCAATTAACGTAATCATATTTGATGCAATTATATTACCATAGACAAACATAACTGACAATTGTATTTGCTATTGCCACGCTTGAGTTATCATACTTGTGTGTTACAGTCTATATAAGCTATTAAAAAAATCACTAGTTATATACTTCATATAGGCACAGTTTCTTCCCGTGACAGATAATACTGCTGCAGTTTTTTCTGCCTGCTAACGCCAAGCCCAGAAAGGGTATCCATGTCTGATGTAAAGTCATTTGCTATAGATATACACTAGATACACTAAAACATTCAATTTAAATAAGAAAATAAAGCCTTCAACATAATACCATGAAGTAACTTACACTTTGCTTTTTCTTATTAAGAGACTTTTAAAAGGAAGCCATTAAATTTATACAGGGTTAAAACCAATGAGAAAACTCAAACTGCTCACTCATTAACTCATTCACCCATGTGCCTCCCAGGCCATTACTTCCCTTCTTATTACCGACTTGCAATAAACTACTTACTTTACTACCCGGCAAGTTGCAAAAACAGAATGATGGCTACAATGTTATCTGATTTATAAATATATAAAAGCAATGGCTGAGTGTGTGTTACATTGTTAAGATTTATGTTACAGTTTTCCTAATATACAAAATTATTAATTACTTAATGCACAAATAATAGTGCTCAGGCACATTTTTTCCTGAAGAATATTATTCCTTATATTGTGTTTGTAAAGTTGGTTCATTTATCTGTGAGCCCAAGAATATGGAGTCTTTCATGTTCAGCTAATATTTAGAAGCAAGGCAAGTCTGAATTAAAACTTGAGAATGTCCAAACAGCGCTATTTGCAAT
Organism: Haliaeetus albicilla; assembly: GCF_947461875.1. Taxonomy (NCBI): domain Eukaryota; kingdom Metazoa; phylum Chordata; class Aves; order Accipitriformes; family Accipitridae; genus Haliaeetus; species Haliaeetus albicilla. The sequence continues at coordinate 10,349,352 of NC_091504.1, read as the reverse complement.
GAAAATAAATTTTACAAAATAATTGTTGGGCATAATATACATGTACTGCAAGTTATTTTCAAAGATGTAAGAATGCTTTAAAACAGGTTTATATATTAATAAACATGAAAAAGACTGATTTAGCTTTCTATTTCAGAGAAATATTAAGAACTAGTGCTTTTAACTTCCCCTTAGAATTCTGAGAGTAGCCTACTTCACCTGTACCAAATATATTTATTTAATTTCTCTGGAACTTTTATCCCTCTTAAACTTTATTCTTCAGGCAATTAATCAGGATTAAGCTGCAGTCCCCAGTTCTACAAAATCAAGAACCCACAGAATCTGAACTAGAAAAAATAGTAGTAACAGCAAGCTCATAGCCTTTTATGTGGAACAACAAATAAATGTAGCTATGTAATCTATAAACAAGTAAGTATAGCTACATTTATTTCCTACCTGTATCATCATCATCTGTACCATGGCAGTGTTCAGAAATTGCAAGGGAAGGTCAGGATGACTGCGCTATGTGATACACAAAGCAAATCATTATGGTAGTTGTTTTAGAGAGCGAGAGCATTTGCTTTATTGTGAGATAGTAGAAAACCAGAGTAGAGAGATACATTTTGACTACTCTCTTCTACGAGACCACTCTGTCTTTGCTTTTTAAGATTGATTTGGTGTGGAATGAGAGAGGTAGGAAGGGAAAAATAAGAGAGGTATCACTTTGACACTGAAATTCAAGAAAGATTTCTACTTATTCAGAGAGGGTTGGATGGCACATGAATCATGAATGAGAGAAAACAAGTTATAGTAAACGTCTTGTGGAGTTTAGTTAAAGTACAGAAAACTTGTCTTACTGAATTTTTTAAAAAGAGAAAAGAAAAACTTTCTTTCTAATACAAAGGGAAGTGCATCCCACCTACTATGGATTTGGGATAATCCTCATGTACATAGGTTCATGTACTCTCCATTCCTACGCTGATTCATCATAAAAATTTGATTTTGAGTGGACTGCAAGGTAGCTCATTAGACAACTGAATAATGGAGAAGAGACAATAGTAAATTGATTTCTTTAGCACAATGAAGGCTGACAACAAGAAATTAAACATTGCTAACTTTATAATAAAGTGCTACATCAATATCTCTGAACAGCATGTTCTGTTGTCCTAATTATATCAGCAGAGCTTGAATATTGCCAATGTTAGGGGTGGATTCGATAGGCCAGCTCAAATGCATCTATGCCAATGCATGCAGCATGGGCAATAAACAGGAGGAGCTGGAAGCCATCGTGCAGCAGGATAGATATGACTTAGTCGCCATCACGGAAACATGGTGGGAGGTTCCTAATTTCCTTCGGATATTAGGAAAAATTTCTTTACTGAGAGGGTTGTCAGACATTGGAACAGGCTGCCCAGGGAAGTGGTGGAGCCACCATCCCTGGAGGGATTCAAAAAGCACGTAGACAAGGCACTTCAGAACATGGTTCACTGGGCATGGTTGATGGTTGGACTCGATGATCTTGAAGGTCTTTTCCAACCTAAATGATTCTATGATTCTATTCTGATTGGTGAGAAGGAACAGAGATTGAGGTATGGAGAAAGAAAGGAAAAAAATTGTCAAACAGGCTGTCTGAAGAGTCTGTCTGACTTTGCTGAAGCAAGCCCAAGACTGCTACTCTTTAGAAGATGCTGCCTGCAACTCTGAGCTGACTCCCTGCAATAATCCTTTATTGCAGTGGCTGCTACAGAAGGCTCAACACTTCCTGTAACATTACCAGGTCAGTGGTGCTTGATAAGCTGCTTGTCCTATACACAGATTAATATCTCATGTAGCATGAGGTAACTCTTGGCAAGGGTGAGAGGCATAATAAAATAAAATAATTCTAGACATTAAGAAAAAATCCTTTATAACTGTCAGTTTAAATTTACAGTCCATGTTAGGTATTTATATGTCTTCCAACACTCCAGCACTGCAGGGTCTCAATAGAGTTTTTGATATACCTAGCTCAGATTTCTGTAATGAAATACAGAAGAGCCTTTAGCCTTGTTGCTTTGAAAGATGAGAACCAAAGCACAGAGTAATTAAGTGATTTGCTCAAAGTCATCCACCAAAAGTCTGTGGAAGGAAGAACTGTGATCCCATGTCTGCAGGGTACCAGGCTACAAAACAAATTTTTGTAATCATCTGCTTAATTCTCTCTGCCAGGAAACCCTGTCTCTGAGAAACAGTCACAGTCTACCAGACCAAGACGACGTTTGGAGACAGTGGCACATCATGATGATGTAACTTGCCCAGAAAATCAGGTACACCGAGTTCCTAAACCCCAACTATAGCAACAGGAGACAAAGCTAGTGCAAGACTGCTGTCCTGAAGAAATGAGAGAGATGGTGGGGACAGGGGACAGAGGAAGAGAGACTGAGGGGAAGAGAAAGAAGGAGGGAGAGGCAGAGACTGATGGAGAGACAGAGGCAAAGAGGAGACAGACACATACAGAGAGACTGAGCTCTGGCTCAGGTCAGTGCTACCAGTCCAGCAGGAATGCCTCCTACATGGCGAAGAGGTTAAACCTATCCAAGTGCCACAAATATTTGAGATAGTGCAACCGACCTCCAAAGGGAGAGTGTTGGCTTCTAGCTATGTTGCTGCCAGAAGACTGGCTGGATATTGAGCAGCACAGCTCTCCGTATGCAAAACCAGTCCCAAACACAAAAATGCATTTTTAAGCAAAAGCAAATACTACTCTCATTGCCATCAGTAATTATTTAACATAAAATAGCTACGGTACTGTTTGTAAGATTGAGTTTAAATGGATGGGCATTAAATACAAATGGAAAAAATAAGGGGTTTTGTTATTCTCTGGAATAGGAGACATTGACTAAATTTTTAATTCACCTTATGTTGGGTTTTTCCCTTCATCCTCCTCTGACATCAAAAATGAAACAATTTTTTATTTTCCTTCATCATTTTTGTCTACCTTGATCACAAACTTTTCAGAGTAGAATGGATTAATGTTCTATCTTGGTCTCAAAAAGAGGAAGGCAAAGTTGCCTACAATTCAGACAGGCTTAGAAGAGTCTTCCTTAACCAAGACAGGTTGCACAACATTCTTTTACAACATAACTAAGTTATCCACAAACAGCAGAAAGTGCTCAAGAATTAGATCAGAAAAGATTTCTCTTGGTAGACCTAGTGGGATATTAAAACATCACCAGGAACAGAAGGAAAATAAACACATGAAATCCTGAATGAAGAGTTGAAAGATCCTTGGCTATTTATAATGGATTTGTCTTTCCAATTGAAGTGATGAATTGAAAACTTCTTCACATCAGACTCTTCAAACTACAATGAATATTTTGCCTCTGTTCTGATCATTTCTTTCTTGGGTTGGGGGTGGGGGGAAGGCATTTTCCTGTGATTTCATTTTAAATTAAAATTCTCCTGGAACTGATCCTAGTCTTGTCTGCTTGTTTCTGACTGGCTGCTTTCTGGGTAAAATGGCTTAAGGGAAAGATTCTTGATCAAGTAGGTGAAGAAATAAACAATTGCATTGGAGTTGAAAAAAGGATAAAGAAGGCATCTCAAACAAAAAGAGAAGAGAAAATCAATAGTGAAGTAGTAAGATCTGTAAAAGTGGGGGGAGGGAAGTATCAACATCACTCAGGGAATAAGAACTCACTAATGATACAGATCAAAGGAGAACAGGAACATGAATAAGAGGCATTGAAGATGTTCTGAATGAGAAGTACAATATCAATATATAAAGTATGAATAATTGTAAAACATCAAAGTACCACTCAAAATTCACAAGTCTCAAATTTAGACTTGAGATTTATGAAGTGATGGGTAAAGGGAGAACCATCACAAGCAGTAAACTTTAATACTGAGGGGAAAAAGGTAAAAAGCAGAGAGATTGTTACAGAGAGTAGACAAGGGGCTCCTAGAAACACTTTGGAAGAGCTAGAATTGAGAATGTTTTACTTTAGGGAAAGAGCATTTCATTAGGTGGTCAGGGATCAGGAGGTCATAAAACATGGGTTGCTTCCTTATCAGTCTGCTAAACAAGCTTTTCATTTCTCTGCCTGGACTCCATGTCAGCGTACAGAAGCAAGCAGACCCCAAACCACCATATAACCTCACTTCAGACAGAAAAAGGTAATACTACCTGTCCCATCCTGCCAGCACAATTGCCTTTTTCCTGCACTTTTATCATGGACTGTGAAGAATTGATAAGGCTTCTGTTCTGTAAGGAGGCTCCAGCAAGGATTAAAGCCAGTCTCCCCAACCCATTGGGCTACCTGAGCATGTAGGGGAAACTCTCCACTATGAGTCCATGTGTGCAACAGGGAAGGGGTGCACAGATCCAGACACACAGGGATCCAAAATCACTCAAGGTTAATTCACCTGGGAAAGGATGCTGAAAAGTTCCTTTCACCATTACAGTGTATTTACTGTGCTAATTTAAAACCCCACACTAATCACAAAAAACAAGTCTATGAAGAGTTATGATTGGAGTCTGGCTAGTCACCAATCAAATCAATTTATACATTAGATTTGGTTTAGGTGCAGGGAGAGAGAACTCACTTTTAAGCTTGCAGATGCTCAACAGAAGAAATTACTGTAAGCACACTGCAGAAATAAATATTGTTTTATACAGTACCTTGTTGCTTCTAACACAAATCATAGCTCTTCATTCATTCCTAAGCTATTTGAAACCTTTCCCCTCCAACCTGAAAACTGAAAATTCAGGTTATTGTGACAGGTCTTATCATTTCACAAATGTTTGGTGAGTAGTCTATGTGGAGTGAAAAATTATCAAACTAGTTTTCACATGATCTGTCTGTCTGTTCTCTCCTGAAAGGCACAGACAAAGAAATATCAGAGCTACTCTAACATTAGTTAGCTGGAAAACAAGATTATCCTATTCAGATCTTTTAAAAACCTCTTACAAGAGAGAGGCCTGACCCAACTCTCTTTGAAGGAAGTGGGAATCTTGCCGTAAGCACCAACAGATTTCATTCAGGCAGGAGGAGAATGTTGAAGTACAGAAAATTGTGAGACTAAGTAATCACTGCTATAGTAAATCCAATTAGTAAACAAACACCCATAATGCCAAAAGCCTGTTCCTTGAATGGCTGATAGAATTGTTTTGGTTGAATGATTTTGTTGCACATATTCCCCGTTACTCGCCTTTTTAATATTCTGTTCATTTAATCAAGTTGTATAAGTAACTCAGTAAATATTCAGCTGCTCTTTGCTAACTCAAATAAGATAGATTTCATCCACTCACACGTCTTCTGTGCAAAACACAGAAGGATTGAACTAGTCATAGTGAGCTAGTAATGGAACAGAACTGAGCAACCTCAATGCTGAATTAACAAGTTTCCTGGGTAGGTAATTTCTTTCTTTTTTTTTTTTTTAATAAAATTAGAAGCCTTATGGCTTAGTCTCCTATGTTGCTCAAAAAGTGAGATGACAAAGTTGCTGATCATAGCAAGACATTCAAGCTGGGAAAATTTGACTGCAAAAGATAGGCAAATGGACTTGATAATACAGAGTGCATGAATAAAAAAGCAATGAAATTCAGTGTTGACACATGTGAAGTGATGCACGCAAGAAGAAAAGCAATCCTGTATTGATGAAATCTGCCAACCTATTAGCATTTGGGAACAAAAAGATACCTTGGAGCTGTAACAGGTCAGTTAAAATGTCAGCTTAATGCTCAATAGCAGTGAAAGAAAATAGTATGTTAGGAATTACTAGGAAATAACAGAGAACCTAACAGGAAGTATCATGATGACACTGAATAAATCCATGGTGAGTCCACAATTTCAGTATTTTGTGCAGCTTTGCTTCTCATCTACCTTAAAAGGATGTGCTAAAATTAATGTAGAGGGGAGAACAACAATGGTGATTAAAGTTATCTCAAGAATATTTAAATAATCAAATGTACTTCATCCTAGGAAGGACCAAACCAAAGAGGAATATGAAGCTGGGAACAGCACAGACAAGGTGGAAAGAAAATGGCTGCTCACTCTGTCTATTGACAGAAAAGCTAGAGAGGAAGTAGTAAAAATATCAGCATGAATGTTTAAAACAAATATTGCTTCATGCTTCACTCAGTTGCACTGCAGAATTCATTGCTTTGGGGTGCTGTGGATGCAAAAAGTTTACTTGGACATAAAAGTCATTTGATGCATAGAAAAAAAAGTTCATTGACAGTTTCTATTTTCCCCTCCAAGGCAAAGGCAAAGGAAAAATTCAAAGCAGGAAGTTATTGAGACTGAAATGCATATTTATATTCTTCTCTGTAAAACCTTAATGATGGACTCAGCATTTTCTCTATAATAGAACTTCTGAAAATCTTAGGAGAAACTCCTGGAACAATGATTGGGAGATTTGTTCCCTTTAACATCTCCCACTAAATTGGTGACCTGCAGGAAAGGAGACCTGTGGCAGGAATCACTGTTGAACTAGGAAAAATGACTGTAACGCCAAAGATCTGATATCAATTCCCAGCTTTGTCTCAGCCTCCTCGCATAACCTTAGGCTGATCATTTCATTTTTCTGTTCTCCAGTTTCATTTGTAAAGTGAGAATAGAAATTTTTCTTCCAATCTGCTACTCCTGATTTACTATGTAGCCTCTTTGGCTCAGGGCTCTCTTGCCTGGCACAAAGTGCTTTACATTATCTAGGACAAAAAGGCTGCCTGGTTCTAGCTTCTAGATATAGCTGTAATGCAACACAGTATATTAAGATTATATTTGACTCATATTTTATATTATATTTATATTTTTACATTATATTTTGACTTTCTGTGAATCAAGAATAAACACTCCCATTCATTTATTTCCCCAATCTAATTGATGTTCATCTTTACAGCCACGGGTGTGAATCAACATGTTGCCAAATCAAGATAAATCAGACAAATGTCAAATGGTGTTTGGGTAATACCTGCAGAAAATACTTTGCTCTGCCTACTAACTTTAACACTGTAAGTACCTCTCAGTGAGGCTAGAAGGGAATACTAAAGCCATGCACAGTGCAGTCCAGCCCATGCAATTTAACTTTCATTCTAAAATACAAAAAAGGTGGTTTGACTCCAGACAGATGCAAGACCTGCTTCCTTTACACCAGGGCTTGGGGAAGCCATTTAAATAGAATGATCTGACATGAATGATTTTAAATAACACACATTTTCATAGCATCAGGTGGAAAAAAAAAACCAACTTATTTTAACCAGAGCCCTTCAGAGCATGTAACTTGCTAACATATAGATAAGCATATTTTACTTTGCTATGCTTCAGGCAGATACATTCTAATGAAGCCAGTGCTTTAAAAGTGTAATTACCCTCTAAATCAGAGGAGGTGATCTGTGCTCAGAAAGGCAGAGAGCAAAACATGTCTACAGAACCCACAACGCCACAGAGACAAGGGCAGACTGCTTATGAGGTGAAGGGCCAGATGTTCTCCATACAAATGGATTTGCACAATAAAAATCAAGCCAAGTAGAAACAAAAAACCAAACCACCCTCCAAAGCCCAGTCAGTCTCCACAGACACATGGTCTTTAAATGGACATTACATTGCATATGGAAGTTCCAATGAATGGAAAGTGTAGCGGACTGTATGCTACATCTATCATTCTGAACTCCCATGCAGGGGCTGCTGGGGCACAAACCAGGCTTTTAGTTGCAGTCTAACTTCCATACATACTACATTTTTGTTTCCTCTGTAAACAACCAAACTTCTCTCTGGTAATACTGATCAAAATTCAGTATCGCTTTAATTTTATCAATAGGTAAGATCTAGTGAAGACAATGGAAGTACTGTATTTGCAGTCATATAGCCAAGAATGTGGTCCTAGATTTGTAAAATGCTTCAAGCTGAATATTTCTGGCCCTTAGTAGCCTTTTACAGAGCTGATAAAGCATGCATAAAACCTAGTAACATTCCAACCATTGCCGAATTCTCTACTTTCTGTTCTTCATCATAAAGTGGGTCATGATTTACTCTTGCCTTCAGGCAGAGTGTTTATTGCAATTAAATTCCTTGATACTCTATCAGTAATAGAGTTCATCGAGGAGTGGCCCAGGAAGCTTTTAAAAGGGTTAAAGCTTCCTTGTTTCGCTTGCGGCTGAGAGTCTCAGGTTCACAATGCATTTTATTCTAGCAGAGGTGATTCATAAGATATTGAAAAATCTATTTTCATATTATTAACACCACCTTCCCTTTCTATTCAAGATTAGCTTCAACTCAGTTTTGCAAAAATCTTGTAAGTTAAAACCATTTTGAATTCAAGCCAATGGTAGAGACTTGCCACAGTTTGTATTGTTGCAGCACTTGCAAGCAGGAACAGCTGCCTAATACAATTCACACACAAAGAAAAAGCTGGTGCCTCTCCAGGAAGTAACGATGTAATTGTAGAAAAATGAAAACAAACAACTGGGAGAACATTAGGTAATAGTGAGCTGACTATGAATACAACATCAGCATAGGAATTGCTGCAAGAAACCTTGTTACCTCAAGTTGATCTTCTCAGACCCCAGGGCACTCATTTCTAGGATGTTATCTTGAAGGTTACCCAGGCTGGGTTTAGAGAGTTTTCTGAGGGATTGGCTGAAGGATGGGGAATGTAGTGTAAACCTAAATAAAAGCAAATTTATTTTCTCTGCAAGTGTACTAATGACACTATGGACAATGTACGCAAAGTAGCAGAAATCAGGATGGGGGTGGGGGGAGATGTATTTTCATTTTAGTGGATGATCTTTGACATGATCTTGGAGAGGGAGAGAAAGCTTGTGATATTACAGTCTAACTACATGCTGACACCAGAAAAGCAGCTAGTATGTACTGCCATGGAGACAGAACTTTTTTTTTTCCTCCTACCATGACATTTGCGGGGATGTCATATGGTCCAGTCTTTGCACACTGAGATGTCAAGGCTCAAAGACATTTCATGATGTCTACCAGAGGCATTGGAAAAAAAAAAAAGTAAATAACCTCTTAAGCTTTTACAGTTGCCCTAAGGCTCAGACTGTCAGTCAACAAACCATTTTATCAAGACTCCCTGCACTGTTTGAAGACATATATAGAGCCTGCAGCATCTGCCATCAAAATCAGGAATCTGCATGGCAAGACTCTCTCTCCCCACCAGTGCTCTGTGTGTATGCACACGTGCAACTGCACACAGTAATGGAAAATTCTCAACATTCTTGCTGACAACTTCTCTCAAAATAACTTGAAAAGGCTTGGAAAGGGCTTAGCAGGCACTTCAGTCTGCAAGTCTGCTGCCCCTCTCCATGGTTTACGATCTCCAATACATCAATAGTGTGAAAGCATTCCAGTGATGTATTACTAATATATCATTAGAGTATTGTCACCTTAGTGATGAATTGCATGAGCACATTGCTAAAGTGCTGTCCCTCTGAAGACATATTATACAAAAAACAATTTCCTTTGATTTTTTTTTTTTTATTTTTATTTTAAGGACTTAAGGTGCACATTCACAAGCTTATTTCTCAGTTGTTCTGATCCCTGTCTAGTACTTTACCCTGCACTACTGGATATATGAAACAATGAAATCACTATAAAGCATTATTCCACAACTTGTAGAAATGACTGAGCAGGTGAAAGGCTGTGAAACCACTACCCCCCCACTCCCAAAAAAACCCAATGAGCAACAAAAAGCAGAATTACAACATGTTAAAGCAATTACTGGCAGGGTACAAAATAAAGGTTGCTTGAATACAAAATAAAGCTTGGACAGTATGAATTTAGCATGGGTAAGTTGTTCCCAATTGGTTCATCCAACAAAAACTTTAAACCATCCTGCAGATTCCCCCTTTTTACTGCCTATTTCACAGCAAGAGCAAGAACGGTAGTTATTTACAAGCAATGCTGGTTTTGAACAATTTCCAAATGGCCAGACTCTCGTCCACTTTCTATACTGCACACCTTACACCTCTGCATCATTTTGTGAAGAAGTAGGCATCATTATTCACACTCATATAAAGGGAAAATCAAGACACAGAAAAGCCAGCTGATTTATTGAGATCTTCTGATAGCTGAGAGTATGAGTAGGGTCTCCTAAAGTCTCTTACCCACAGCTATCGAGACCATTCCTCAGATCTTAAGTACTATTTAATGTCATAGAAGATATTTATTTTGACACCTATACCATTCTCCATGTATCACAAGAAACTCTTCAAGACCTTGTCACTATGATGTCACTTCTTTGAAGCACAGCCCTCTGCCATCACACTTAGGGCAGACTCTTCGCCCTTCTAAATTGCCATAAACAGTTATTTCCTAAGATTCAGTTCTGACTTGGTTTGATTTATGTGGTTTTGGTTTGGCTTTTTTGTTTGTTTATAATATACTTTCCAGTGTCCCTTACAAGCAGAACTTGCACTCTTCAGAGTAGGTGAGATAACTCTGCCTTCACACCACCACCTCTTCTTCCTTGTTTTACATTTCCCACCTTTCCCTTCAAGTCCCAAGTGCTTTTTTTCTGAGTGATTGTATATGTAGGATTTATAGAAAAGTGTCTGCTCTCCAAAAACCTTTCTGCTAGCCTCCTTTCTTGAGCAACACCACACCTTGGCTCACACAAAGACGGAAAGAATAATGAAATTATTTTGCCGACAGAAAAATATAGCAATGGTTACTCTAATTGATCTCCTTGATTTGACATGGGTCCCTTTCGAGACAATAGCTGTCTCTGTGTTGACCTAGAGGTAAAGTAGATTACAGTTTCAAAAGCTGTGCTTTCCTTTTCCTTAAAATGCTAATTGTCCATCTGTCTTCCAGACAGACTAAGAAGCTACTTCGGCTAGCAAAAGTCATGTGTCGAACTAAAGACACCAAGTCTTAAAGGAATGAACAGGATATTAGAACAAGGCAAAGCCTAAAGCCAAGAGCAGGATGAAGAATTAATGGCCAAATTTGCCTCAACCTCCTAAAAAGTGTATCAGCTCTGACCCCATATCCTTTGGCCTAAAGGAAGAGTAGGTAAGATGGAGTTTATATTCTTAATATCAATGTTCAGTGAGATCTGTTAAAATAATGCATTTGGGATGTTTGGACACAAGAAGATGAGGCAAACACTGAAGCAGCAGAAGTGAGCATGAAAAACATCAGTCCGTAATGCTTGAGACTGAGCAGGTCAAAAGATCTGCATAAAAAAAACTTGTTCATGACCTGAACATCCCAGAAAAGAAAGTAACAGTCAAATGTAAGTCACTTCAAATCCACTTAGTTATAGTTCACTACCATCATTTGGTCCCAACTCAGTAAAGCATTTAGTTAAGCAGTCAGGTAACTTACCTCTTATTTACAAGATCATTTACAGGCACTTCCATGGTATTTTGGCTCTTGACTAATTCAGAGGGCTGCCTCATTTCAGGAAATAATAAAATCACACTCAAACTAAACAAAAGAAGCAACTCTGAGAGCCTAGTGAGAAACAGGGGTGAAAAAAAGCTTGAAAGGAGAGTATCTTCAAACCTGCTAAAAGCAGCATTAAAAGACAAAAAGCTCTACTGCAAAGAGAAGCAGCAAAGCACTTAGAAGTGCTATATTTATTCTGGGCAGAATACAAACTCTTTTCTTCCTTGCCAAGTCTCCTGCTTACATCAGACATCGAATTTTCCAAATATAACCTAGTAATTATTGATGACTTTTTTATATACCCAAGATAAAAGACTGCCAGGGACTGTTTGAGAGCTCTTCCAAAAAATCGCCTAGAATTTCCCTTTTACCAGAACTCATATCTCCAGCGTACACCTCTTAGATACTCTGGTAAAAATGAATGGATGCCCACATACAACAGCACATGCTAGAAAGTGCTCCTATAAAGATCCCGATACGTTAGATGTGTTCTCCCAGACTTTTATTTGTGATCCTTTTCAGACACTAAATAGATCATATTATATTCTGTGAAGGATTTAAGTATGTATAAAGAAAGCTGAATAAGGACCTACCAGTAGAGGCTCCCAACTCCAACAGCAGCTTCCATTCCCCATCAGTAAGATACACCACCTTCTAAGTCAATACATTTTTCTGAAGGGTCATACTCAAAACAGGCCTTTGCAACACAAATTGGCTAGGAGAGAAATACAGCTATTTGGGCATATTTAGTTTAGCTGTAGTTTTCAAGTCAGATTTGGGCATTGACTTTAAAAGTTCACTTAAACAGCATTAGTTTTCTCAAAATCGTGAAAGCTAAAAGTGCATTTTATTGGATCACAGACTGACCTTTAATTCTGGAGACAGTTAAAACAAAAAAGCCAGCAACATTGAAATATGCAGCATTTGGGTCAGAACTACATCATATTGTGTATTTGTGTGTGTCTACGTGCCAGGAGAGATGGGAGAGGAAGCAAAGGACAGGAAATTATTGCTGTTTTCAAGTTTCAGCCTGCAGTGTTGCCACGTCCCTTACTAACGCGAATTTTTAAGCAAGTTGCTCAATTAAAGAAATCCTGAATTTATCAGCTATGGGTTCACTTGCTGCATTCAAGAGTTCAAAGGCAACTAAACAAGTCTATAAGGTATATGTGTTCTACAAATAGAAGATAACCCTGATCTTACAATGAATCACATATACAAACACGTAATGCTGAGGTGCATTTTGTTAAGAAAAATCGTATTAGAAAACAGTAAGACAATGATGGCTTCTGAATGCTGGCATATATTAGTTGCAACAGTAGCTCTTCTATAGGAAGTTATATTGATCATTTAAAACTTGTTTACTCAGGCTAAGTAAATTAGAGTTTTAGATACATCTATTATACTTCAATAAATTCCATGTTTAATAATTAGTGTTTATTTAGCACACAGTATAATAACTAATTAAATATAGATTTGCAAATCTCATTTTAAAGCAATACTGACACTGAAAGGACTGCCAAACTCTTTTTTCATCCAATGTTGGTTTTGATATCCGTTTCTCTCAACTTTTGCAACACTCAGTAAAATTGCTTTTTTTCTACATCTTAATGTCATACTCAAGCCCTGGGGTTTTTCTGTCTGCGCTCTCTTCCTTCCCACAGATAAACTAACATAAGGTATTTCTAATCTTTCCAAATCCTAGATGTCAAGGTTTTATATAGTTCCACATAGGCTTCATCATTCCATGAGCATCAGTAAAAGTCAAGACAAGGCCAACAGGGCAAAAATTAAAATAGGCATCAATTATCATAACCACATACTGAGGCAATGATCCCACAATAACAAATGCCAGTTCTGTGCACTACCGAATCACTCACCAGTATAAATTTGATCTGAATCAGTCATATTACCCAGACAGTATGGTAAGAATTTATGCAAAAGGATAAACAATAGTCTCTCGGCAAAAACTTGATGTTACATTGTTGAGACTTTATCTGCCCTAAAGCCTACTGATACAAACTTAAGCCATTGTGGGGTTTTGTTTGTTTGTTTATATTAAAATAAATTTGAACAGAGTAACTCAACACTGGACCAGCATTCTCCCTCAGGAGACCACAGAACTTTTATTCCATTAGTATGAACTAAAGCCAGATTTATTGTAATGGCTGAGTGTATCCGTTAAGTTCCTTCCAATTCAGCAAAGGTACTACCATTTGCTCAGCTGAGGTCAGCTTGGAAGTAAACTAAACTTAGCACTTCTGTAGCACTTTCTAGCCAGAGATATGGAAGCACATTAGTAGCATTATTAATCTCCTAGAAAGGGACAAAACATTTGTCCCCATTTAGCAGCTGGATGAGCTTACACAGCAAGTCAGCCACACACACACAGGAGTCCTGCTTTGCAGCACGTGTACCTGCTGCTGAACTATTGACTTCAACATGATTACCATGATTTGACATCAGTGTGATTCTAGCCAGTCTTGATCACTGCCTTCCAGCAGGTTTTTCAGCAAGTAAAATTAATGACATGCAAATACCTACAAAAAACATAGCAAAAAAAGTTCTAGAAAAAGCAAAGTAGAACTCATGTCTGACCAGTGTAAGCCCCTGACCTCTGACCTTACATCACAGCCATGCCCATCCTCCACCCCTCAAAAAACCTGCCTGAGTTTTGTCTCCTAGTAAAACACTGTTCATATTGACATACACTATATAGGTTTTTGCTTTCAACAGTGCTGGAACAACCTGTATTGCTATACTTTCCTTTTTCCTTCAGTTGCCGCCATTCCCCTCTCCTCTGCTCTCCGGAGAGTTAAAGCACACATAAACCATGCAAAGCAAAGTTTCATCTATCCTGTTCCAGGGACAAAAGGTAGAGTCACACTGTGCGGATTTGAATTGTAGGTGATTCCAAGTTGTGACAGAGTCACACTGTGCTGTGACCAAGGCTGAGACAAAGCTAGCTAGCTCACAGCTCTTTCTGCATTAATGTTTTCAGGTCCCCCACAAATACCTCCCCCTTGTCAGTGCACTGTAACTAAGGAACTTAAGAGCTTAGACAAGTGCTAGAGCAAAGAACCCACTGACTCATTTCACTGGACAGACATATCCTTAGAGACCCTGCTGACTCAATCTTACTACTCTTTTTGCCAGTGTTTTCAGAGTTGCAGGTAATGTTGACTTACTGATGTGCATGATGAAAGAAACTTTAAAGAAAAGCCTTTGATCTATATTGCTACACATCTCTAATGGCTCACATCTGAACTACACTCATCTATACACCAGTAGGTGTAATTTTGCCAATTAGTGTTGTGCAGGCATGTCCTGGTTTCAGCTGGGATAGAGTTAATTTTCTTCCTCGTAGCTGGTATAGTGTTATGTTTCGGGTTCAGTATGAGAATGTAGCACACCGATGTTTCCAGTTGTTGCTAAGTAGTGTTTAGACTAAGTCAAGGATTTTTCAGCTTCTCATGCCCAGCCAGCGAGAAGGCTGGAGGGGCACAAGGGGTCAGGAGGGGACACAGCCAAGGCAGCTGACCCAAACTGGCCAAAGGGGTATTCCATACCATGGGACGTCATGCCCAGTATATAAACTGGGGGGGAGTTGGCCAGCAGGGGTGGATCACTGCTTGAGAACTAACTGGGCATGGGTCAGCAAGTGGTGAGCAATTGCACTGTGCATCACTTGTTTTGTATATTCCAACCCCTTCATTAGTATTGTCATTTTATTATTGTTACTATTACCATTATTAGTTTCTTCCTTCCTGTTCTGTTAAACTATTCTTATCTCAACCCATGAGTTTTACCTTTTTCCTTCCAATTCTTTCCCCCATCCCACTGGGTGGGGGGAGTGAGTGAGCGGCTGCGTGGTGCTTAGTTGCTGGCTGGGGTTAAACCACGACAAGGCGTCAGCTGAAATAATACAAATCTGGGGTACTACAAAAGGAAACAGTTCCCTATTTAATTTCCCCTTTGTTCTGAATGTGGGGTTGGTTTTTTTTTGTTTGGTTAGTTTTTTAAACAAAAACCTCCTTCATTTATTATCTGAAGGCTACAGCATTCAAAGCCTAATCCTAGGCCCTTAACAACAAGTGGCTTCAATAAGATCACTCGTCTTAGCAAAGATTGCAGGACTGAGCCCCAATTTGATGAATATTTTTTCTTCTTCCTCAAAACACTGCAAGTATCCATCTCACACTACTTCTATCTTACCCAGTGGGATTACAGAGAACCTGTCAAACAGGAGAGAGAAACCAGACTTATGTTAAGTACGAATAACTATACTTGACATTTTTCCAGCAAATGCTATCATTCAGAATAAAAGTACCTACTCTAAAGTGTAATTAGATGATCTAAAACAAGGCAGTATCTTTGCTGAATAAGATGCCTGACATATAAGTTCTTCAAGAGCTATCACAAATGAAGTCCCCACATATACAAGCCTCTAGTCCACGGTAAACAATACACAGATGCTGAAAATAAGATATTTTGATGGGGAACAAAACTAGGCTCTTACACTTGTAATCATTTAGGAAAACATGCAGAGCTGACTGATAGAAGCCTGGAGTTGACAGCCAAAATTACCTGGACTAATTAGAGCCAATTTAATCAGAACTGCTAGCAAACTGGAGACAGGACAAAGCTGAACCTAAAAGACAATCCCTAAGAAAGCCCTGTGCAACCTGCTTGTGAAATACGGCACTCTGCGACTGCAACACTGGTAGCACTTCAGTAACTGAGTTAAAACTTGCCATAGTTTTGGCATGCTGGAAAAGCTTTCAGGGATATTATTTCATTTATAAATGAGATGATAGTGCAAACTCACAGTTATCAGGGACTGAACACCTCTGATGTTCCCCTCAACTCCTCTCTACACACCAGAAAGCGCTATGTCTTCTTCAGAAGAATTAAGCTGTGCATTTCTGTAAGTTAACAGTTTTGACCAGTTTAATTACCTACTAGAGGAGTTTTCCTGGATAAACACTCATTTATTCTGTCAATTTATTAAAAATATTTCTTTCTCAAAAACAACATATAGAAATGTAATTTTGGAAAAGACAGGTTTAGACATCTTCATACACCAAGGGCCACTATTCTCCATTAATCTATGTGAATTACTCTTGACAGTGTTAACAGTTAAACACAAATTTGTAAACACCCTATGAGAATATACCCCAATAAATATATTTCTTTATAAATCTAAAAGCATCTAAATACTAAAATGAAAGGCATCTGAAAAGACTGACGATGAAAAGTCTTGCTTTGTATTATAAAATGAGATCTTTAAATGACATTTAGTAGGTTTATGTGTCAAAAAAGCAAGCGGTAGTTCTGCATATCAAATAAAGCATGTTGATAACAAGGCAAAATTTTGCTGAGTACATTGAGCCAAGCCAATTTGTAACATACATTTGCTTTGTACTTTTCAGCCTTTGAGAGCACTTTTTTCCCCACTCTTAACTCCGATACAGATAGATGCATTCGCTCATTGTTTGGGGCATGTTTCTTGTGGATAATTTCATATAGTGGAGGTGGAATGAGATGGTTTAACTTCTGACCTGAAAACAGCAGTTTCTAAAGGAATGATTTGTATGATTTCTTTGAACAACTACTTGTCATTGATTTACTTTCTCCTAAATGCAAAAAGGCACAATTTACACTGAGGTTTGTTCTGCAAGAGAAAGATGCAATTTCCTTGGAAAAACAGTATTTGAAAAGAACTGGAGTTACTGACATGGGTTGATGCCATTTGTCAACACTGGTTCATTTTCCAAGAACAAAAACAGGGTTTAAAAAAAAATAAGTGGCATGGCAGGCCTATATTGGAATGCTCATGTTTAAGAAAACATTTCAGTGTCTTTCCTCTGTATGACTGTACAGAACATAAGAATACTTCAAGTCCACTAATCCAGTCATCATCCAATCTCTTCATTAGTGAGAGCTTAATCCCTACAGGTATCAATGGAGCTACAGTCTGCATTCAGCTCAGAAAAACTCCGCAACTTCTTTATGCCCATTGGGGCAGCTTAGCTCAACTCCAGACAAACAGGGAGGCATGTGGTTGGAGGAAGAAACAATGTCTGAAGTAGAGCAGAAAAGTTGGCAGAGGTAGTGGAAGCAGGCAAGCAGCACGTATTCATGCAAGAAATGTGAAATCCAAAGGCTAAATTAAGATGCCCAGAGGCAGAACTATGGAGGAAGGGGCAGCTGCAAGGCCAAACAATCTCCCCCAGCTCTCTCTGCTAGCAAACCTCTGAACGGATGCATAGCAGGTTTGGCTTGTGAAAACCCATTGCTTCACCCACCATTACAGAGGCTTTTTTGGCATGACACGAGCCTGTAGAAGAAATCCATTTCTCACTGCACACTGTGGCTAGTCCACAGAGCAGAAAATATTCTTCACACTGCAAGTACTTTTTCCCCTATGTGAAGCACAGCAGATGTATCTGCCCCAGCAAAGAAAGAGCTTTCTCATTTATCCACCAGCAGACAACCATCTGCAGTTTGCCAGATACAAACAGCAGTCAGAGAAGAGTCAGGCAAAGATCTTTGGTACTTTTCTTATCCTCCCTTGCTAATGGCCAGCACGCAATTTTGCATTATTACTTTGGAAAATATAACTTGAGTGTGTGGACATTTCTTCCTATACAAATATTTGAGTTGTAGTAGCTGAGAGTTTCAATTGAAAGGAAAGATAGTAAACAGAAGAATAGCAGCTATTGGAAATGGTTTCAAATCACAGGGCAGTCAAGGATGACAACCCAGAAGCTGTTAGTATATCTAGAAGATGGAAAGATATTTTTAAAGTATAAATAAAGACATAAATAAAATGAGTGGGACAATCCAGTGAGATTTCTTTGACTTTCGGAGCCAAAGAACATGAAGAGCATGTTTCAAAGATTAATCTATTTTTCCTCTAAAGTTTGCTACAAAAGCACAGATGAAAAACCACTAGGAAATAGAAAATACACTGAATAGATAATCGGGATATAAGTTTCTAATAACTTACAGGCAATCCCATCCTAAATATAGTGAACTCTGAAATGCTTTAGGACTCACGTTCAGATGTTAACTGCACAAAACATTGGATTTAAGTGCTGCAGGCTCAGTGGCAATTTAACATGAATGAAAAGCATTAGGAATTAAGAGTTCTGGAAATCTAACATGGAAATTATATTTAAAGAATCAGAAGATACACACATAGTAGAATGTGAAGAAACAATAGTCTCAACAGTAATGGCATACCTCTATGGAGCTAACCAAGTTGCAGTAGTACCAGACCTGTGAAGGAAAGCAGCTGGAAGACACTCTGATTTGTTAGCATTTACTATAATTCTCCTTGTACACACCTGCTACCTGCTAGCAGCAGAAGATATGGAAGGACTTTTGCCTTTGCCCTCTTTCAGCCTACAGTATTCACAACATTTGGCTTACATAGGAACAGCTGGAATAACTGAATTACATTTGGAAATCATCACATATAGATATCTGGTCTCCTTTACACTCCCAGAAGTGATACAATCCCTATTTTATTTAGAAATAAAGAACAGGGCAAACTGTCCTTTCCTTATTTTTCGTTTCCTAGTGTCTTTGCATTTACTGATTCCAGAGGAGCCAGAATCAGAAGGCAGAAAAAACTGCAGACATATTTTTTTTCCTGTGTTATTTAGAATCATAGAATCATTTAGGTTGGAAAAGACCTTCAAGATCATCGAGTCCAACCATCAACCATGCCCACTAAGCCATGTTCTGGAGTACCTTGTCTACATGCTTTTTGAATCCCTCCAGGGATGGTGACTCAACCGCTTCCCTGGGCAGCCCATTCCAATGTCTGACAACCCTCTCAGTAAACAAATTTTTCCTAATATCCAACCTAAACCTCCCTTGCTGCAACTTGAGGCCATTTCCTCTCGTCCTATCACCAGCCACCCTACAAAAGAGACCAGCACCCACCTCACCACAACTCTGCTTCGGTAGTTGTAGGCAGCGATAAGGTCTCCCCTCAGCCTCTTCTTCTCCAGACTAAACAGCCCCAGCTCCCTCAGCCGCTCCTCATAAGACTTGTGCTCCAGGCCCCTCACCAACTTGGTTGCCCTTCTCTGGACACGCTCCAACACCTCAATGTCTTTCCTGTAGTGAGGGGCCCATTTCTAGCTGACTCAGAAGAAAGGAGAGCTACAATTCAAAACACAAGAGCCTGTTGTTAGAAGATTTTCACTTCTCAGCCTCAGATTCAGACATCTCAGGTAAGACTGCTAGCTGAGCTAACCGAAACGCTAACAATAGGACAACTCCTGACTTCCTGTTGTCTGACGTTATCCTGTAGCCTACATACTTTGACTACTGCCTGTCTAAAAGCCTTCAATTCTGTTGCGAAAATGATCTTAGGACTGTGACTCTGCTTTGTAGAAGAGTAAAGAAAGAAGTGGGACAAGGCAGGGGTAGTCATGTGAGCTTCTACTGGCTGATAATTTAGCCTTAGAAGCCTAAGATAGAAATTTAAGCTTTACACTGTAAATGTACAAAAGGGAGCACTCCAGCAGGAATATGGACCAGATTTGCTAAGAGTTTTTTATATTTCTCTGGCATCTGTAATTCTAATAAAAGACAGTAATTACATAAATTTAAGGGAACTAAATAAATTAATAAGGAGAAAATGCAGACATGGGGGGAAAAAATCCCAACAAATATGCTCTCACAGCACAAGGTTTTGAACAGATGTGCCTGCTTTCTCAAAGAATGTAAGTTACTAAGGGAGACTTCACTAACAGGAGACTTAACAGTTGTACCACTGTATATGTTCCAGTGTTTCCCAGTACCTTCTGGTGTGTTTTGAGGCTGAGGCTCAGAAAGCAGCCTCTGGAGACAAAAATACCAGCAGCTATATGTGACCTAGTAACTGAACCATTAGATATAGTGTTCCAAATGCACAAAACCATGAAACGTTACGGTAAGATTAATGTATTAGAGCACATTTCTTTACTTTGTTCCCAATTTCAACATACAATCCTTATTTAGGAAACACTACAGCACATTGACAACATCAGGATTTAAGCATGTTTTCTAAATATCTTAAGTGGCACAACTTATTAAAGTTTGAATATTGCTAATTACATATATGGTCTATTTATTCTTTCAGGTGTAAATATTTAAGCACTAACCACAGAGAATGGCAACCTGTGTTGGGATTAGGGTTTGTTTTAAACCACAAAAGCCAGCATAGAAAACTGCTAATGCAATGATCTTTACAGCACTCTCAAAACAGATGTAGGCCCTGGTAAGCTGTTTCCTTCTGCAAACAATCTGGTCAATGAACTTTGTTTGGACAAGTAACTGAACATGCTCTGGAGGCTACAGTGCTCCCAGTACAGGGACCTGCATTCACTGATTTCTGTTAGTATCGTACTAAATGCCTAATAATCTTTAAATTAGGACATTCAAAATTAGGAATTTCTTAGCCAGTAAATCTCAGCCTGCTTAAACAACTTGTTACATTTTTCTCTAGAAGAGCCCAATAGTTCAAATGATCAATGGCTATATCATTATGATTAAATGGCATCATGATGATACAGAAGCACAGCCCACCTGTTATCGATAGCAGGGTTGGAACCTCATTTACCACCTTCAAGTTTGCATGACTGTGCTGCCTGTCCAACATGCACTAATCGATGTAAATAATACTAAAGTTATAGCTACAATAAATTCCTGGACATCCTTTGCCTGTGCATTGAACAGTGGAGTCAGAGAGCCCCCATTAGGCTGGAAACAGCCTTATTTTACCTAACAAGCCTTAGGGTGCTATACAATCTGGCAAACATCAATTTGAATCTAAGTTTACAGAAACTGGTAACAGCTACAGACTGTAGTATGATTTTTTTTTTCAGCTGTCTATATTGCACAGGAAACACAGCCTTGGGAAATCATCATAGGTTAAAGCAACTGAGGTGAGATAGAAGTGATTTTCCAACAAAACAGATATATTCACTTCCCTCAGATAAACTAACATTACTTACTAGTCATAAGTTACGAAAATAGTGTACCACTCCAAGATGGTGTCCTTTTCACATGAAGCTTATCTTCACACAAAAGGTTTCCATCTGTAAATGCACTGAGATTGTCTTTGAAACTCAAAGTTGAACTCTCTGTCTTCACTGGAAAGTCAGTAACCTGCTAGGGAGCTTTAAAGGAAGTACCTTAACGTTTAAATATAAGACATCCATCTCCCAAAGTTACTTATCAGTGAATTCAGAAGTTCTGTAACGAAATATATATTTCTTCTGTACTGTACTAAACTCTGGGGTTTTATTTGCTCATTGCATGGCCAAGATTGTAAGTAAAGTTCTCTAAAATTATTGTGGATGTCTGGTTTCTCTGGTGCAGATTCCTGAAATCATCTTGGTTGCTGGCTCTCGTAGGTCATCAGTCTACTGGTAACTATTCTTGTCACTTACACAATGTTAGAGAACTATTAAAGGCTCAAAAGAGCACCAACCCACAGACTTGAATTCCAGCATTACTTACTACTTCCAGATGAATGGAGCAGTTGTGTTAAAACAGTAAAGATCATGAGTTTTAATAAAGAGTTCCCACTGCAACATCAGACACTTCTCAGGACAGCCAAATTCTCAATCAGCAGTACTTTGCAACTTTACTGGCACTTCTGTTTTATTCACGTCTTTTAGTGTCCCATAACAGAATCAGTTCAAGAACCATGTTCACTGCAGTATGGAGCAAAATGTTTAATAAGAGGGCAGTTGCAATGGCATCTCATTATGATAATATTAAAAACAAACTCCACCAGTCTGGTTACCTTCGAGTTAAAGGCCCTATATATACACACTTTCCTTCCTTTCCCCAGAACAGAATCTCCCCCTAAAAAAGTTGCTCATTTTGTCCTGTCTATGGTAAACAAATTAGGAAAGTACGAAAAAAAATCACCCACTCCCCATCTTCTGTTCTTTTTACTCTGAAGGCTCACACACTGTCGATGGAAATTACTTCTACAAATAGAAAATCTCCCCTAAGACACTATTTTTGCCTTCATATTTTCATGTTCACTCAGATTGGTTGAAAATGTGCCTGGTATCAAATTAAGACTGTAGGGCTAAGAAACAGATGACACTAGTTTTAAATCATAAGGCTTAGAAATAGACTAGACACTTCAAGGTAACAGGAGCATCTGCTACTCTCCATACCCGAGTGTAACAACTTCAAACCCTAAGTGACAGCAGTAACTGTCATTTGTACTGGAATTTTCCTTCACCCTCCCTTGTTAATATTGCAATTTTGGCCAACCATATAAGCCGCATCTTTTTTAAAGCTTGAAAAGCAGAGACGGTAGCCTAGGAGGTAAGAGATTTTGGATCTCCCATCCAAAAGCACAGATGCCGATGGGCAGAATAGAAATAAAACTTCACAATCAGCTGTGATGATAGGCTAAAATTTCACCTGCCTTCTCATATACCAGAGTTATCCTTGAGAAGTTTTCAGTTGTCTTCTCAATAACAAAGTATTGCTAGGGCAGCATTTATCATAGTATCCTCTTGGCATCTCTTATGTTGAAAATCAAAAAGAACTTACTAATAGTATCTAGACCAAAAAAATTGGAAATATGTTAAAGGTGATCTGCTGCATCTGTTGGCAAAGCCTTTTGCAATGCTGTATGTTTTTATCCCTGAAGGAATCAGCAAACGGGTTCAGAAGAAATGAGAACAATAGCTTCCTTTTACTTCCCTAACTTTAAGGGTCAAGAAACTGAATTGTTATTTTTTCTTTAGTTTTACAGATTCTTGTATCTCAAACATCTAACAAAAGACAAATAACCCAGGTTGCGATTCAAATACAACATATATTTTTTTCAGCAGTTTACCTATAGTAACATTTTCCCTAAAACTAAATAGTCAAGAGGACTTAACTTTAAAAATCAAGATAGAAAAAACCTGCAAGCAACATTGACAGAAACCTTTAAACAGGTAACCATTCATAGGCACCACCTCCCATAAAATACCAATCACATCAATGATTATTCCAAATATGTTCTTCGACTTCTCGTTTTCCAGTACTTTTTTGTTTTAATCACAGAGCATGTTAATACAGTCTTGCCTTTCTCCTTTACTCCATAGTCATTCTTTAGCATTCTTAAGTGCAAGAACTTTTAGTAGCTATGTATTTCTTTAAGATACAAATATGTGTTAGATCAGTTCTAAAAGCCTGCATAGCACTGGGCAAAATATTCAGCATTTCTTTTTCAGATTCTCTCCAATTATATTCTATACTGTTCTTTCCATAGTTGTTTTCAGAAAGATAGCTTGCACTCAAATCTGAGCAATAAATGCAATACTACAGACTTGACAAAGCAGACTGGTACATATAAAAAGGAGCTAAAGATATGTCACTTGAAAGAAACACTGTAAATGACTCTCTGAAAAGGTTTTACTGGTTTGATCAAAATAAGTGATCTAGTGCACAGAAGAAAAGAAAAACAAATCATTCTTTTTCTTTTCCCTCTTCAAATTTTACAACATAGTATTAGCTATCGCCTCTGTAATAAGAGAAGGAATATGCAACAGAGATTTATGGTTCCTAAAGTTGTACAAACCTTCCTGTTTCAGTCTCTGAATAAGTGCACTCCTACAACTGAGGGTCCTTCTTATCAGGTATATGGTAAACCTTACGAATAACATTTTTAGAAATGACTGAATTGAATTGCAACCTCACTGTTGGTCCAGAGAATCAGGAATTCAGTTTCATTAAATGTGGTGGCCTACTGATGATGACAAAGGTTTTATACTTTGTCTTACGCAAGTATTTATCCTGAATTCAGTTTAGAGGGTTTGCAATGTATAACTCAGCCATTAGCTGCATGTTTTCTCTGGTTCCTTTATTTTATTTTGCTTTCTTATCTAAATTTTATCCACTGAAAGAAAAAAACTTTTAACTGTTTACGCCTTTTTTTTTTGTTTAGTCATTCCATTACTGTGTAGACAAATTATAAATTCATCTGATGATTTAGATGGAAAAACTGCATCTACCACAGAGAATACCTTTGATCAAGGTTTATAAGCAAAGACCTCTTCCCAGGAATGCATGGCAGCTTCTTAAAGCAAAATCGATACATTCTGGGTGGGAGCATCTGGAGGATTAGCTTTTTGATTTAACAAAGCATCCCTCACTCAGGGACTTAGGTCTGTTTGAAGCTTGCAGATCTTAAATCATACTTCAAATTTAAGAGTGAGCTTAACTGTTTCCCTAAATACAAGTCCTAGGAAAGCATTTTTGCATTTGTAAGCCAGGAAAACATTGTCACAAGAGTTGATACTCGTCAGTTTTTCTGTTTTGTTATATCCAGATCCAGCTGAATTATTTAGTCTTTCCTTACAACAGTGAATTATTTCACACTAAAAAAGCTTACAGAATTAAAACATTTACCTGCACTGACAGAATTAATGTAATTTGTTAACAGAAGGTTGTTTGTTAATATTGAAATAGCCAGTGCTTGCTTTCCAGTGGTTTGAGTCCCTCCTTGTGCATTGTCATACTTTCCAAAGGCATCTGCAGAAGGACTCTGTCCCTTTTCTTTCCAGAAGGGCACCAAGTTGATGTAGTGCTGAGGAAGTATAAAAAGGAAAAAAATTATGTAACATCTATTGAAACCTTAGTGTTTAAATTCCCTTCCACCAGGGCTGTAGAAAAAAGCAATTTTTATTGAGCTATGGAATCCAATAAAACTCTAACACTGCAAAGGCTCTGGGACTGCCTTGAGTAATAATATGACTAGGAAGTCACTCTTTACATCATATAGGCTAAGGTTTTTTTCTTTTTAATCTACACTTTAAGTTCTCTTTTCTTCAGGTAAGAACCTCATAGAAAGATTGTTACCTAGTTAGAAATCAAAATCTTGTCTTACAGTCAACAGCAATAAGGCACTCAAATATGTTTGAAGATCTGGAGCAGATTGACTTGGGAGTACACAACCAGCAACCTTCCACTGAGATTTAAAACCTTACATATCAAGATCACTTTTGAAAAGATGGCTTAAGTTTATGGATCATTTAGATTTTATGTATTTATTATGTATAAGTGAAAACCAAAATACATCACTGTTAACTGTTGGCTTATAAACCAACTATTTTATCTCCCCTCACCAAATACAAAAAACTACATACTAGTTTTGAATACTCCTTTTATAGAGAGTCTAATTTATGGAGATGACTGGATGGCTTACAACTACTTATGTCATACTGTATCTGATGAAATATAGCAACTCACCCATGCTCTGTGGCAAGAAGGTTGTAATAATTGGGCTTTTTCCTGCTGACCCATAAAATACTTTCACTACAAATATTATGTAATCAAATTTTATAGTAATGAGTCATCCCCTACAAAGAGGCTTGATTTCAGCTGCCATGTGTAGCAAACAGCACTGAAAAAAAGGTGGTAGGAATTTATCAAAAAGGCAAAAAAAGTTCATCCTATTTTCTCAGCATCAGCATTTTCTAAAAGAAAAAAAAGGAAAAAAAATGTTATTGAAAGCTTTTTGGGCAATTTCCAATTAAAATTTTTTTGGTATCTTCTACACTATGACACCATACTAAGTACCTGGGAAGCATGAAATAGGGAACCGTCTTCCACTGAACTGTTATTGAGGTTTAGAGAAATTAATCTCAGGGGAAGAAAAACCCTTCCCTTAAGGAAGGCACAGCCTGTAACACCATCCCTATTCTCTTGCACTGTCCTTGACCATGATCTATTAACTGGACTCTAGTGGCTACACTATAGACATTTTTGTTTCATCCCACTACAGTGCCTCTCCATTGCGGAATTTCATAAACTTTGTTCATAAGGTCATCCAAATTCTTTGCTGACTCCACATTGCTTTTTCTTCCAAAATGTACAACAAAGCAAGCTCCAGGTTATGGAACAAAAGAAAGAAGGTCAAGGAGTGACTATCAAATGTTCATAGACTTGACGCATGGGCTTCCCCACCCCAGATTTGGAAGTGAGGTACTTTAATTTCTCCTCTTTAACAAAAAACTACATAAGTACAGCTCACATTCTTCAAGAAGTGTCTGTGGAAAGTAGGAACACTCTTCTCTCAAAAGCTTAAATGAGCTTTAGGGGCAGCAGCAAGTAGAGATCTATAGGAAAGAAAAAAATCAGTGCTGGCCTCCATAACAGCAAAGGGGAGAAGAGGAGCAGAGAGAGTCTGTAGCCTCCCTGCCACTGAACTAAAAGCAGAAAAACACATTTCCAAGCCTTTACATTTGAGCAGTATGTACAGAGCACTACTCTCATACGCTCTTTTCTCAGTATAATGAGTATTTGCCTTAGATTGTGTAAATAGCAGTTTATGAAAATATTATGCTGTACAGGATCACATATCCCTGCAGATGCTGCTTTTGCTCCCATCAGCCTCATCCATGGATGTCTAATTGAGAATTCCCACATGGACAACTGTCACCCTTCAGTAAAAAGGCACAACTTAAAATCTTCAGTAGTCATTCATGACACTTTAGTCATCATTTCATTCCGCTTTTAGTCTTTTTTTTTTTTTTCCTGAGGCATGAATTTGACTTTTTCCAGAGAAATGACCCACCAAGGACAACACAGGCTATCTGTGACAAGGTAAGGTAAGTAACAGCACAGCGCTTGTGTTTCACGCCTACCCCTTGATTCCATTCTACTTGAATTTTTCTAGTACCATGCGGACCAAAAAGCAATTTCAGATACTGTAATTCAGGAGGGAAGGAATAATGAGAAGCAGTATGCTGCAACTAGGAAAATTAAAAGGGACATTAATTCTGATCTTGCAAGCCCAGTCTTATGACAGTTTTGACTTCTAGACAAGTATGCAGGTATGCTGCTTTCTGAGCCTTTAGCTTGGTCATTATTGAATACATCTTAATAAAACAAGAGTGCCAGAGGCAAACACTACCTCTCTCTTCACTGAGCTAATTAGGAGGTGATAAACTCAAGCTATTATCACAATGTTCAAGCTTGTGCTAATTACATTGCTCAAACCAAGCAAGTTACAACAGGAAAGCCAAAGCAGTGCTGCTTAAGAACAGTGTCTTGGGCTGAAAATGGAATTTCAAGATTAAACAAGAGACTCCAGTGACTCTTCCTTGTCCAGGATAGGGGGAGAGCCAGATTCAGACCTTTTTCCAGCCTGCCACAGGCTCAATTATTTATAAGATGCATGACAACTCCAGCACAAAGAAGAATTGACTTGCAATAGCTAACTTGTGGCATTGCTTGGCATAAAGATATGTTCAAGTGCCTGATACAAATTAAATAAAGCACATACCAAACTTGGACTTTCTACTCTTCAAATGCAAGTTCAAGTTACTGACTACTCTGAAGCACACCTATCTCTGTCTGGCTTCTATTTAGGAGGAATACTGGAAATAAGATTCCATGATATTTCAAAAAATCTGGAAACTTAGCATTTATTAACAACTTTATTCTAGCCAGCCCAGATCTCTAACACCTCTACAGCCTTAAATCAGAAGACTTGGGGGAACTGAGGTGGAAGCAGACACTGAATACTTTCACATGCTGGAGGGTTTTCTATTAGAATAACTAAGGATTCTTCAGTCAATTTTCATGGCTACAGTATCAGTGGCATCACCTTAGTTTAAGTTCAAGCAGACTTCAGGGAAAAAAAAATATTTTTTTTTTTCCCCAGAATAGAAACCCATTTCCCATCTAACTTTAGTGTCAAATTTGACATTCAGAAATCAGTAGACACTCTAGCATATTCGATCCAAAGTGACTTGGAAGTATACACTAGCCCTTTTGATCACCACTCCAAAATTGTTTTAAGACAGGATTTACGCTGACAGATCTTATTGATGTACTGCCCGTGTATTTTAAGAAAGAGAAGCAGCAGAATACAGTTAAAACAATCACAGCAGGAAAATGTAACAACATAGAAAAAATTATTATGCTTTAAATAGCAAAATAAACTTTAAAGCATGCTTTTTCAACACAAGAAGTATTAGTTTTCTTTAAAAGGCAATTTATCATCATGATAGATCCAAGTAAAATCCACACCCTTTTCAGCATACTGTATTCAAAAGCCACCCTCTCACATATATTTGTAACTACAAATGTTATTTCCTCTGGATATACTAATTCTGGCAGTGTTATTTGGATTACAACTACAATACAGCTGAAGTTCCAGTATTTATAGGCTAGGAAAAAGTTCTGACAGCAAGACTTGAATTTTCTCTTTCCACATATTTTTAAGAGTCATCATGAGAACCACCTAACCTCTCAGAGCAACACAACATAGCAATCATTATTTCAACTAATTCAACCCTATCATAAGTATTTGCTCAGTGCCAGATATGGGGCCAAGAGGAAGGTATCAATCAAGCAAAAAAGCATCAGCCAGACTACCTTGAAAAGAGAGTTTATGTAATTTCCATTCCAGATGTTAATGTTGCTGAAGTTTCAGGTATGAACAGATTAGATTTGCAATTACACCTTTCATTTCCATGAGGCAATGAACTATTTGTGACTCCTTGTAATTAAATCCCTTTCAAGCCACCGTATCTTCGGATTCCTTTTACAAGTTGCAGGGGGCCATCTCCAAAATGTAACAGGCATGTTAAAGCACACTCTATGCTAGAAACAAGTAGTTACTGCTTAAAGCAATAATTCATGAAATATTCTTGAAATATGGATTGTAATTCAAGTCTGTTGTCTATTCCCATTACTCACTATTAGGCAAGAGAAAAATCACGCTACATCTTGTTTCTTCACCCTATGTCCTTTCCTTTCTCTTTTCTTTGCTGCAAAGCTGTGCAGATTAAACCAGAGGAGATGTTGCTCACTCATATCCTCCTCACCCAAATCATAGCCTTGCCTATGGCATGCTGATTAGGTGACAGTGATGAGGTGAGTAACCATTTCTGTCTGGCTAAGACTGCTTCAGCAAAACTCTTCAGAACGTTATTTTGTCTCAAGTCCTCATCTGGACAAAAGACTTTCGTTCTCTCCCCTTCTCATGCTAAAAACTGAAAACAGGCTACTGATTTGAAAGCTGTCAGCTCTGTGATATGGACTGCCAAATGATCCTGACCATCTTTTTTTTTTTCTTTTGTCATATACAAGCCCATTACCAAGAGCATCATGACTATAGGCAGCTCCTGCTCCTGCCATACTTTAGAGTGAAAGACTATTTTCATCCAAGGAAAACACTGGCTTTGGCATAAGTTGAATGCAACTCCAAAAGGTACCCAAGTGCTTCAGTGTTTCTAAAGGAAGTCAGTGCTATCAGTGGGTCATTAGCACTAATAGTTTTGCTCTAAAGAGCCACTCTGTCTGGGCCTTGCTATTTGCTGATGAAGACATAGCCAAAGATAGTTTTCTCTATTTCTAATCAGTCTAGGACTCATTGTAGCAGAACAGGAGTTTTCTTCCACTTGTATAGGCTTAAATTCAGCACAAGCAAGAATGTCTGATTTAATGAATTAAAAAACTTAGTCCAAAACAGTTTTAACAAGTGTAAACTACAAGAAGTACACAGAGGATATAGAGCACCTCACTTACGGAAGATTATTTCATGAGATCCAGCAGCATTTCCACAGAAAAACTAAATTCAGAGATGTTTCACCTCACTGAAAAAACATATGGAAACCCTGAATGCTCTTAGTTATAAATCAAGATGAGAAAATGGTTTGCCTCTATAGTATGCTGGTATGATGCACATTCAATACAACTTAACATTCACTTATATACAGCCAGTAGTGCCTATTGCTGCTTCATTGTTAGTTTTATATTGACTAATTAAGTAGCATTTAAAATGCAGGTGTAGTGAAATAAGATGGTAGTTGCTATTCATTCTGTGCAGGTCAAATACACAATTAAGTTCAGCTTCTAGATCACACTACAGAGCATTATGTGAGTAGCAATTACTTTTGGATCACACATCCTCTGGCATAGCACTTCAATTACATTTAATTACTTGGTAGTTGCATACCAATGAGTCGAAGCAAGATTTATGATGAGGAAAATATATTTCCATACGTACTTTAACATTTTCCAGTTCTTAAGTAGACTAGAAATGTAGGATTCGGGTTCTTCCAGCCTTTATGGAAACATTTACACTTACTTCTGTTTAGATATCTGTAGGCCCATGCCCTAAAAGTACTCTTAATTCAGTCTCCAAATTCAACAAATTCAACCCTGGTCATAATTTATAATGATTCATAACTGAAAAAATACTAGGCATTGAAGACCTGTCTAATTTTGTACAGAAAAATGAAACAAGAACCAACACCCAGAATCCAAAGTGAAATAAAACCAAACAAAACCCATATGCATATCATATGCATATTTTTGAATAGTCAGGGTGATTCACCATGAGAAAAGCATCCCAAAAAAGTAAGGGATTGTCTATCCAGTTTGAGTTTCCTGACACAGAGATAAACACTGAGAGCCTTCAGACTGGAAGGAACACACTTCTGTCAAAGTCATCTTACCACACTCAGTGGAGAGGCGAGTACAAGTTAAAGGCCTATGATATTCAGAAACTAACATTAAGTGATCAGATGTTCCCAGTTTTATACCACACAAAAATTCTAGAATCTTTAACTCCATGAAGACATGTTTATACCATGATCTCTTCACATCACTGCAAAGAAGTAGTAATAATTACAATACAAATAAATGCTTATATTGAGAAGTGCAGAGCCCAGTTCTGAGAAAGAACACTTTTTAAGCTTTTACTCAAAATGAGCAATAATGGATGTATAAAAGCAACAGGATTCTCACTACTGACTTCTGATTCTGCATTAGATAAGTGAGTGTTATCATATGAGAGCCATATTTAATTTCTAAGGAGGGGATTTTTCAGATACCACCCTGAATGAATATTAAATAACAAGGACCTCAACTGACTTCCCTATGCAGTAGCAGGGAAAAAAAAAACCTCAAAGAATATTAAATCCAGAGGTTTTATTTTCACTGAGTTTTAAAAGGAAGTATGGTCTTGTCACTCAAAGAAAAAACAAATCATGCCTCATACTGGAACATTTGCTTAATAACATGGTGAATGTCAGCTAAAGATTTCTGCTGCAATATTAAACCTGAGAAAATAAACAGTAAATGTCTAAGCATTATTACTCTGTGATAAAACTATACATACTGAAAAACAAAAATTCTAAAAGCAAAGCTGACTTACCATATGGCAACTCTAGCCTAATAGTGCGGCCATTTACCTTCCACTTAGCAGCGGATGATCTTAACGTTCAAGGAAGACAGAATACCTGTGCAACTGAAGTGTGCTTTGAGAATCTGTAAAGAGCATTTGAACCACACTAACCAAATCAGATTTGATCTTTGTTTTATTTTTACAGACTACAAGGGATTTTCAGTACCACTAAATGCATGCTATTTTTCAAAGCAGCATTTTGATAAATTACTTCTGCTAAGAATGTTGCAGTTGCTTTCCAGAAATCAGCTCTTCTACATTTTGCCTCCCTAGGCAGTAAACTACAGCAAAGGGTAGTTTTTTGATGAAAATGCCCATCCTTCTGCAGGTAGGATTGGCCTTAATTTTCGAGATAAGAAAGGCTTGAATGTTAGATCTGATAAACCTATACATTTCAGTTTATAAAACTGGGCCATTTATGCTGTCTTGGAGGTTCAAAAAATAATAGATTTCTCAATGATCAAAGTTGTTATTAGTCTGCAGTTATCTCTGAATAATAGGTCAAACTCACAAGCCTGTTCACTTTCACAGTGTCTGCTGAACAAGGATCTTAGCAAAGCAAAGCGATGCAAATAGCATCAAGCATGAAGTAATTGATTTGCAGTCTTGTTTTCTAACAGCAGTTTGCGAACTAGATTCTACAGTTTCTATAAAGTGCAAAATTATAAATTTAGCATTTTAATATGACACAGAAACGATTAATACACATATCTGCATATTGTTAGACACTTGAGTAATAAAGCAGCTTCATAGATCACCAAATAATGAAACCAGGTGGTATTGCTACGATCATCTAATATATCATCCAGTGATTCCTGTACCTGTGCAATCACATTACACTCGGTGACTAAATGAGGTGAATACTAAGTTTTAACACAACCAAATGCTCTCCTGTTCACTGACTCAGTAACTACAGATTAATTTTAACCTGCTAGGAGATGAACACTAAACCTGAAGCAGTCATGGTCTTAGACACGAGATATTTCTTGATAGCACTGTGAAAGGACAGTTTATTTTGTCTCTACTTTAACAAAGAAATCAACCCACTGGGCAGAAACCTGCAGGGACTTTGAAATGAAGACCAAAAGTTGCAGAATGCAGCTACTTAGAAAACACAGTAAGTAGTTTTACAATGGTTTGAATGCTAGATGCATTTGTGTCACTTTTTAAATAGTGAAGTCCCAGAAATTACCTCACCAAGAGCCTGTTTAAGTTTACCACCATAGAGATTCAAAAACTTCTTGATATTATTTTTCCTGTACACTAAGCAGATGGATATATGATCCAAGATAGGATTCCTTAGAAACACTCTGCTGCAGTTTAAGACTGTTGTATTACTTTCTTCACTATGCCCATGACCCCAGGAGAAAAAATTTGATTTGGTCGCAGTGTGCATAAGATTCTCTCTACTCTTCAGCGAAGCAATGAAACAGGCACTTGAATTCAAGGATGTGATTACATCCACCCTATTCTAAAGTATGTTTTCAGTACCACTGATTTAAGAGGAACTTACAGAGTACTGAAAAGCATGTGCAAACACTTTCCCAGGCCAAATCAAAGCCTCTGTTTGAAGAAGGGTATCCCCTTCTCATCGTGACCTTACAAATAAGCCCTCATTAGTTACAGAAAGCAAAATTAAGCTGCACAACCACGTGGAAGAACAAAAGCAAGAAAGAGCTTTGAAATGTCTTTGTTACTGTAAATAGCACAGAAGCAGACAATGCACAGAAATTAGTGACAACAGGAGCGACTATAGAAATTACTTGCCATTTAAAAAAATATATTAGCATTTAGTATTTCATAAGCACATAAATTTTCAGAATTACCCCTTCAGGGGTAAGACATTTTCTGTAAGTGAGGCACTATTCTGAAAGAATAGCATATTAGCACTACGGTCCCTGGAGAGAACAACTGCATACCCTACATCGGGCATGCTGCAGGAGAGAGACCACAGCACACAGCTTTCACCTGTCACTACAACAGACTCTGTGACCAGCTTGGTTGAAGAAGATGGGCAACCATGACCTAAGGAGCTCTTTTTCTTGGTTTTAGCTGATTTATCCCAACTTTTTTTTTAACTGCTTCCACCTGTGTTTTATTCCAGAATTGCTTTTTTCAAAGGATTTCATTTTAATTTGTATAGCACATGCTTTTTTCCTTTGATAAATGGAAGTGTTGCAATTACGTAGCAGATTCCTCTAAAAAAAAAAAAAAAATAAAGAAGTTAACTATTGTGTTCCTCAAAAAAAGTGCTATTACTGTGAATTATTTTTTTAAATGCTGATTTCATCTGGTTCACCACTTCACAGGTGGGTGCAGGCTTTTTCATGAAGATGAGGCCTCCGCATAGGGAACCCATTAATGATAGCACACAGGTAGAGTGCCATCTACAAGATCAGGCACAAAACCGTAATTTGCTGTTGAATGAGTTATGTCAAGATTGTCTTGCTCTAACAGTTCCAAGTATTTAATCAGGCTTTTCAAACTATCTAAATCTTTTATAAAGAACAATGGAAGAAGATAATGATGAACTTGTGCAAAACAGTCATTCAATCTTAATCTCAGTAAGAACAAAAATTTCTCTTCAAAGAACATTCAGAATAGTGACAGTAATATTTTAGCACTTGTCCTCAGTACCTTCTCAAAAAGAGAAATGAAGTCAAGTTCCTAGAAAGTGCTCTGATTCATCCTGCCTCAAATGTTCCACAAGTTCCTAAAATTACTATGGAAGACTACTGAAAGAAACGAAATGATCCACACTGCCAGCAGCTGAGCATCCTGCATTTTGCTGAAACAGAGGGTGAGACTACAGTACTGTGAGCTCATCTGCCTGGCAAGCCAGAACTCAAAAGGTTATTAATGAAGAGGATACACAAAGTCATTTCTCACAGTAAAGCTTGATCTGGCAATCCGTTTAAAACTTCCATTGATTTAAAAGAATTTTCTTTTGAGCAAGTATCAATGCTTCTAAATTTCCAGTTTTTAAATCAAGACTCTCATTAACATTTTGGTTTATTCTTGAAATTCCAAACTGCTGAAGTGATGGAATTATTTCAGAAACTCAGCTTTACTAAAAATTCAGCTTTTAATTTACATTTTTGTGTAGCGGCTTACATTCCTGTTTGCAGTCTTACAGATAAATCTGTCACTAAAATATCACCCAAACAGCTTAAAATGTAGAAGGTAACAGAAAAACTGAATCTAAAATTACTACTTTTAAAATATCATGATTGAAGGCAGATTCATGATTTGAAAAAGAGAGCTTTACTTACAATAGAATACTTGGAGTTGGTAATCCAAGAGTAGCTTTATGATAAATCCTACATATTTGTTAAAAGATTTAGAGAGTTTCCCATATATATATACACACACAATTATCTCATACTAATTGTATAATTTCTTGCATTTCTTAATTTTAAGCTGTTGGCATTTTTTATAACGCTTAAGGTGACATTTGGCAGTTCAGTTCCCACAGATACAAGTGCCATTATTCCTACAGAAACTATGGGTTTTTTCCCCCCACAAAACATGTTGTTCGAAGAACATGATAAATGATAGGAATAACAGCTTCATGATTTTTAAATTTCTTTATTCTTCAGAGTATGTAGTACTGCTTTCCCACTGCATTTTCAGCATTTACAAGGGAAAGGTAAAATGGCTATCTAGTATTTATGAAAATAAAACAAAGTAGAAGCAAGCAAACTGACACTGACAATATAAAAGCAAGCTCCAAATTCAGCCTCCTTAATCGCTCGAGGAGATGAAAACATACACATCTTGCAGATGAATAGGCCATTGAGGTAGGCAAATCAAAAGCTTTTTCCTCCAGCTACCAAAGTCTCAGAGGTGAAAGCCAAAACCCTGGAGAACTGTGCTGGCTACTATAAACCATATATGCCCTGCTAAAGAGAGAGACAAAAGGGCAGGGGGAATGCTGAAAAGAGGGAAGCAGGAAATAAGACCTGGTCATAGGGGATTCCTAAATTCCAAGATTCTAAAAACAACTTCAAAAAGGACAACCAGGCTGAAACATTGATTTGTTCCCTAATTGAAGGCAATGTGATAATGGGCTCAGCATTTTGGGCTTCAAAGTTCCTCATGTTATTTTGGGATATGACCCATCTATGCAGATGCACAGTACAACATCTTTCACCAGCTCTTGCAAATCATTTTGTGTTGCTGTCAACCTCTCGGGCCAGTACTCCCCAACAGCACCCAGAATTTAATCTGAACAAAACAAGGAGACCTTCTGAAGTACCTATATTTAAAAAAAAAAAAAAAAAAAAGCCAATTCTAATTATCTCATTCAGTAATTATAAGATATTGGGACACAGACTTACTTTCCCCCTCCAAAACAATAAAGCTCATTTGCAACAAAAGCCTGTCATGTAAGTAGAGCTTACACACACAGACGGATATCAAAGTCAGCAATAATAATTCAGTCACCTGCAGCACTCCAAGTTATTGTTACAACTAGATAAATTTTCCAGGGAACAACTTGTTCATCCTACCTATCTTTTGCACTTGTTGGGAAATGTTTACTTGGAAACATCTCTTCATCCTGCTTCAGGTCACTTCTTATGCTGTATAGCTTCTGACCATATTCTACAAGGCACCTGACATGCTACAGTGAGGGAAGGACATGGCTTTGTTTTATGTTGGCTGTTTCATCTCCATGAAAATTGTGAAGGAAATCCCCCCCCAACCCTGCTCCCAATCTGTAAACTGAAGGAATCCACAGAAAAAACTCACTGGCTTCAAAACTGAATTTGGGAATGAAGTGCAACAAAGTTAAACAAGTACTTTTACCTGAAAGTTATATTCCCTCTTTAACACCACCTTCCATACACACTCAAAATTCTGTGCCTGTATTTGGTACCAAATATAACATGCAAGACTGCCCATTGGTAACTTTCCCAAAGACATTCTTAGAACACCTGTGTAACTCACACACCTGATCTTCTAACAGCTAGGATGTATAAAAACTAAGCACGTTAAGAAAACTAGTTATGTTAAAGGAGGGATGCCTTTTAGAGTACTGCAAAGGCAGTTTAGCTCTTTCTTCTCAGTCTCAGAAGAGGATTTCAGGTCCACACTTTATCAGAACAACCTGCTACATCTTTCCAGTTTGACAGAGCTAGAACCAAGGGGCCAGTTGCTCTCCCTGACAAAGCCACATACGTTACATCAGTTTCCAAGAACATGCAGTTGCTTCAATTCAGATCTGTTTTGCTTTCTCACCAAAATAATAGGTTTCTAGGATTTTAAACAACGTTAATGCAGATCTGTCTTGCTCCCTATTTGAGAGGTGGGTTTGGTGCCTGGCTCAAGCCACCATTCCTATGATGGAACAAACTCATGATTCATACCCTGAAGTGAAGATTTCCTCCCTCAGGTAACAGAAATCCTGCTCCTACCACAGATACCCTAATGAAATAAAAAAAGTCTGAGAACAGCTGTTGACATCTCCCTGTAGGTTCCATTAAATTTTGTTCCTGCTCCAGCACAGCTGCAATCAGTTCCTAATTTGACACTGGCTTCATGAGAGACAGGTCAGGGATGGAAATATTTAAAACTGTTTTAAAGACCATTCTACTCACTCTTTGTGGCTTCTCCATTTCATCTTTCCCCCGGTGTGTGTAATTTTGCAAAGATCTTTGCATAAAACTTGGGTGGTTTTAAGTATTCATCAACTCCTGCTGCTCCCTCTCCACCCAAAAGCATAATACCAACTCTGACACTGCAATCATTTACACAGTAACTAATTGCAAATCAGAGCAAAGATTGTGCCTTCAGGTGAGGCATGAGCAGCAGGAACAGATGAACTCTTCAAGATCCCATTTTCATGCAAATGCCCCATACTATAAAGAACAAAAAAACCACAAACATCACAATTTGTTTAATGAAATGTTCGTGTCAGTTCTGCAGGAGGTATCAAGGCTCTTTTAATACAAGTGCATTTTTACTCTAGTCTTAGAGGGCTTAAACTTTAAGTTTGTAGCATACATAAAAACCAGATTCTGGCTCAGGTCTTGGGAGATTTAGGAGGATCCCAATGTCATCTATGGAGTTTTCACCATCTTCTTCAGTTTAAGTGAAGTCAGAATATGTCTAGTAAGTGTTACACAGAAAGCAGCCATCTCCCTTAGGCCTAAACTGAAGGAAATTAGTTACTGTGTTTGCAAATCAAACTCTGCTGCAGTCTTATTGAAAAATTAATTTTGAAGGTGGGGGAGTCTGCCTGGCCTTTGGAGGGCTTCATGGCACTGAATGCAGACAAAGATTATATTGAATATGACCCCAAGTCACCTTCTAGCTGTAGCTTAACATATAAGCCCTTCAGAAGAAACTGGGCTTTTATTATCAGGGATAATAAACACACTTCCCAAATTTACATAAGACCTTTCATCAGAGAAACTCATGATGCTTTTAAAACTTTAATTAAGTTTTAGTTGAACCTAATTGGAGACGTGCATGTTAGGGTGTTATTGTTGCCATTTATAAACTGGCTAATCCTAGAATATGAGAATTTTAACTACTTGCTTTATGTGATACAACTAATTCTTGGTAAATTGTGCTAAGAAAGCCACTTTTGGAGTCGGTGGACCCTTGAGTGAACCAGTATCAGTACAGCTAAAAGCAAGGAAATGTTAACTTCTTTCTAAGTTAAAGATGTAGGAGGAAAATTACCATGCAAAGGGAGAAAACAAAACATTAGTCATATACACAGCTGCATTCTTTTCCTTGGTTTTCTAAGGAAAAATGTATCTTGGGAAATCCAAAAATGGATTTTCTGCCATCCACATACAGAACAGCATCCAATGCCAACAAGGTAAGACCACAAAGCTGTAGACACAACAAACATCAGAGGTTAAACACCGTGATAAGTACCAAATAATTTGAACATTGT
Source organism: Haliaeetus albicilla (assembly GCF_947461875.1). Taxonomy (NCBI): domain Eukaryota; kingdom Metazoa; phylum Chordata; class Aves; order Accipitriformes; family Accipitridae; genus Haliaeetus; species Haliaeetus albicilla. The sequence continues at coordinate 10,310,852 of NC_091504.1, read as the reverse complement.
CAAAGACAAAGCAAAGCTGTTTAAACAGAACCTGACATCCAGCTCCAGCGAGACACACTCTTAACAGGTCTCATCCTCTGTTGCTATGACTTCAGTGACTGATTTCTTTGGTTTCAAAGGGAGCACAAACAGTACCTTTAGATTTTGTGGAAGAAGCCTCAAGAACAGTGAAACATCTTGGGAGCTTCATGACAACTCCTTGTGTTAGTTCCCTCTCTTCTTGACACCTTTGAGAAAAGCAGATTGGTTCCACTTACATTCCATTACATTATTCCCTTACATTCTATCTGTGTTCCCCCACCAGCCAACTTCATCTCTTCAACCGAGAGGCTTTACTTCACTAAAATACAATTTCTTTGCTAGGTGAAAGCGATGAAATTCCATCAGCCTGCCTCCAAATCCCCTTTAAAGTCTCTGTAAACAATAAAATGTCTTCATAAGGAAGACTGTTCAGATTATTTCATATAATTTGTTATTACAAATGAAACTTGAAGTTTTTGACACTTGAAGCTTGATATAGAGAATGAACTGCTCATTGCTTAATGATCTAGCTCGTCTTGATTATCTCTCTGTAACTTTACATACCAAGGACTGGTGTTTGTCAAGGATTAAGCCTGTCAGAGACTTGTACTTGGGAATGATGAGCAAGAGGGAGCCATGAGCAATCACAAAATTTAATTAAATGTTTGATGAATTTACCAACTTGTTGAGAAGGCACAAGCAGAGGCCATGCTTGAATAGATAGGGTCGGAAAAGATAAGAAGTCCTGCCTTTGTTCTCATCCTTGTAGATAATTTAGCTTAAACTAGCCATATGGTTTTACATCACTAATGAAAACTTAGATAATAGGAGCACTAACAAGCATTTTTTTAGGGACTAACATGCATTCTTTAGGATAAGATGTATCAAAACATGTAAAGGACCATACTGCACAGAATCACCTGAGGAGGGTCAAGTAGCAGACAAGTGAGGAAGACTATGGAAAACCACCAGAGGACTCCTGAAGACCACCAGAGACCTTCAATGCACCTGTGTAAGGGACATTTGCATATGCTAGTAGTTTCCTGGAAAACTAATGAATATGTATAATATTTCTTGGAAAACTAATGAATATGTATGTAGAACATGTACTTAACTTGCACAATTAGGCCCAATGGTGTGCACGATAGGTGGAGCGATCCCCCATGCACCCAGCGCTGCCAATAAAGAATATCTACTTAATAGTTAATCAAGCTATTCAGTTAGTTTCTTTGAAACAAGCTGTTGGACACTTTTTTGACACTTGAAGCACTTCACACTAGAAAGAAGCCTTTGGAATTACTTGGCTAAAAGGTGCTATACAGTAAGTGCATGTTTACGTGATTGCTTGTTTTCGTGAGGAGAATTGTCTAGATACTGAATTCTGCCAGCTTCAATGATGAGACAGCTGCTATTACCAGACAGCAAACCTCACTGACTTAAGATTCACAATAAGGCTTACCCAAACATCCACTTCTTTGAAAATTTTCTTGGTCGTATTGCTGACTAAATGAATTCTGTGCTAGCAATGTATCCTGCAATGGACTTATGATAAATGGTCTCTCTACCATCTGCCAGCAGGAACCATGCTCTACATCCCCAGAAGTGTCCACTCTTCTGCTCCCAGTGGAAGAGCATACAGAGTCAATTTTAGAAGTTCAAACTGAATAGGAGCAGCAAGAAAAGATTAGTGAATTTTCAAAGTCTGGTAGACAACATGCACATTCTTGAGATGACAGGAAACAGACCTTACACCTTGAAAGTCATCATTTTCTTCAGACAACAATTTCTTAGCCCAAGGAGTAGGGTCAGTAATTTAAAAGGCTGAAAGCTTTTGTTTATAGGACAAATATGCACATTTCATTTCCAGGATTCCTTAAATCAGCATGCTAAAATTATGCATTAATGAAGTAGGGTATTTTGGACTTTGGCCTTAGCAAAAGAAAAATGTTCCTGGCAATTACGAAAACTGATGCAAGACTAAAGTAGCAACAAGGATGTACACACCTTTGCACAATCACATAATACATACGTAACTAATTTAATTCTGCAGCCTCTGTGAGTTGGTATGGTGTTCAAAAGTCAATACTAATTTACTAACCTGTAACAGCTACTTTTTTAGAACCTCCATATGAAGGGCTGAGGATTAGCACATGAAAAAGCCCCCTTCCTTTAGCAAACAGATTTAAGAGCAACATGTTTAGCAATTATGCAGCTGGTATATAAAAAAATCTACTTTAGCAATTTAAGTAAATGCTCATTTTATGAAAACAAGCTTTAAGAAAGTAAACAGATAATAGGATGCTATCATTTGCATATGTGGAATTCCAGTGAAAACTGCCATATACTGAGAAAACAGAGCAATTGGTATGAAATACCCTTAATTGCTGTATATTTTTATTTTTTCTTTACTAGGTGGTTTGAGCAAAGATATTGCTCTATGGGATTATGGTTTTTCCCTAGTGAAAAAGAAAACACCAAACGAAACCATGCATCTGTCCTCTCAGCATTGCCAGGCATCCTACTTCCCTAACCTTGTGCAATAGCTGTTCCACAAAATGAACCTCCCAGCGTGTGTGAACCTTTAATGTTATAGTATAGCTCAGTCTGTTTCAGCAGAGGCAATACTGTATGTTGCACAAGCACCACTAAAGAGAACATTATTATGGCACAGGAGAAAACTAAGAAGTTGCTAGGCCTCATGGCCAAACTGCCACCACTCTCTAATAACATTGTACTTCATCCTCTTAAAAGGTATCAATAGTCAAACTTGTATATACAGCTCCCAAGTGAACTCAAGTCTTCTGTTTGCTGACGGTCCCTCGCTGCTTTCCCTTTGCTTGTTCAGAGCATCCAGTGACGATTCCAACTACCTCTGGCGGTGAGACTTCTTTTATCTGAGATTTACACATCAGTTATGTATCTTCAGTAAACAGGTCACTCAGGCTTTTCTGTGAAATACATAACAAGCTGATCACCTTCCAGCAGCATCACACAATCCCACTACAGCGACCAAGAAGTTGAAGGCCACGTTGGCCCATAATTTATTTCAGCCACACAGTTGGTTTTCCTCTGGGTTTTGTTCATTTAGTTTGGTTTTGTTAAAATCTTCCCTGCTAAGAACAATCCACAACTGCACATATCCCCAAGAGAACCGCTTTAGCAGCTACCTTATATAGAGGTTATAGACATCAAGTCCTGAGACACCAAACAGTAGTTCATGTCACAAATATATTTGGCCTTTTGTCCAAACTGACCCATCCACTAGGAAGATTAAGGATCTTGGAAAGTAATCTTTGGGGCAAAATTAATCTGTCAGATAACAACAACATATAAATTCAGTTTAGACTTCTTCGTTCTATTACATAATGAAATATTTTTTGAAAAAAAATCACCATTCAGCATATTAGAAGGATAGGAAGTGGCTGCCTAATGTTGCACTGATCTAGGACAATTAGGGACATTAGAATACAGCTCAGGACTATGTAACAGCATGACTACAGGCAACTGATGGTGGGTTATGGAAAATAAGCATGGCCCAACTTGAAGTGATTTTTGATTGAAGTTTTGGAGTTCCATTTATAAAAATAATTATTTATAATATACATCAACCACTCTGGAGTACTAACATACATATCCAGATTGGTTTAACTGTGCAGCTACACAGGACACTTTAAAATTAATCAAAACCAATCACATAGAAAAAAAAAAAAGGAGCAGGGTCATTCCAATTAAGATGCCTCTACAGTTATGTCCCACAAAGATCTGTTCTTCCATTAATATTATTCAGTGATTTTTTTTCAATGAATTGAGGGAAGTGGGTAGGTATAAATCAAGTCACTGGTAATGTTCAGACAACTTAAAACAAATCAAACAGCAGTGATAAACGCTGGGCTTGTCTGACAGAACTGCACTTCCATATGGGCAAACACAGAATCATTTGTGACGAAAGCAGGATGAGGGTATAGTTCTGCTCAGCAGCAACATACCAACGAGTTCACTGTCTCATTTGCAGATGTTGGTAAATGAACCTGAAATCCAGGGCAGAGCAGTACCTAAACCATTCTAATATTAACAGGGGACCATCTAGCAGAATCAGCTTGCTTCAAAAATCTTGAACTTGCAAAGAGACAGAGAGGATGGAGATTAATTATTTCAGATGGGGAAACACAGACCTTCAAGATAGAAAACAAAGTACATGGATACAGTTACTTAGTTTATCCAAGAGAAGGCAATGACTTTATTCCCATCATGGGAGTCAATAAGATCTGGTGCAACAAGTCTATACAGGCTGGCATGTGCAGTTGGGTAAATTCCAACTACAGGAAAGTATATATATTTTTTTTACAGTGAGAATAATTAGCTACTGCAAGAAATTTACCCAGGGGTTTGATGAGTTGTCCATGACCTGATGCCTTTAATCAACAATGGTTGTAAATGGTTGTTTTTTAAAAATTATGTGTTCTAGCTCAAACAGAAGTTATGGAGTTAGTCCTAACTTCTAACAGAAACCAGGGTCTAACAATCAATTCTAGCCTTGAAATCTAAGAAGGGTCTATATGTTAGTAGCCAAGAGCACCATGCCTTCGTGTAACATCTACTTATATAGAGATAGAAGAAAATATTGTCACATAACCAAAAACTATTGTGCGTGCAAGATTTGGAAACCAACCTGTAGTGAGAGGAAGAAATTTTGTTCTGCTGCTATTCCATGAATCAGTCTTTTTTTTAAATCTAATGCAACAGCTTTCTACAATGTCATTATTTATTTTAAATTAAGTAAACAGTGAGTAATTGCTCAAGCAACACCTTACCATTTTATATAGACTCTTTTAATTCACAGACAGTTTTTAAACATACCAGTCAATGATTTTGCCCTCTGGAGACAGTGAAAAGATTAGGTTTTTTAGTTGAAATACATATTGTAAAGAAGAAACCTCTCAGCATCTCAGAACAGAGGTTACTTCACCAGTGTACTATTGATCAGAATGCTTACTTTCCATTTAGTTATGGCCCAGCTCAAGGAACTAACATAATCACAGTGTGGTGACAGTTCAGATTTTTACATACTAAATCCATTTATATTTTTTGTGGTTAGTCTTCAGTTTTTGGAAAACAACATTCACTGAAAATATTATGTGTTGAATACACTGTACATCTCAACTAGTAAAACAAACATTTGTACTATGACAGAAATTTATATACATTATATCGATTCAATACCAAAAAAATACCTTTTTAAAGCACATGTGTAATTAAATAAAAAGGTTTCCAAAGCCTGCACAGTATAAGTGGAACTGGGATGTAGACTTAAGTGAGACTGACGGATTTAAATGCAAGATAAGGCTATGCAGCCCCTCTCTCTTTTTTCCCCACCCTTCCTCCAGTGTACCTCAGTTAAGACCTTTCTTCCCCCACCGTTCTAATTCTGTGCTAGCAAAAAGCCTGTCAGTGTACAGCTGCAGCTGTTCTTCCTATAAGTATATTCTTTACTCAGCCCCAGCACAACTTTGTGTCATGATCAACCACAAAAACACAGTTATCTTGCCTCACCAGAAACTGCCAAATACCTCTTATTCTTGCTGGGACTCTGAACAGGGCTGGCCTATCACAGCCAGTCATAGAGTAGTGACTTTTGATATTGAAACATGGGGACTAGCATAACAAATATAAAATAATTTTATTTTTGAGCCACACATAGTGTGTAATTAGTGCTCACTAAACAGGATGGCAGAAGAAGGCAACTCTGATCCACTATGCTATAGATTAGTACAAATTTACTGGATGAAATTCAATCTTTGCTGTTTGTGCAAGTTTTACTCTGCCACAAGTTGACTTAAGGCTATGCATATTTATTTGGTGTTTGCACTAGTAAGGCTAAGCCCCAGTTAAAAGAAACAAATGTTCAATAGAAAGCACTAAATCAGATTCAGGTATCAACAAGAATATCAACAAGAAAGATGCAACCAGCATTTAAAAAATACAGATTATTACCAGAGTAGTATTTGACAACACATCACAATTTTGACCTTCAGATCTTGCAGCAATGGTCTATACAGCCTTCCAACATCTGCAGTCATTCTGACTGACAGCAAATGCAGAAATAATAATTTTAAATGGCTATGAGCTTACACATTATTTGAAATTCTCATCTTAAAAGAAACCTTGCAAATACCATCTTACTAAAATCCCTTATCGTTAAGTTCAGAACCAGGAGACTGAATAGACAATACTGCTTCTCTAAAACAGGAATTTACCACACTATTCCTGGACATTAATAATAGAAACTTTGTGAAAACTTTAAAATTTTTCATTATTTCCTTACTATCAAGGGTAACAAATACCATCAAAATAATTACAGGAGCTGTGAAATACAGAGCCCTTTAAGTGTATGCCATTAATCACTGATCCTATGCTGTCTTTGCTGAACTATTCAAGGTCATTATGACCTTGGGAAAACATAGAGCCCTTTAAGTTTATCCCAGTGATGGCTGATTCTATGGTGTCCCTGCTCAATTATTAAAGGCCATTATGACCCTGCACAGTTCTTGCTAGCCTTCAGGCAACAACACTGAGCAAGTAATACACCACAGATGCTCAACCTTGTTCTCCTTTAGCAGCCTTTACTTTTCTTATAGCGATGAAGAATAACTAAATGTTTCAGACATTATCTCTGAGTCACAGGTTGGGGGTCACTGGTCTTAACAGCTGAGGCCTGGAACCTGAGCAGCTAGAGCATTTCAGATTACTTTCTATATAGCCTTGGACAAGTACGTGCTTCTCTTTCCCTTCACCTTTTGACTTGTCTGTCCAGTTACCAACTAGTTAAAGAATAATTTATTTTATGAAGTGAAGGACTGGAGTTGTATTATTTCCTAGGGATCCTAAACAATCTGTAATACACAGCAACATTTGAAGCACAACGATCCACAACACAGTCTACATTTCCTTGCAAGCACCTGAGACAGCAGAACAGAAACATCAGCATTCTGTAGCATTATCACCAGACACAACTCTACGTAATGGCTAGTGTAATATGGCTGAAATGCATTATATTGTAAGCATGCAGAAAGAAAAGAGCAGATGAAAGAAAGATAGATTTATAAGAATTATTGTGCTTAGGAAATCTTTTTCACTTTAAACAAGTTTTGCTTTTAGGACTAGAATGAAAGTATCCTTTCCAAGGACTGCAGCTACCAACATGTCCTCTCCTGCCACTTCTTATTGATTTGTGAGTCTTAGATGGACCTTTATTAATTAAATCTCAGTACAACTAATTGAGAATTACTTCATTATCTACCACTTACAGTCAATGACATTAGGTTAAGTTACTCAACTGTTGTATTTTCCTACACGAAGCAATTAGAAGATTCCTGTTAGTAATCAGCTTGCTTCACAACTGTTGAAAAAGTTAAGTCCATTTTAATACTAGCTTAAGATGCCAGAAGGAAAGAGTTCAGGACACAAGACAACTATCAAAAGTAAATGTTCTGTATTCTTAATTTAAAGGATAGTTCCTTTCTAGTGTAGACAAGACTATGTATAAATCCTTAGGCTGTTTAAGAACTGCACAGTGGACAAATCATTAGAACACATTAGGTGCATTCTCTAGGGAGAAGTTACATGGGCGGCAGTGCATCAGATACTACAGTCTAATTTAATGGAACAAAATAGGGAACTCTTTAGTAATAATGCACTCACAAATGAGTCTGAACATTGAGTACTCCACAGGAAAGGGAAAGCTGGTGAAGCACCAGTCTCCTTCCATTTTCAATTTTTGCATAACTTCTATGGCATGTTCCCTATTGTTTCAATCCGTGCAAATGACTAAGACTGCAAGCATTACCAAAAAAAAAAAAGCACCCAGAAAGTAAATAACTTTATTAATTTCTAAATCAAAGACTTGAAATAAAAATGTTTTTCATAATGACCAGATTATTCAATGCACACTAACCTACTTTGGGTTACAAAAGGAGAAAGACAGTATCAAATAAGAGCAACACACAAATATTTTAATTTCGTATCTCCACTAATTCAACTCTGTAGACCAGAAATGTCTTATTTTGCACTTCAGAAGATAGTAATGGTTGTAATTTCAATCAAAACTAATATTCCAGTTACTCTACAAGAATTATTGTATTAGGTAATTGATTATTCAAATTGAGACAGAAATGTTCCATGAATGTTCCTTATAGAAATTAAACTTCCAATGGGTAAATACAAAGGGCTTATGCTACTCTTGGTTGCAATTGTGTGTTAAAAATAGGTAGTCTTTCACTGAATAAAATGAAATTTCCCTGTGTCAAAACCAGGCAGTCCATATGAAGTCTTTTGTTTTGTACACTTACCCCCTGCCATCTAGTGATCTATCCTAATAACTACATTAAAAATGTTAAAATGAGGTCATCCACAAGGGTCTACTTCTGCTGCCTTTAGTTGTCTTAGTCAATTCCTTATTGCAGTTATTCCTATGACTTGAGTCACAGTGACACTGTTTACCAGCATGGGCATTAACCAGCAGAAGGTTAACAGGAGGATGAATCAGTTTCAGGGAGAACATCTTCCATCAACTTGTTCTTGGACTTGGAATCAAGTCCAAACCAATTTTTGAAGATCATTTATCCACACCTTTCTACAAAAGGCTCCCTTACCAGCATTTAGCAAATAGTCCTGTGGAAGTAGCAAATAGTCCTGTGGAAGTAATGCCAGCAGCTTATATCAATACCACCACTCACTGCTAAAGAATTATTATCTCCTGTTTTTATTTCTAAAGACAAATAATTATGCCCCTGTCCTGGATCACAGAATTTGATTGTGTTCCAAATCAAAACAATGGAAACATTAATTCCAGCATATCTCACAGTCTGCCTAACAAGTCAAAAGACTAAATCCTTAAGTTATCCTCAAAATTAGGTAACCAGACCCAAAAATAGATGAGAGAGGAATGGCAGACATAGACTGCTTTACACAACGTGTTACAAATGTCATGCTATTGAAAATGTTTCAAATCTATGGTGTCCTCCTAGAGGATGTCCATTCCCTTCCATAACTTCTGAAGACAAAAGGATCTCAATAGATTTAAACAATATTGTAAGGAGGAGGGGAAAAATACACCTAAACCGTAGCCTTGACAGTAAAGTGCTTCAATCTGCTTAGGACCCTGAAAGTCAAAAATCAGCACCTTAAATTGGACTCTCAATCCAGTACGGACACACCATCTCAGGTTCTCCCTCTCTAAACACGATTCCCCTTCAAAGTAATATTCATAAATACTATCAAGAGCACAAAACCATGTACACTTAATAAACCAACTCTAAGGAGCAAGTAAACTTTCTAAAACAAAAAAATCTGTATGAGAAACTGCATTAACACAGTGTAAAGTTGCACAGCAATGCACAGAAATGTCAAACTGTCAGACTTCAGATCCACTTCTTAGGCTTGACTCTATACTGACCATACAATTCATGAAAACGACTTGAGTTATTGAGCCAAAAACTGCTTTTCATATAACCTGAGCTAAACATAAAACATAATAAATGTGCATTTCATTTGTCTAGATTAACACCATTCTCGTATTCAATGCCTCCTTATATCGTTCTGTATGCAAAGATGAAGACATCGTATAGCATGCCACATCTTCCCATCTAAACTGTATTTAAACTATATTTAAAATATCTATTAACATCTGAGACTTAGAAGACTAGATTTGTCATGTGCAGAATTGATCAGCACAAACCATTTTCTTTTCCTACAAAAGTATTAAAGAACAAGTTTCATATACTTTTCTCAGATTTTCTTTACAACAATATGACAGTCCCAAAACTGCAATAGACATTACTTTTGATGTTAACAATGAAAAATTGCAATTTTTCTTCACTGTACTTCTACACTTTCCTCTTTTCCAAGTCTTCACAAAGGCAAAGGCATTTTTTGTAAAAGTCTGAAACAGTGCTTTAATTCCCAAATGCATTAAGTCTTTCAGAAAAGTTGTTTAAAGGGATAAAAGTTCAAGCTCTCTCCTACACATTCCTGCACATATAACATTACAGATGAAAACACAACTTTAAGACTGCTGGATGCTATATGAACATTAGAGAAGTCAAACCAAACCCAGGAATTTGATCCTGTTCTATAAATTTTGCACAAATGTTTAGGGGAAAAAAAAGTTTGGTTTGTAATAAGCAGGCATTATGAACACAGAAATACCTTTGCACCAAAATCCAAACAACCTTCACCAGTCCATATGGACTAATAGTTGGTTAAAGAGAGACCAAACAAGACTGTATCCTTTAAGAACAAGGATACATGGATTACAAGGATACACACTTTTAATGATTGTAACTCATAACTTGTATAAGTTAGTCAGGGGAAGAACAGGTCAATCAGCCTAGAAAAAAAAAATATTACTTGTGTGCTTACTTCTTCACATGTTTTCTATTTCAGTAAATACTATTTTACGCTAAATTAATAATTTCCAGTATGTGCTAGAGCATGGGTAGGGTGACAATCAACCATAGGACATCTTGCACCTGACACTTATGCTCATCCTCCAGGCATACAAGAGGTAGATTGAATTCTACAGAGACCCTGGTTAAATACTTTTACCCAAACTTTTGACGAAAAGGGGTGACTCACCAGCTCTTCCAAATGCTAATTCTCCACCATCTGTATCAAATGAGAAATTTTTAAGTTGAACCTTACTACAAAGATTGCATTCCATTTCATTTGATCCAAATAATTCATTCAATGCTATGCCAAAAAGAAACATTAGAGGAAAAAATTACATGGCCTTAGACCCTGTGATTCACACTTACTCTTAGCAGTTTCTTCACTATAAATGAAAGTAATAAGAGAAGGCAAGAAGTAAATTATTTTAATAGATGTCTAAATTAACAATTACAGTTTTACCCCCAGTAACTACATTAAACTAGCTACAAGTACTAAGTGAAGGAATCATTCCAGATATCACTGCAAACTAGTTCTCAGCAAATGCAGCCTTTCATTCCCATGGCAAACAAAACAGCTCTGTCCAGTGAAGCTAGTGGCAGAAATGTCCTTCTGCAACCAACTTCTGCACAGGAGCAGCTACTGTTATAAATACACAATGCCAAGTAAATGCCTAGAAGTATTATGCATCATTTCACAAGCATAAAATATAGATGGTGTTTGCATTCTCTCATAATACAAGATTTCATAAGTGGAGTAATGAGTTAGAGCAGATGAGCTATGTAGATTTCTTTCTTCTAAACCTAAGAATGGATGTGGAATCATGCAAATAGCAGTGGAATAAATAAAGAAACAGCACATGTACTGTGCTGATTTTTTTATTACTAGTCCAAAAATGAGTCAAAGCCTATAATTTTTTTTAATGTCCTTTAAAATAGAAGACATAATGGACTATTAGGTACTGTTCTTCCAATGCATGCATTGATTACCCATACCACTATGCCTATTAAAATAAAGATTCTTCTAAGCACAGAAATGAAGTCATTCCAGTGTTTCCTAAGGGCACACAGTCCACCTTTTCCACCAGCTTGCTCTGTACAAGATGACAGACACAGTGATTGTTGAACAAGTTTTGATTGTTTTTAGAAAGAGTTTTATGTTAACAGAATTTCAGATGTCACAATTTATTTCTAATAATGTCTCCAACTCAGACACACTTCTTTAAATGGGAAGGGGAAAAAAAACCACTGGAAGTTTATACAAAATGTAGTGCAACATCCCAAGCAAGAGTTCACTGGAGTGGAAAGAATAGCTTCACTGAGCTTTGATGAATTTTGAATCAAACTGGGTTTAATTTATTACAAAAAACTATTTAAGAATAGTTTTGGGGGAGAGACAAATAGTGAAGGAATTGCTCGTTATTACATTTGCTTTGTTAATATTTTTAGAAACCCCTTGATGAAAAGTCAGAATACAGTGTTGGAGCCGATATACACAGGTCCTTGAAAGGACAAAAAAAAAACCCACAAAAACAAAAAGGACAGGTCTTTATCACCACAGAACTTTCCTGTAGTGGTAGAACATTAATAAGGGAGTAAACCAAGCCTCACAAATGGGGCAGAGCCCAGTGATTTAGGTACGCATCATTCTAATACATTCTACATTCTAAGCTTGATCCCTCAAAAGACAAAGTAAACTTATTCAATTAAAGCTTATTTTTCAATAACTTCCTAATTAAATATTATAGTAAGATGTACTATCAAGAAGATGTTTACCTGAACCATGGTGGTATTCAGTTCTAGATATTTATCATTAAGTGGAATGGATTTAAAGCCTTTACTTTCAAGAAAAACACATATAAAACCAAGGGTTATGATTTGACCAACTAACTTGCCTGTATATTGTATATCTTTGGAAAAAAAAATCAATATCTCTACCAGAACTGGTATCAGAACAAAAGCGCTACTTTGATATCTGAGAATTAAAAAGAGCATGCCTTCACAAGCATTGGAAACCTCAAATGTAGACTTATACCTAAGTGCAACTATATGCAGTTACATGGACTGATAAAGGAGACTTTTGCTTGTATAAGCTGACACTCTAGACACATTTTAAATACTTTTGAGAGTCAGGAAAACTGTTGCATTTAGAGATGGCCTTTCTGACAGAACGAACTGAGTAAACTACCTTTCCAATTATTTAAAAAAGTAAATCCTACCAAAATATGGAGCATCTACTTGACTCCTGATTTGAAAAGAAATATCTTAATTCAGGACATCGATCCCAGGAGGGGGGGGGGGGGGGGGGGGATTATCCAGAAAACTTCTGGATCAAACCTGTACACTAAAATTTCCAGCAGCTGTTAAGTGACTACTCGAAGCTATACTCTCACTGTATGATGACTTAAATAGGAAACATCTACAGGCAAGACATTGCTCCTACCACCACCCCTCCGCTTCTGACTGAGGGAGCAGCTAGTATGTGTCCAGGAAAAGTACCTGGCCCAAATTGCACCATGAGGAAAGCCTCAGCTGGCTGTGAACCCATGTTTGTCCCCCCTCCCCACCAGTTTTCTGCTATGCCTCAGAAACCTGCTGACAGGCACAGCAGCTGAGCTAAATAACCAGTCAGAAAGCACTGACAAAGTTAACCTCATATAAAGATCTGGTAACAGTGATATTTATACAGACAACTGTTCAGCAGCTCTTTTTTGCAAAATCTCAACAGATGACATTTGCTCTCTCACCAGATGACATCTCTAGCTACCAACTCTTCTCTTCCCCTGGAGCGTCTGCCCTCACCCCCAGCTGTAAAAGAGTATTCCACAACATAAATGCAGTTGAACATCCGAATGGACAGACTGATAAACAACCCAAATGCCCAATTCAATGTACCACGGCTACCCAATTTCTAAGTAGGTATAGGGAGCTAAAAAACAAGCTTTAGCAGTTCATATTCATTCTCCCCTCACCCACCCCCCAAAAAATCACTTCTCTGACATACACATTTTGCAAGCAGCTAACGGTGAGAGCCAGATTAAAATACACACTCCTGCACTTACAAGCATGTAGCCAAGATAAGAAACTAAAGAGTAAGATTCTTATAATCTCCGTGAGACAGGACACTTGATCGCATTTGTGCTACAGTACTTGATGCTCAATTACCAACTTCAGGGTGACAAATAATTTAAAAGGTAACCTCACAGCCCTCCCCCCTTTGCCAGCTCAGAGCCACTAAAGATCCTCACTTACACTTTTGCCTTCACCACCTCCTTCGGGCACGGGCTCTTCTCTGCCTAAACAAGGCATTATTTCTTCTGCTGCTGCTGCTGCTGCTCCTCTGTCCTTCCCAATGTTTCCCTCTTCATTCCCCAGCTTCAACCTCTTCCCCTCAGGTTGCGAATCATCCACGTCCTCCCTTCTCATCTTGCCATCTCTGCCTCGCTGCTTCACCACGTCTTCTGGGCTGCCACAGGAATTTGACATTTTTAAAGTGCTGTGGACCTTTTTTAAAGACTGATGAAGCTGCCTTTTTGGAGGGGATTTGGCTTCAGAGAGCTCCGATGTGCTCTCGCTCCTCTTAAATTTTAAGTGGTGTTTCGAAGCCTTTACAAGAATTGCACATAGCACTTCTGTTTCTCTGCCGCCCTCTCCTGATCACTGGGTAGCACTGTGCCCAGGACAGTTTCCAGGGCATGCTGCTCACAAGCTTCTTTCTATATTCCACCCGCCGCGCCTAATAAAAAGTAATAACCTTGCCTATATTGATTGTATGCACAATTCTGCTGCTTACGTTGCCAAAACCCTTTTACTTGTATTCTACCTGATCCAGAGTAATTGCCTTTCCTTAAAGTACAACATATTTGCTGCACCTTCTTTAAATCCAAATTTACCTCTGTCCCCGAGGGAGGTAGTGGTCTTTTGGTTATATACTGTTACTGATGTCAAGAATGATTACCCATTAAAAGGTAAAGATTGCTTTAATTCCAAACAGCTTCTTTCAAAATTATTTCATTATTACTTTTTTCTTTACTTTGTAAAGTACCTTTGTATCTTCTAAATCCATATTCCACATTGTCACATCCATTTTGCACAACGTGTTCTGCTCCTAAACTGTAGGAATGAGATTAAAATAAGATTAGGACGACCCAACATGACAGTTTGGAGATCCTTTTTGCTCTCTTAGCCAGTTTATGAAAAACACCAACACATAATCAAAGGATTGGTGTAATATCTGGAGTTCTTTTAAAAAAAGTAACAGTAACCTAGTGTTTTCACATATAGACTACAATATGCTGCTTCACCTCATTCTTACAATACAGAAGGCAATATGAAGTAGAGTTTAAAAAAAAAAAAGTTCTGTTTTCCCCTGCTTAAGTGCTTGTAGATTTAAGTGAGGTTCCTTACACCTTGCAGAATGAAATAAATCCCTAAGAAGCCCTCTGCAAATACCTAGATATGTTCCAGTCGGGCGATTAGGGACTAAGCTTCAGAACTGGTGACCAAACACTCAGCTGTGGATGAATGCACCTAATCAAACTGTCCAGTATGTCCAGTGTTCAACAATGTCCTCCAAGAATCTGACAGAGTTAGGGGAAGTTAATCTGTGTCCCAACAATGATTTCACTGACATTATGGAGTAGGCTTTAGTCTGAGCAAGTAACATTAATTTAATTGTTCAAGAATGAACACACACGGCAGGAACCTCAACAAGCATTAGTCATTCGAGACACCCCAACCAGATCTGCAGAAGTGTAAGGGAACAGTTCTGATAGTTAGACCTCAGATGTACAAGTCTGCACACCCAGAACTAGAGACACTAAACATCTACTAACAAAACTTCTTGTCATAAAGGCATGGGCATTTGCCTCAGTCTAACTTGCAGCTGTAAATACTTCCAGAGCTGGATGAACACAAGCCAGGTGGGCTCAGCAGAAGAAAAATAAAACTATTAGGCTTTTTAAATGGTGCTAGATAAATACATGCCTTGTAATCTGCAGTGGTCTAGTTCCACAGCTTGGCCTTCTCTTTTGAATCATGTCCACTTGTGATTAATCACCTACAGAAGTAACCTGCTTGGCTGCAATTTTGATCCTCTTCAATAAACAAGAGATTGTCAGCAAGAGCACAGCCAGTCAGCTACTGCAGGAAGAGTTTCACTCTAGATGAGCACAGATTAATACAGCTCATGCCCCACTTCTCAGATCCATGAGTTCCTACACACATATAGCTCATGAGAAAAGGGCAGCTTTAAAACACTACTCAGCAACCTCGTCAACAGCAGCAGAAGCAGCGAGCAACAACTGGGATTTTGTACAAAAGTTACATCCCCTGTGCAGAACTGCTGACCTACAAAAATCCTTCACCCCCTTTCCCTGCTTATTAACAACATGATCCAGCACTTCCCCAAACCCTTCTCTCCAACCTTTCCCACCTTACCCTCTGGCCTGGAGCTCTTAAGAGTTCTGCAACTGTTCAGGATCATCTCCCCATACTGGCAGGTGCAGCTCTAAACAGCAAGAGCGGTCAGACTGCAAAAGCCTGAAGCTTTCCTCTTGCTAGGGCTCCTTCATCACTCATACCTGCTTTTTCCATCACACTTGTCCTACCATGTACTTTAATCTTGTTTTCTATTTCTGCTTATTCTTTCTATACACTCCCCAACCTTATCTAAAATACTAAAAGACAGAAATAATCCTGAAACTAAAATGTCATTTTAACTATCTGTTCAGGCAGATAGCTTATTTTTACAGTAAGCTGCATCAATTTCAGCTGGAACAGTTCTCCATCCAAAAGCTTTGATTTCATAGAATCCAAGTGCTTTGCAAGAACTTGCCAATTCTACTAGTATTTCATTTGTGTTTGAAGTGGAATCAGGCAGCCACACAGGCTGCCTCAATGACCAGTCCAGCCACATTCATGCCAGTGTGCTTGCCAGGCAGCTGCCTGGCTCCTTGCACACTTGTGTCTCCAGGCTGTCTTGATCATAGGCAGAGTTGGCTTCCTCCAAATTAAAAAATAAAGCATCCAGTTCCTTGTTTTTGAAGCATAGCTTCTGTTTCTGAAGAAATGAAAATTTACAGAGACAAATACAGTATTTTTGTTTCTAATTAAAACCAAACATTTTTGAAACGTCAACATTTTCATGCAAAGAAAAGGAGAAATGGCAAGACAATAAATAAATTCTCTGTTGGTACTCAGGGAGAGAAGGTTGGTCAGGCCTTTGCTTCCTGTTACTTAGCGTGCAAATACTGTATGGCAAGAATAGTTGGTATTTACATTTTTCGTTTCTACAGTATGTTTGTTGCACTAAAAGGATCCCTGATATCAGGCAGTTCTACAATACATTAGCCTACCCTATAAGTTTAAGTTGGAGTACCAGGCTTTATGCATGGCCCTCACTTCAGGAACAGGATCCAAAACTTTTAGATCATTATAAATTTCAGGAGAGGATAAAGTGATCAACCTGGCAGAAGAGTCACTGCTACAGACATACCTAGCTGCCTTTGTTATTCTGTATTGCTACAGCCCTTGCTTAATGTCAGCCTGATTTACTGTTTCACCTTCTGACCTGACTATCTAGTTAGCTTAAGTACTAGCATCTTGGCCATATTTACTCCCTTCCCTTCTTTTGACAGAAGTCACTTTATCCCTAATGAGCATTTTTAGATTTCAAGTCGCATGTTAGTTCCTCACAGAACCCTTCACAAAACTGATCATGAGCCAAATAAAGCAATTAGCACAACTCACTAAAATCTAAGAGGCCATTAACCAGGAAGGTATGCCAAACTGAGTAACAAAGTGCTTTGAGCCCTCAGGAATTCTCGCACAACCTGCTTTCAAGACATTTCTGCTTGGAATCATTGCTAAAAAAATGCAATAATATCAACAACAAAACAGAACAGCCGGACTTCCACAGGTGTCATATGCAATACCATTCTCAGCAGTCAGTCCAACTCTAGTCAGCAACTCTTCTTGG
This sequence comes from Haliaeetus albicilla, assembly GCF_947461875.1. Taxonomy (NCBI): domain Eukaryota; kingdom Metazoa; phylum Chordata; class Aves; order Accipitriformes; family Accipitridae; genus Haliaeetus; species Haliaeetus albicilla. The sequence goes on along the minus strand of NC_091504.1, from coordinate 10,293,410 downwards.
ACTGTAAGGTGCACTAAGTATAATACAATAGGCATGTTGAGCATCCTAGGGCACTGTATTGAGACACCACTGCTCAAACTGAGTGAGAAAACACAAACACATCCCGAGATAGGGATTACCAAAAAACCACCCCAAAATTCCTTGTGATGTTTGTCTCTCCCTTGTTTACCTTCTCACAGAGACATCCTCTCTAACAGTGAAAAAATGTAACATCAAGGCTGACCTGGAACGAAATGGGGAGCAGTAGCTGGGAGGAACAGGGGGGATAGCAGCTACAACTCTGTTTATGCATGCTCTGGATACCTGTGCACATGTTTGTGTGGCCTGCGATCTTGGCAAAGAAACTCTCCATTTCCAACTTCTGTGCAACAGCAAAACACCCTGAGCCGTGAGGCAGCTGGCGGCGGGATGAGAACTGGGCTGTCTCCTGAGAGCCATGGGGTTTGGATGCAAGGAACCAGGGAGTAGATAGGGGTTTGGGCAGAGGTGGAAAGAGGAAAAAAATCCTGCTGACTGAGTCTTGTAACACTCAGATGTAAGGAAGGTTTCTTTTATTTTATCCACTTTACAAATAAGCAACTGAAATACCGAGGACAGTTGTTTCAGTTCAGGGGGTGAGCTTCATCTCCTGTAGAATGCCAGGGTAGTGCCTATGCATTATAGGAGGCATCCTACTTAATCTCTCAGAGTTTAAACTTGGCAATGATCCCTTTGTTAGACTCTTCTAGGAAAACAACACCCACAGCGAATTTCAAGTTTCAAGGACAGATCGGCCAAGAGATTATATTGTTACCTAACAGTGCTCCCATTGAAAGCAGGCAGGTTCAGTTTAAGCAGGGTTAGACCATTCCCAAGTGATTTTGCAATTCAGCTCAACCAGTTCAAAACCACCACCATAACATAGAAGTTTGATATATTCATAGATTTTAGTGTCTTAATGAGTAAAATGATGGGAATTACCTCAGAACGACATCTATATCAGAGCACTATGATGCTTAATTTAATGGAATACTTGTTGCATTCCCTTAGCTCACCTTAGTTTGCAAGCCAATTTAAGACTAATCTTCTGATTTAAAGCCCTCTAATGTACGCCTTCTTCACAGTGAAAACACAGGCTCTGTAAGTCTATTCATGTTGCAAGAGAGCATAAAATGCCAGTCCTGCCAGTGAAAGGCAATATAATCAGCAGTAAAAGCTCAGATCTCTTTTCATACATGCTCTGATAAAAAAAGAAAAGGAACAACAGACAACTTACCCACTTGTAAAATTACTTTAATGGGAGGAGAACAGAATTGTAAGTTTACATTAACCAAGTAATTTGGCACATCTTATTGCTACAAGAAGGACAAGTTTTTTTAATAAGCCTGAAAATGAACCAATAAGTATGGAAAATTAATTTTTCATTTATTTTGCTATTTCTTCCAAATTAAACTCTGCCTCTCATCACTTTAATTACTTCTAAAAGTTTATAAATATTTCATTATTGTTTTATGTTCACTGACAAACATTGGAGGCACTGACTCCATTGTTCATAGCTTCAGGTTTCCCTATAAACTTACTCTGCTCTGTGCTAGGAGCAGAGAAAGAAATAATCTTTTTATATGGTGGCTTCTGTATTGCCTATATTTCAAAACATAATTGCAAGCCACATGTCATCATATAAACCAAGGTGATATCTTTGTCTAGAACTGTTGAGACATTTGGGTTTCTAGAGGTATGATCCCAAACATTCACAAAGTTCTTCAGAAGGTACTGGAACAGGCTGTAGGTATTTGCAAAAGCCTCTGTAGCTTTCCCGAGCACTTTGGAACTAGATTCATGCCATAATATGGCAGCTTCAAAATAGCCCCTTGCAGATGACATGTAATAAGTAAGATCCAGCAAAACACAGAACTACAGAAATCCTCCTTCCCAATAATACACCTTCCCTGTGTGCTATGTGCACCTAACAGGAGGACTGCAGCTTAGGAAGAATACTTGCATGCAACAGTTACATCTGCTATGATGGCCATACAAAAAGACAAAATAGGATATATTGCTGATTATTAAATCCTTCAGAACCAATTGGACATCAGAATATCCCCATGAAACTCTACCAGAAATGTGCCAGAACTTCAGTAAGTATTAAAAATTCATGGTTACCCACAGACAATGGAAAGGCTTCCTTCTCCAATCTGGGATCAAATGGTACAGTTTGTTTCTACCATCTGCCCTGAAGGATCAGAAACAGCCCAATATTTATGCCCTCAAGTTTCTCTCCAAAGCTACAAGTTGCATTCCGTGCAGGATAACATATCAATTTCTATTCCCACTGCCACCATACCTGGTTGACAACAGGACAGTGTCCCGCCTTCAGGATCATTATGCAAGACATGCACAACTATGGCTGATACATACATGTGCATTTTAATCCACTTTCCAAATCTCCTTTCTTAAGTCAAAGGGGATTAGAAACAGACACTTTCAAGCTTACAATTCAACAAGTTTAAGTCAAAACAAAAAAAATTATTTACTATTAAATACATTTATAAAGACAATTCCTCCTCTTGTTGTCCCCTTTTGTTGCTACAAAACCCCTGTATGGGTGGGAGTCCTTTCTCCATTATCCTTACCATGCTATGAACTCCAAATGTAGACAGCAGACATGAAATCCCTCACAAGAAAGTAGATTATTCCTGCATAATTTTCTGTAACACTCTGAAATCCTTCTTAACTTAAAATCTTGCCTACCACCAGTTAGCACTATGGACTACTGATTAAAAAATGTTTAACATCCAAGCCCTGAGCATCCCATGATTGATAATCTTGAGCCTTAATAATGTTGAATCAGAGTAGAGAAAGTAAACATTTAACTGGATGAGCTGGTTTGTTTTAATGTCACTAATATGCCTATAGGACAGAATATGGTAGTTAATTGAACAATGGGATTAATTTTTAATCAAAGCAATTGCTGTTTTCTCTGTGGCCTACATTAAGCATACAAGATGTATTGTATGATCCACCTCCATCCTTCACAGTCTCAGCACACCCAAACCCAAAGCTTGTCAAACATCCGTTCAAGTGGGCAGTTATTGGTAGGAACTATACATGTCACCTACTGCCTTGCCAGAGTTTTTCAGATCATATTTCAGTCTTCCATTTAATGGATAATGACATCTAAAATATTTTGAGAAATTTGAACATCCATTTCTCAAGCTGCTGCAATAAACAGTCACTCTTTGGAGAGCAGAGGAATAGCATTGCCACTTAAGCAGCTCATAATAAAACACAGGCCAGAAAACAGTGTTTCAATATTTACAAGAAGCCATCTCAAATTATCCAGTTGCATCAGGAGAGCTACTCTGGATTCATACCTGCTGAGTACAAAGTAGATGATGCCATTAGCAGCATTACCCTCCCTACCATCACTTTCCATCTGTGTAACCCTTACAAACCAGAGTAAGTTTATAAAGAGAACCTATTAAAACTGAGCCTATTACTATTGACGTGCGGAAAACAGACTCCACAATCAGTGAGACTGTAAAGTAGGTATGTTCATTCAGCGCTGGGCAGCACGGGGGGTAGTCCCACCAAAGTCGTGCGCGCCTGATTTGGCAGTTCACTTTAAATTTATACAGTCAAGTGTTACATATACATAGAGTTTCGCAATACGCCTATACATAGGCATTACCTATCCCTGCTTCATATTAAAATTAGCCCTAGGAAGTCATTTCCATAGTCTCCTCTCAACTGCGCTTGCGCAGTGCCTCCTTATGGTGGTCGTCTGGTGGTCGTGAAGATGAAGGCTGTATGTCTTCTTCACGGTGAACTCTTAACCTTCTGTCCCTGCGCAGACTCAGTTGTCCCTTGGCATTTGTCCAAATCACAAGGTCGGTCTTGGCTGGTTCTTGGAGCCACTGCTGCTTCTTATCAGGGACTATCTCCTGTCCCAGCCAGCCTCAACAATGCAAGCATTAAACATCACTTCTCATCCCCTTGGGCCATGTCTACCTCTACTGAAACTTCTTTAACTTCATTATAAGCTAGATAATTATTAAACAATTCCTATCCACATTCATATATCTACTATATCTGCTAAGGTTTCTTTGGTTCCCCGTCTCACTATAAGCTTTAGAAACACAGCTTATCACATTTCAAATCATATAGACAGCATCAAAATCCCATGTCTTTCCTATTTTTTTCTTTAATAAGGATCTTAAATGGCCAGAGAGTAACAAACCACTACTAAAAGACTGTAAGCACTAAAGGTGGAAAAAAAAAATCTGAAAAAGATCTTCCCTTCTGAAAAAATTATTGTATAGAAGAACTGTTAAAAAAAAAATTATACTTACTTATTGTTTCAAAAGCTCAAGATTATAAAAGTCAGGTGAGAAAATATTATACTTTGGTGAACAAAATACTATAGCTCACAGGACACAAAGCCATATTCAAATGACATCCCAGACTTACAGATCAGAAGGTCAGAATCCATTTTGGCACAACTATACCCTGTAAACCCACTGCATGGATTTACAGTCTCCTAAGTGACAGACTGACAGGCAGGATTACACAGCACCATACAAGTGTTGGTGCAGCACGCATGAATAGCATCATTTTCTCCCACTCAAAGACCTACCCAATCCACAGGACAGGGCTTAAAGCCTGAAAGCATTGCACCCACCTAATTCAACCCATACACAAATAGAAAACTCCTAAGTATATAATAAACAGCTTCTGTTTTCTCTCATGCTGTTTTAAGTCCTCTGGAGGAAATCTTTTCTTAGTCATTTGCACAAGCCTAAGTGCTTTGATGTCAGCTTACTGAAAGGACCCTGGCTATGATGGAATATTGTTTACATGGTCACATTAAACATACCCAAGCACAAAGTTAATTTTCAGTTTACATGGCCTTAAACTGTAGTATCTCCATTACAAAAGAAGTATTTTGAAGTATTTGGACTATTTATCTGAAAACAAAGATAGAACAAATACACAGTAAGAACCTGAGAAGCATTTCAGCATTCTCATTTACTAGCCATTTGTGTTGGCTAGTCATGTACTTTTGTTGTGCAATTAAGACTGGACAAGGGCGCAAAATATGCCATTCATGGTTTGATTAAGACTTCCTAATTCGGAAGGAGTTTGGACTTCGATGTAACAGAATGACAGCAATTTAATACAAGTTTCAGAGTAACCTTTGTGTTGCAGCTGTAACAGCATGTTTGCTAAGGGTGGTTTTATCATTTTTGTGCAGATCAGCCAAAGGTATTCAAAACATTTTCACCCTGTTTCAGTCCTTGAAGGATGCATAGGCCATGCACTAGGCATTCTGAAGGGTGCTCAGGTTTAAGGTCAACTGCCAGCCATTGTCAAGACTAAGTTGAACACAACCACATGAAGAACTTCGTGTGTTGATGTAACAACTGCTCAAGCTGATTAGTGTAAAATACTGTTTTCACTGTTGCACAAGACTAGTTCATGGCATTAAATACATAATACATACTTATTTCAAAACATGTACTCTATGTTATCTTGTTAGATGAAAGCCATAAAAAGTTAAAGTAACTTACCACCCTCGACATGCTCAGAAAGTTACAAGCGCATTTATTTATTTTACAAGACATTAAGCCCTCTTAAAAGGGTTAATTTTTAGTTTAACATTTTTACACTGACTATTTGGAGTAGGAACTTCTGTTAGAGAAAGTGTTTTTGGCACATCTCAGGCTGGCTCACAAACTTTAAGACCCATACAGCTTGCATTTTGAATTCCAACGAAAAGCTTGAAGTTGGTTCAGGCTTTTCTTCAGCAAGTTGTTGCCTCTAGGAAAATCAAGTTACCACGAAAAACACCCAGACCCAATTCAGGGAAACCAGACCTGTTTTTCTAAATGTAACAGAGAGAAAATTCAGGCACTGACTGTCATGCTACAAAGCCACTTGGCACAATGTATTTACAGCAGGTTTCATACTGACCTCAATGCTGAGCACTTTTTGCAATGCAAATCCTTAATAATAGCAGCCTCACAAAGATACACATCATTTGGAATATCTTTTGGAGTACAGAAACCAGGCAAAAGGTACCTCAGCCAAAGAATGCTAAGTAATAGGAGATATCAGTCAGAAAGCTTTCAAATACTCTCTCTTAAAAAATGAAATATTATCCTAAATGTTCTCTAAATATTATAGGGAACGAACAAACTTTTGTGACTGGAAGATTCCTGGAATCTCTATATCATCCTGATAAATGGAGACCATCTCAAAATCCCCTGTACACCACTCAGCAGGCAGAAGGAGGCCAGGTGAGGCTGCTCTGTGCCATTGAAGGCCATCAGTGCTCTCAGGGCCCTGATGATTCCATGCTGGAGGCAAAACAAATTGCTAGATAAGGATGGGAGAAAGAAGGGCAAGGATGTTTTTACATCTGTTTTATAGACTTGGGCTTTTTTATAATATAACCAGTACAGGAAGTGATTAGGTTCTTCCTTCAGCATCCTTGGTCATAAAATAAATAAATGCCTTCCACTCAAGCTCCTAGTAGATGGTGTAGTTAATATTACATATCTGCTTGTCCTACCACTTGACTAAGCCTCAGGCAAGAGGACAACTAGGTTTTGCTTTCTTCACTGTTTTCTCGTCCCTTGCTGTGTTTTAACATAGGTGCCATTTCCAGTCAAGTAACACCTGCTTTCTCCACCACAACAGCTTGCCTCACTTCTTTCAAGTTAGCTTCCAACTAATAGTCCTCTGCCCCAACCAGGCAAGCATGAACAAGGAAAGAGGAAAGAAAATACTGAAAGGTAGTTTTATTTGCTCTTTCTTTCCACTTGAGCATCTTTGTGAAGTTTTGAATAAGCAGTATAAGCAGGAACAAGCAGAAATATGGACCAGCAGAGACCAGCTTCATGAAACTCTTCCTTCTTAATGTTAAAAATCTAGTTCAGTCTGATTCCTTTTTGAAACAAAACAAACAAACAAAAAAACCCCCAAAAAACCAAACACACAGGAAAATTATTTAGAGCACTTATTACCTCCGTAAGGATACAGAAATCTCCTGCCTTCTCCAGGTTTAAAGGTCAGGTTTTCCTACATAGTACTGTTATCAATTAATATGTATAATATTATTGAAATAACCAGGGAGCTGCTAAAGTCCCATGTATAGCCCCCATCAGTTAATATTTAAAACAGGGAAACAATAACTAGACATGATTTAGGGTTTAGGAGCTAACTACTAGACAATGGGGCTTTATGTTTATGTCAGAAAAGGTAATGGATTGTGGTCTGATCAATAAACCTTGAAGAACCGCCTGGAACTGCCAAGATTAGAGAAGAAGTAGGTAAAAGGTAATTCCTACAGGGAAAGATCATGACCACCAACTCATTGACCACCTACTCAAATGATACCACCTACTCAAAAAAAGACAATGAAGGAAGAAGACAGAGTCTGGGCACTAATTTACGTGGGGGGTGAAGAAGAAAGAACCAATTATTAAGGAAAATAACAATGAATATGTATTAGTTAGGAGTATAAATGTGAGAATTTTTGACACAAGGGTGTGCTGTCTTGCGACAGGCACCCATTCATGCGCGTCAATGAAATTAATTTGAAAATACCTCAACTCTGTGTGATATTGGCTTGCACACCAGGTAAACAAACCACATTTGTGGGACAACAGAACCAAGAAAACTATTTTCCACAAACTTTTTCTTTCCTTAAGGATTTCCAGTTTGCAGTGTTTTCTACCCCACCATCTGTGTCTGAGGCCTAATAATGTACTGGCAGTTCCACAGCCTTAATTTCATTCATCATTAGATTTCATGCTAGGAACAGCCTTCAGAGTTTTGGCAGCAACAGCTGTCATGCATTGAAATTAACTTATTTGTATTACCAAGGCATGTGTCTGAAGGAACTCAGACTTACAAAGCTGCCCTTTGCTCTCTTCTCCTCGGTCTTTGAACAAAAATTCACTTTGCAACTCTTACATATCTCCCAAATTCACTGGCACATCTGTGAACAATGATAAAGCACAGGACTGCAAGGAAGTAACTGACAAATCAAAACAAGCCACTTGAAAAATGCAGCAATTGGCTCTCACTAAACTGGTTGGGGTTTTTTTTTCTTCCTCTTTCCAGTACTATTCCAGTTTACAATAAGATCTTGATCAGTGAAGTCAAGAGAAATGTGATCAGTGATTTTGGAGATAGTCAGATCAAAAGCTAACATTATCATCATAATACTGGAAATGCTACTTACTAAAGGAGTAGGAGAAGGCACAAATCAGATGGCTGGAAGAGATAAAGGAACTGCTGTAACACTCAGCCACCATTCAGGCATGGTGACTGTCATTTGAATATTCTTCCAGTCCACGTAGCATCTTCATCTTACAACCTCTGCTGTCTTCAGTGCCTCCTCCTTACCTCTCTCCCCTCAGCATAGCCTCATTCAAACCCTCCTTTAAAAAGCTTTGTTTCCCTCTCACATTTTGTAGCTCTTGCTTTGCTTGTATATCACATTCCTTTTCTTTGTCTGCCTTGTATCTTTCTGAAGGAGTGGTGTCATGCTTCATGCTTTAAAAAAGCTTAATGCAACAGAACCTTGATCATAACTAGGGCCAACAGATACCACCGTAATCCACATATACAACAAATGGACTCTATCAGTCAAAAACAATATTCTTTGTCTATACTGCAGGAGTACAGAAGAAGTCAGGTCAAAAACACACATGTTAAACAATGCCAAGATAACCAGTTTAACCAAGTGAATAGGTGGTAGAGTCTGAAAGCAAGGTCATCAGTTTAGGTCAACCTGGAAGCAACAATAATAGAAATAACTGAGCTACAGCATTCCTCCATAAAAGAAGAAACGATCTTCTCATCATAGCCAAAGGAAGAAAATAAAGTATAACTCTGGATGTCTGTTACTACCTGAGCCACAAAAAAGACCAAAATCCAAAGCAGGAGGTAAACGTCACTGCCTTAAGTGCAAGTAAGTTATTATCACAGATAGTCCAGTGGAGATAAAGCATATGATCCCAATTGGTTTTCAGCAAGTCCACTTTCCTCCAAGCATCAGCCCTGACAGGAGGAGGTTCCACTTCCTTCAGTCATGAAGCAGAAAGAAGCCATCTCTGCCTTTTGTGAGGGTGTCTCATGATTGATGAGGGTTCAGCTTTACATGGGATTGAAAGGTATGTCCTGATCCATCAAACATCATCCTTTTATGACTCAATTATAGAAACCCGTTCAGTGTCAAACAAACATAGCTAGGTTATTTGCTTCCTCCTGTTCCCGTTATCAAATGGCAAAGGCAAGGCTGCTATCTAGTTTTGTTTATACATACACTGTCTCAGGTGCCTAAGCGCTATATGAGCAATTTATATTAGAGACAGCAGAAATTTCAAGGAAGTATTACAGGCAGTCTCTAATCCAAGGGATAAAATACAGGTTTTGGAGCCACAACTAACATCTGACTATCTGCTATGATGTAAAGCAGGCTGTGGGTTAGTAGTTTTAAACCTACCCAAGGGCAACAGAAAAGATTAATGCATATCTGCTCATATCAGCCTCAAAATGAGTCTAGTATTTCAGGTAAAAGACTCCTAACCCCCTTAAGTGCCCATTGTTCATTCTTAGTATCATTTATTTCATTGATGTGTTATGCTCAGAATGTAGCTATGGGGAAATAAATATTTTTAAAGACACACTGAAGTGGAAGGTGGGAAGGTCAGGGGAAGAAACGAAACCTGGAACGCAAAGACATTTCACATCTTACGCTCCTTTCCTCTCTCTCATTTGAGTATTGGTGCTGTAATGCCCTAAACTTCCAGAATGTATTTTTCTAAGCAACATAATTATAATCTCTTATGCTCACCTTTATGGAAATAAATCAGTCTAACATCCTCTACAAAACAGGACCAAGGGAAGGAGTGCCTTATTTGTTCTCCTTCAAAAGTGAAAGGGAAAAAAACCTGCTGTACCTCTGCAGAACTGGCAGCTACAGTAAAGTAAGTATATTTAATTTACAGTTAGATCCCAAGTAGAGCAAGCTGCATGTGGTACTCTATACATCAACGACAAGAAGTCAGATAAGCTACTGGGCAGCATATGGGTCCTCCAAGAAGCTAAAGAACTCTGTCACGGGAGATAAGAGACCAAGAAATTATAAACATTAAACGGCCAGATTATGCCAGCCTTTACATAGGTCAGATTAAGTCACAGGGGCTATCCTGGGTTTACCCTAGGGACACCCATAAACCTCACTGTGAGAAAGCTGCCCTCCAGGGCAGAGGAGCAAGAATACACTACGATTCAACGTAAGTGGTTCTATTAAGACAGGGAACTGCTGACTACCCTTATGACTGACAGAAGCTCACCGGGCATGTAGGTTTTATCACTTACGTTGGTTCTTCAAACCGCGGGAAGCCGTCGCTCCAGACCGCAGCTGCGGCGGGCCCTCGCCGTGCGGAGCCCGAGGCGTGTGAGGTAACCGGGGGCTGTGGGGAGGGTTCTGCGTCCTCGGCGGGAGGGCGGGCGGACTGACCTCTGAGCCAGTTGGTCAGTCGGTCCATCGGTCCGTCCGTCCGACCGACCGACCCCTGAGCCGGTCCCAGCCGCCGGCAGCTGCCTATCAGCAGTCCCCGGGATCGGCAGCCGCCAGGAGCGCGGCGCAGTTGGTGCGGGCAGGGCACGGGTGGCACGGTAAAGCAGCATTAGCTGGGCAAGATCAAGCCGGACTTCAGAGCCCTGGGAGCACAGCTGAAGGGGACAGTGGACCGAGTGATCTCCTCGGTCTTGCCAGTCAGAGATAGGGTGCAGGTCGAGGCATCGTGAGGATCAAAGCCTGGCTTCCTGGCTGGTGTCATTGCCAGGGCTTTGGATTCTATGATGACGGGACCTTCTTCGATGAACATAGATGACTGGGGAGAGATGGGAGCCACCTATCTAGAAGAGGAAGGAGAATCTTTGCTGACAGATTGGATGACTTGGCAAATCATGCTTTAAGTAACTAACTTGGGCGGTGGGGTCCAAAGCGTGACACTTGTATACTCACAAGCAACAGGGCAGATGAGCACACCTACCACGGTAGTGACAAATGCCCCCCGACCCTCCAAAAACCTCTCCCCCAAATCCTGCCTGGCCCCAGGCAGTCGCAGCTGTGCTCTGAGCACCGACACCAGGGTCCAGGTTTCACAACACAGAAGGACGCTTTGCCAGCATCTGCCAGCACGCGCTACAATAAGGGCAGATTTATTTATTGCGTTTTAATCAGACCTGAATGATCTGTTTAAAATTGAGATATAGCCTCTGCATCTCACCGTTTTAAAGGTCTCCCCTTTATTTATCAACAGTGTTTAAATAGCTGTACCTTTGCGTTGCAAACCACACAAGGAAGTAATTAAATGCCATAGAATTTGAAGTCCTGGAGAGAAGCCATTAAATTTAATAATAATGCTGGCTTCTACAGCAGCTAGAATAACACATGCACAGCATTAGCTATTATGTTTTGATTGATCATTTCTGTACCACCTAGGCAAACCATTAAGTTTAGGTATCAAGTTGAAAGTTATTATTCAAAATCTTTTAATGAAGAATGAATGATCCACATTCCAGCTCTACAATTAAATAGGTTTTTTTTCATTAAAGTATTTAATACAACCATAATGTTTACGTGCTTAAAGTGACAGATCGCACCATACTTCCTCTCACTATATGGCACCTCCTTGCATGATTTTCCTCAAAGATCATCTGTTCTCAGAGACTATAGATGTATATAGCCACTGTAACTTCACTGTCCCTTCAGAGCTATTGAGGATGTGGCCCAGCAGATCTGCCAAGACCAGATGAAAAGATCTCAACATCGTATGCTGGTGATTCAATTCACAGAAATCCATCTCTTGATATCACAATTGTGTACAAATACAGTTCACCAAATTATACTACAATGTATTCACCTCTGGATAATTTTTGTGAATTTCTGCTTGTATTTTAGCTGTGATTTTCTTACATTCTTAGATAGTTTCTTTGCTTCTAACTTTTGCAATACCTGTTTTTGTGTCTCAATAGAAACACATGGACTCTTGAAACCCATCTGCAATTATTCTAGACATTTGTACATAGAGCAACTGAGGCATCAGTTAAGGGGCTGACCTGCTGGTCACTCCAGACAAATAACAAAGCAAAAAACAGAATCTAAGTCTCAAAAAACAGTTTTCTACACATGCAACAAAGTGCTGTGTAAGGTTACATTAAATAAATACCAAATTTTATCTCCCTATCAAATGTTTTGATAGGTCTGCTACTTTTCTACTATCTTTAAACATTATTTTATTCTACATATGCAAAACTATTACAGTGTGGAATGATATCAGTTTAAGACACTTTGATAAAAAAACATGGAAAGGTTGTTGAAAAGGCTGTGGGGTCACCTAATCCCATCTCTCACTTGAAGAAGAGCTATTTCAAGCAATATATCACCCTGTCATAAAAAGAGATTTCTAAAGCCCAAAGTTTTGTAATACAACTGGGTGTTCCTTCTCTTGTTGCCGATCCATCGCTAGTCATAAGGCACCCTGACCAGTAAGAGGTTTAAATCATTTTAAATACTAGCTGTCTAACACAGCACAAACAATTGCCATTGTAGTTCACACTGCTAATTCTCAACCATCGCTCAAGCTGCTGCTTCTTTCCAGCCTCAGCAATCTATTTCTATTTCGTTTTATACGTTATACAAATTCAATGATATTAATGTAAGGAAAAAGCATTTTTAAAATGGGAATTGTCCTTCATGCTTGTTTCTCTCATAAAAGCAGATTCACAGCTGTATGCTCTGCATAGACCAGCTCCAGAAACAGATCTGTTTCTGACAGGTTGAGTTAGAGGAAGAAATGTCCCCTCAGCTTGCAAAAAGTATTTGCCTAATTCTCATTCATGTAAAAAGTTGCCCTATACATGTTCCACAGCCATTTGTGACAATAGTATGTTATCACTCTTCATTTAAAGGGTGAGCTACCAATAGACCCTGATCAACAGTGACATTCCTAACCCCTCTACACACCACTTAAAAACTTGCCTGTTTCTCCCTTGCATAAGGGAGAATTTCTCTCTTGCACCTGTTCTGCAGGATTAAGCTAGCAGAGAGTTTAATTGTCATAGTTTGATACCAGACACATCAGATACTGTTAGTCTAAAGGCACTTTTCCAGTGGCAGAGCCCAGGTCAGGCTAGTTAGTCCTGATAGCTGTACTAGCCAGTGCAAAATGCATTTTGTACTTCAAAATCTGAAGCAGCAAAGTTTCTCATTAACAATTAACCTCAGTCGTATATCATGGACTGGATTATTACTTTGAGGAATAGCTGAGAGCCAGACTGTCAACTACATTTGATACTTATTGTTTCAGTGGAAAAAAGAAAGAACTATACTGGAAAATGACTATCCAAAAGTCCAAACCCTTCCACTATGAAAAGAATTAGCATACTTTTCTTTTAGCTAGTGGCATTAAACCATTGTCTTGCCATCCTTTTCCAGGGGCTTATCTTGTCACAGTATAAGAATAACAAAAAAGTAGTCAGTCGTACCTCTCACAGAGCACAACACCAGCAGCTGAGATTTTCACCATGGAAAAACAAGTAAAAAATTGTGAAAGACCATCAAACAGTTGCTGAACCTAGCCAACATTAGGGCTAAGAAAAAGCTTAGCATAAGCACTTGAAAGCTAGCCTGTTGATTTAAAGCTTGTTTACCTAGCAGTAACAGCATCCATTTGTACTGAAGATGGACTTCGGTCAATAAGCACAAATATTTAAGCCACAAATTGGGCTAAAGGGATTTCTTCAGAAGAAACAATTAAAGACTTAATGTGTAATACCTTGACTAAATAATCACAGAGGGGAACAATAACCTTCTTGAAATACATGGAGGATGAACACACCAAGGAGGGAGATGACTCTTCAGGGACTACGCTAATAGGATTAAAATTTAGAATATCAGAAACTTTAATAGTGTAACCTATTAGGCCATGGAATAATTGGTATCACCAGAGCAAAGAGGCATTTTATTAATACTATATAGACAAAGTACTCACAGTGAGACTGCAGAGAAAAGCAATGAGACCATAAAATTTTTTTTGTGGCATCATTTTTAAATAGACCTATAAGGGCTATTATTGGATTCTTTAAAATATTTTAAAATAATTAATTAGAAATAATTGGTGAGGTTTTCAAATGAAACTAAGAGAAGACTTTTCCCCAAATCTTTCTATAGGAAACTACTTCTTCGGCAGAGTATTTTCCTCACTCTGGTTCATAGTCTGTAGGCAAAGAAACTCTCACCTTTGAAGGCAGCTGTACTTTCCCCAACTCAACAGCTAAGCTTCAGGCTTCAGCTAACACTGGCAGTATCATCTTTCATTTCTCAATGAAAAGTAGTGTCTGCATCATTTCCAGAACATATCCAGTTATGTACAGTGATGGTAAAGCTAAACTGATTTTTTTTTTTAAGATCAAAATCTTTCTTGCCCCATAAAACTTTGTAACTGAGAGACTCCAGTAAAATGAAGTGGAGTTGCAGTTTGAATTCCAAGCTCTAGGGAAGATATTGATTGCTCCTAGCAGGGAGTTCCACTCCTAATATACAGATGCCCGGCATCAGATTTATATACCTTAAATTCAAGCAAACTAAGTAAAGTTATCTATTCTCATCACACTTGATTAAACTCAGTACACAAAGTCGCCAAATCAATAGTTAATTAAAAAGAGGTGGCAATTTCTACATACTAAATTAGCTCATATCTAGCATTCTGCATTCCCTGTTCCACATATGTGTATACTGGAAGAAAGAAAACTAGTTCAACTGGAAGCAAGTTATCTATTACATTTTAGAAGGCTGCCTTTTGTTTCAGGGACAACCCCTCCCCCTACACCCCCTCCCAAAACCCACAAAGGCAACAAAAAAAAACCTCCCAGAAAACTTTTTATTAATGCTGAATTTTGAAAAACAGATCATTGCTGGGTATATCAAGACTGACCATAGAAGGGCATTGCAAAGTTGTACAAGGTTTGGCAAGCCTACACAAAGCAGACACATAACTGTAAAAAAAACCACAAAAAAACCCCAAAACAAATAAAAAGGAAAAAACCCCTTCACTAATGTGTAAACCTATATCCAGCTCAGTACCATCCTATTCCTAGATTTCCTACAGAACGCTATATGGGTATAGCAGGGACTTTATGAACCAAAGTAACACTCTGGTGTTGTACAGCCAGGATACACAACAGAGCTAAGAAAAGCTGCCCTGAAGCCCTTCTTCTTGTAGTGAGCTCTTAGTTGACTTGTAACTGGAGCCATTAATTTCTCATTTCTCTTCCTTCCTATGCCCAGCTCAAAGCAAATATTATCAGGCATTCCTCACTTCTTCAGGAGTTTCACAGACCATTGCTGAATGTGGTAACTCGTTTTGTTCTTAGGTCCCAGCAACCTAAGGACACCAACTATTCTCTATTTCACATGAAACTAGTCAGTCCTAAGTTACTCTACTGTAGTCTATGGGATTCCTTCACATGAAGGACACTGCAAAAATAAGGAGTTGTAAAAGTGACTCATGAGCTGCTCTTTTATGTCTTAAAGACACAAAAGTTTAAGACTTCTATTTTTTACCGCATTTGACATCCAAGTACAATACAGTTATGTGAACTTGCCAGCAGCAGAATACCTTCATCCTATTAGGAAATTTTTGCAACTTTCTTGGTTTATATATCTTTAACTTTTTTAAGCTAAAGAAAATAATTATTACGTATACCAATCTGCAGCTAGCAGATGCGGGGATAGAACATGTTATCTGTATTATGCTAATGTAAGCCAGTTCAAAATACACAATTAAATTGCAAGTTCAGTAGGCATGTTAGGCTTGCATATGCTACCTACCCCATTAGGTCTCTCATGCTCAACTAAGCCTCAGGAATGTTTGTAATTCAAATACAAATGTCCTCTGCTCCCTGCAGTATATAATCCAATTTGAAGAAAGACAACACCCAATTAAGACAACAAAGGAATAAAAGCAAAGGCTAGGACTGTTCACGTGTTACCTCCAACAATGTATTTTCTCATAAGAAAGTACCAAATCAGTGGAATCTATGTATTCTGCAAAAGCTCATCAAAGTTTTCAGTGGAAGCCAGAAGAGCTGACAGCATAGCTAACAAGTACTTCTGGCCTGCCTCCTTGCCCAGCCAGCCTGCTCAGCTTATGTGAGTGAGCTGTTAAATTTGCAGATTGCCCAGATAATTCTTTACTGTAAACAAATGTTTCGATTGTAACAAGTGTAAAGGCAAATCTGAAATAAGTCCTATTTATAGCCCAGAAATGACTTGGCAGTATTCTTCACAGAAGGTTTTGGAGATCTCAGTAAGATACTTCGTTTCAAACTTAAGCTCTGCTTTGCACTTTAATTTTTTCTTTGGGGGGCTAGTGTTTTAGGGTTTGCGGGGGCAGGTTTCTTGTTTATTTTTTAATTTTAACTATACGTAGGATAATGAATTATATGTAGTATATAGCTCTTTCAATCTGTTCTCAACTATCGACAATATCTCGGGCCAAGTCTGGCTCCCTTCCTCTACAACCCAGCAGTACTGTGACTAATTCCCAACAGATGTTCTTCCCCCAGCTTTGCTACTCCTTCAAAGCAATGTTATCCTTTTTCAGAGGGTCTTTTCCAGTTCTCTTGTATGTACTTGCAAGACACGTCCTCCTGTGTAATATCTTCCCCACAGAATATAGACATTTTGTTACTGTGGAAGCAGACTTGGCTATTTCCCTGCCATGATCTCTTGCAATCTTGAGATAAGAAAGGGAAGCAAAACCAGGGATTGGAGCAATATGATTTTTATTCCTTTTGTTCATGCCAGTAGTGCTACCAGTCATTCCAGAAGAAATCAGATGTTATAACATGGTGCTATTTGCCCCATTGTCACCTCACTAACATTCGTTCACCTTTGAATGATATATTTCTCTAATACATTCAGGAAACATTTTTAAGGTAACAGAGAACACATTTCACATCAAAGAACAGGAAATAAACAAGATAAATTCCTTTGTTTCTTTGAATTGATCTTACATGGTAAGGACAAGAAGTGGCAGACTGATTTGCCTGCCAAAATGGTTTAATAGTTTGAGTTCCTGCAGTTTCTCTGGAAGTACGAAACCCTTTTTCAGGAACACACTGAACAATGTATTCTATGTGTGAGGTTTTTTAGAAAAAAAAAAGTCATGGCACCTGTATTTGTAGATACATAGGCAAAAGCATTTCAACTCTGAATTTAAAAGAAAAATATTTATTGCTCTGAGGTAAATACACTTCTAGAAATTAAAGCTGGATTACAGAATATAAAACAATGTATAAAACCAGCAGCTATTATACTGTGACATCCTTAAGCTATACATTTTCTCATCTCACTGAACTGGCCTGAATAATTAATACTAAAACCAGTTCTTTCAATAGTTATTTCTCATTTATTTTACCTTCACTTGAAGGAAGACTTTAATTATTACAGTTACTCCAAATAAATTCACACACAATTTGGACAAGAGGGAAAAATTATCTCAAAAGAGTATCAGTATAGTTTTTCCAGTGTTGTCAAGTTATGTCTTTGCAGACAGGTGGCCAGCTCACACTAACCCAATGAAAGAATGCTAACTATATTCAATTAATGGATGAACAGATCCAGAAACAGTTTCATGTTGTGCAAAGAATACCACGTATCACTTCACTGAAGAACACATGGGTCTGAGAAGGCAGAATAG